>NC_139030.1:29125791-29215791 GCF_964662115.1 Mustela nivalis
GAACCCTGGCAGTATACCCCACAACTCTCCTGCTGGGATCCTCTTGCCCTGGCAGAAAACTCTCTTGGGCAGGTTCTCTTTTCAATAACACCAGGTTAATATTTATATTCTGGAAGACACAAATACACTTTTGATCTGCTGAAAGAGAAGAGTACAATTACTTCTTCAAACCCAGTCCTGCTGCCACAGCTCTCTCTCCCAGGCATGAGTCTCATGTGACTCTAAGTGCAAGATCCATATCCACCAGTGGAAACTTCTCTCACTAAGCTTGGTAAAAGATTCAACCATCCCTTACTTGTGGGATGCAGGGCTAAAACACATGGCCCTCCAGTGACATTCCAGAAAAATCTGCCTGATGAACTTCCTCCTTTTGATAACTCCATTTGAGTGAAAAGATTCCAAGGTCACAAAACCAGAATTTCCACAATTCTGCCTGTGGTGTGGTACTTCCTTATAACCATCTGTTGAATACTGATGCCCCAACTAAAAGTTCAAGTTTCCCATTCTATTATCCCAGGACCTCTATTATTTGGTGTAGAGTGGACTAAATGTTTCTATACATGTAAAGCACATATAACATGACCTTAGCACACAATAAGCTCTAACTTATTGGTAGCTACTATGATTATTATAACACAGAGTTCTCTTTTAAAAAGCTTTCTATACACATGTTGGTGAGAATACAGAGAAACTGCACTACTGGTGAGAATGTAAAATGATGTAGCCACTATAAAAAAACAGTATGGTAGCTCCTCAAAAAATAAAACTAAAATTACATAAGAACTGGCAATTCCATTTCTAAATATATACCAAAAAGAACTGAAAGCAGGGATTTGAACCGGTACTTGTCCACCCATGTTCATAGCATCGCTATTCACGATAGTTAGAAGGTGGAAGCAATCCAAATGTCCATCGATGGGTGAATCAATTTTTTTTAAATGTAGCATACACACACACACACACACACACACACACACACACACATTACTGGGCCTTAAAAAGAAAGAAATTCTGACACATTACAACATAGATGAGACTTGAAGACATTATATTAAGTAAAAAAAAAAAAGTCACAAAAGGGAAGATACTGTATGATTTCATTTATATGAGGTACCTAGAGCACTCATACTCATAGAGGAAAAAGTAGAATGGTTGTTGCCAGGGGCTGGGGATAGGGGGAAATGGGAAGTTGTTCTTTAATGGGTATAAAGTTTTAGTTTGGGAAATGAAAAAAAGTTCTGGAGATAGATGGTGGTGATGGTTACACAACAATGTAAATTTACTTAATGCCACTGAAAAATGGTTAAAATGGTAAATTTTGTTATGTATATATTACTGCAATTAAAAAGTTTTTAAAAACTGCCTATAAATCAATGTTCAAATGATACAAAATGGTCAGATGATACAAAAGTTCTATGAAAAAGAGACAAATCAATGACTGAGTGGGGAAAATGCTGAGGTAATCCCCTATCCTCCAACCTTACAATCCTACTCCTAGATATATGCCCCCAAAGAACTTATATATAAAACCATATTGAATCTGTATGAGGATATTTAGCACAGCACTGTTTGACAGGTACTGAAGGGAACGCATGTGTCCAGCACCTGGATAGATAAACTCAGATGTGAACAAACTATGTTTAGAAGCAATCGGCTGGAAATACATGCCATAACATGTCTAATCTAAAAACAGCAAGTGAAAAAAAGAAGGTCTGAACATAAGGTACCTAACAATATAAAAACCACTCTGCATTTATCAAAGACAAGTTACCAATCTAAGGCTTATACTAACTAAGCACATGTGAGTGGGGATCTGTTAGGGGACGTGTGGGCAGAAAACCAGAGTGGGGATTAGGGTTAAAATAAAAGAATACCAGGGTGCCTGGGTGGCTCAGTGGTTAGGGCCTCTGCCTTCAGCTCGGGTCATGATCCCAGGGTCCTGGGATCGAGCCTTGCATTGGGCTCTCTGCTTGGCAGGGAGCCTGCCTCCTCCTCTCTCTCTGCCTGCCTCTCTGCCTACTTGTGATCTGTCTGTCAAATAAATAAAAATCTTTAAAAAAATAAAATAAAATAAAAATAAAAATAAAAGAATACCAAAAAACAAGAAAAGTGTCTTGGCCTGACAACTGATAACAGGGTGTCATCAGCTACGGAGGATAATTAATGAAACTTTCTGAATAAGAGGACCAAAGAATTTATTATGCACTAACTTTATTTTCTTTTCCAAATATCTATAAGTTTTTGCTTTAAGGCACTTTCATTTAGATAGCTTTTAATCTGACCATCTGTTTACAAAAGGCCAATACACTGGAAAGCTAAAGAAAGAAAGAAACTGGATTTTTTTCACCAATTGTGATGCCAATGTTTTAATTTTTATTAAAAAATAATAACTGATTCAGGTGATAAAAATCTTCCAACAAACCGTTTTTTTATATATTTCAGTTACCTTATACAAAACACCACAATTGTGCAATATAACAAAAGATACATATCTTTAAGAAAATTAATAAACTATAGATTTCTTTGCTGGTGACTATCTCCTAAACAGTAATTCCAAAGATATAAATATCACTACCTGAAGTTGTATAAGCAGTTAAACCATCTCTCATTACAATATCAGACACAAAATGTAGCCCTGGAAGGCCTTCTTTAAAACTACATCTACTGGGGCGCCTGGGTGGCTGAGTGGGTTGAGCCGCTGCCTTCGGCTCAGGTCATGATCCCAGGGACCTGGGATCGAGCCCCGCATCGGGCTCTCTGCTCAGCAGGGAGCCTGCTTCCTCCTCTCTCTCTGCCTGCCTCTCTGCCTGTTTGTGATCTCTCTCTGTCAAATAAATAAATAAAATCTTTAAAAAAAAAAAAAAAAAAAAAACTACATCTACTAACAATGCCCACATGCTTTTTGACAAATAAAAGTATTAAATGTCATGTTCTTTAAACTGTGAGCTCAAATCACTAATCAGGACTTTTGATGATCATTACCACTCCCCCAGCAGGTATGTCTTTGTTATCTTTTTAGTGCTAGCACAAGTCCCCAGTACATCATGGTGCTCAAGAAGATGGTTTTCAAATGGATGATCTTAGCGAACTGATAGTAGTTATAAATAAATGGAAGAGTGTACAGTGAACCAATGGCAACTTTGACTTATCTGAAGGACAATGTGAAAACAGACTACACAGTCAGTGAAAGTGGTGCATTTGGTCCTCCCTAATGTACAGGTCTCTGAGAACCTAAAAGGACAACCAAACACCCAAGTGCTCCTTCTCTGTTCTTCCATGGCACCCATGACTCTCCCTGATGGTCTAGTGGTTAGGATTCGGCGCTCTCTTCCATGGCACCCATCACCCATCTCCATACTTAGTCATAAAATAAAGAAAATAGCTGTGTCTCTACCATTTGTACACAAGTCACTGAAGGCTTACTTGTGTTCAGCCATACCATCACAAATAGCTCCTGTCCCTCACTAAAAGATATGTTGACCAAAACAGGTTAATCAAGAGGACTGCCATAAAATTTAAACAAAAAGAAAAAGATATGGATGATATCAGAGAATAAGTTAGTATATCAGCTCAGTTTGCCCATAGCCATTCCATCTTTACTGGGTGAAGACTACTGAAATCAAATAAATGGACCCTTTATTTCCATCTATTCCCTACTCTAGAACTGCAGCCATGCAAAACAATGCCCGTTGTCATTAGAACACTCTTACACATAAGCATATTCATTCAACAGACCACACTGGAGATCTACTTCAAGATATCCTAAAGGCTTCCTATTTTAAAAACTATTCACATATTCAATAAACATTTACAGAACATCAACTGTGTGCCAGATTCTAGATTGGTGAGGCACTATGGGAGAATCAAAAGATGAGTAAAGCACTCAATGCGCTTACAATTTAGTAAGGACTACTTGACAAATATTCAAAGGACTGTAACATTTAAGTAAGAAGAGCACCAGCATAAGGAAACAGGAGACTTTCAAGAATGATTAGAATTTTTATAGGGAGAGGTAAAAGGGGGTTTCAAGAAAGAAAATAGTATTATCAAAGAAAAAGAGTACTAAGTATAGGAATGCTAACCAAAATATCAGAATATGTTTTAGGTATAAAAACGTAGAAAATGACAGTAGCCAAAGCAGACTAAAGCCTACCTAGAGAGGTCCTTAAATGCCAGGATTAAATTTTAAAGTTCCCTTTTGTGAATAACAAGGATAATCAAAAAAATAGATAAAATAATAGTTTCAAAGAAGAGAGTCACTAAAAACTGAAATTGGTCTCAATATGAACAAAATACTGAAGAAGGAAAATAGAAAAAAAGGAAAACTAGAAGAGGAGCATCTTCAACAGGCCAAGGCTGTAGAAGTTTGTATCACACAATTTTATTTATTTTTTTTTATTTAAAGATTTTATTTATTTATTTATTTATTTGACAGATAGAGATCACAAGTAGGCGAGAGGCAGGCAGAGAGAGAGGAGGAAGCAGGCTCCCCACTGAGCAGAGAGCTCGATGCGGGGATCGATCCCAGGTCCTGGGATCATGATCTAAGTCAAAGGCAGAGGCCCCAACCCACTGAGCCACTCAGGCACCCCAATATCACACAATTTTAAAAAGACATCAAGAAAGAGGAGAAAGAATGAAAGAATGGAAAGGGCTAAACAAAGTTCAGTATTTTTTATACTAGGGTATATACCAAAAAAAATATTTTTTAATATACCCAAAAACTTACTTTTTCTGAAAATTTTAGTACTAAAAGAGAGTAAGAGGGTATTTTCAATGCTCACTATGATGAAATAACTGGCACCAGACATGCCCCCTTTCCACCATAATCAACTGGAAAACTCTACAAAATATATAAAACTGTTTTCAGACATTGGACAATACGGTAGTACAGACTGTGATCCCTGAAGAAGGGAAATCAGTAAGGGAGTCCTATGGCTCACCATAAGGTTTCTACCTAGAAGCACTCTATGGATCACAATATGAGGAGATAAAAAGTACATAGTGGTCCAGCTCAGTTGAGGAAACAGATTTTGGAGTTTTAGGAAGACTGAGGTAACTGGAATTTCTAAGGTTATAGTATATAACAGAAAGGAGTAATACAGAGAACAAGCTCCACATATCTAAATAGGGACCCCATATGCATATTTCCAATGAATATTGTAAGATGCCATGAAACTAGCTGTAGAACAAAGATGAGAGAGTAATAACATGAACACTAGCCAAAGGTCACATCAGCTTAGAAATCATTCAAGATTACAACAGAAAAGCAGAGAGACTTCATTGAACACACATGGTATTCAGAAGAGCATGAAAAAGGGTCACACATTAGTAACAGGATTAAATTAGCTCTAGAATAAAAGCCACTCAAGAACAATCCTACAAAGCATAAAAACCAGCCTCAAGAAAACCAAGTTAATCCACAGAGAATTTAAAACTGCCTGTCAAAACTAATATTTTTTTAAAAAGGCAATAAAATCAAGACACTCAACAATACAATATTCACATTGCCCATCAACCAACAAAAAATTACCACACATGTGAAGAAGAAAAATGTTACTCAAAGAAGACAAAAACAATAGGAAATGATACAGAAATGGTAGAAACAATGGAAATAGCACAGCAGGACTTTAAAACAGCAAGTACATTACAACACTACTTATGAATGTATTCAAGAATTTACGTTTAAAATGATAATGAAAGAAATGAAAGCTATTTCAAAAGTAAAACTTCCAGAAATTAAATCAGAAAGTCTTCAAAAAAAGAAAAATTCATTAGATGGTCTTGTGACAATGTAGAAGAGAAGATCCTAAATTTAACTTGAAGGCAAACAATAAAAACTACCCAAAAAAGCAGAGGGGGGAAAGAAGAGAAAAAAAGTGAATTGGGCCTCGGTGACCTGTGGAATAATATGTAGTCACCAATGTGTAATTAAAATAACTAGTCACCATACGTATAACTAAAATCCCCAAAAGAGAGAAACAGAAAAAAAATCTTGAAAAGATAACAGCCTACAAGTTTTCAAACTTGAAAGCCATAAATCTACAGATCTAAGAAACTCCAAAAACTTTAAACAGGATACATATTTTTAAAAATTACATCAAGACATATCATAAGTCCCCAGAAAAAATAAGGAACCCCAATGACTTCTCCAAAGAAAATGGGGGGGAAATGTAAGCTAGAAGACAATGGGAAGATATTTTTTTTAAAGAGCAGAAGAAATCAAAGGGGAAAAGAAACCGACGGTACAATTGAAAAATAAAAGCTAAAAAAAAATTTCAAATACAAGATGAAAATTGGTTGACAGCAGGCCTCTGCTATAAGAAAAGTTAAAGAAGTTCATCAAACTGAAGAAAAATTATACTATACGAAAATAAAGATCTACATGAAGGAATTTTGAAAAGCACAAGAAAAGGTAATTATGCAGGTCAATATAATAGGCTTTTTTCTCACTTGTTAATTTTTTTTTTTTAAGATTTTATTTATTTATTTGACAGAGAGCGAGAGATCACAAGTAGACAGAGAGGCGGGGGGGGGGGAGCAGGCTCCCTGCTGAGCAGAGAGTCCCTATGCAGGGCTCGATCCCAGGACCCTGAGAACATGACCTGAGCTGAAGGCGGAGGCTTAACCCACTGAGCCACCCAGGCACCCCTCACTTGTTAATTCCTTTAAAATAAATTTGAGGGACGCCTGGGTGGCTCAGTTGGTTGGACGACTGCCTTCAGCTCAGGTCATGATCCTGGAGTCCTGGGATCGAGTCCCGCATCGGGCTCCCAGCTCCATGGGGAGTCTGCTTCTCCCTCTGACCTCCTTGCTCATGCTCTCTCTCACTGTCTCTCTCTCAAACAAATAAATAAAATCTTTAAAAAAATAAAATAAAATAAAATAAATTTGAGATTTAAAGAAAAAAATGTTTTTCAATGGTATGTTTTACATAATACACAGAGGTAAAATATACAACAACTATAAAGAATGGGGGGTACCTGATTGTTGTAAAGTTCTTAAATGATATGTAAAGTGGTATAAGAAGCATTGAATATAGACTGGGATAAGATGCGTATTATATATCTTACAGGAACCACTAAGTGAAATAAATATACAAGGATGTACACAGCTTATAACACAAAAGGTGATATAAAAATAAACACTAAAATACCCAACTAATTCAAAAGAAAGCAGGAAAAGAAGTAAAGAAAAGATGGGACAAATAGACATTTCGTATTTCCCCCAAAATGTGTCTATTCGGATACTCTGCACATTTTTAAGTCATTTGTCTTCTGACAAATGCCTTTTTGAATTGTAAGAGTTCTTTATATGTTATGGATACAAGTCCCTTACCAGAAATATGATCTGCAAATATTTTCTCCCAGTTGGTGGGCTGGCATTTCACTGTCTTGATGGTGTCTTTTGAAGCAGAGGTTTTCAATATTGATGAAGTCCAATTTATCTATTTTTTTTCTTTTGTCACTTGTGCTTGTGATGTTTTCTCAGAAGGCTCTGCTTAACCCAAGGACATGAAGATTGACTCTTACATTTTCTTCCAAGTTCTATAGTTTTTAGTTCTTACATTTAGGTCTATAGTCCATTTGGCATCAATTTTAAAGCCTGGTTAATGGCCCAATTTTATTCTTTTGCTAATGGATACACAGTTGTCCCAGTACCATTTGTTGAAAAGACTAGTCTTTCCCTATTAAACTATGTCAGCGCTCTTGTCAAAAATCAACTGATCATAAGCATTAGGGTTTATTTCTGGACTCCCAACTCTATTTCATTAATCTTTATGTCGCCCATTATACCAGCATCACACTGCCTTGATAACTGTCACTTTGTTGTTAAGTTTTAAAATTAAGATAAGTCCTTTATTTTTGTTTTCAGGATTGTTTTTACTATCTTAGACACCTGAATTTCCATTTAAATTTTAGGATCAGTTTTTTCATTAAAAGTGGGGGGAGCAGCTTGGATTTTGATAGAGATTGACTTGATTCTATAGATTATTTGGTAGACTGTCATCAATTTCACAGTATTAAGTCCTCTGATACACAAACATATAAGGTCATCCAACAATTTTGGTAGGTTTTGGACAATTTTTCTACTGCTTCTGTTAAATGTGTTCCTATTTGATTTTTTTGTTGCTATTATAAATGGTTTTAATTTCCCTGTTATATTGTTCATTGTTGTTATATACAAATACAATTGATTCCTGTATACTACTCTTGTACCTTACAATCTGCTGTTCATTTATTAGTTGTAACAGATTTTAATGGATTTCTTAGAATTTTCTATAAGTATCCTGTCATCTACAAATACAGTTCTATGTCTTCTTTCTAATTTGGATGCTTGTGTTTCTTACCTAATTGTCTTGGCTAGAACCCCTAGTATAATATTAAATAGAATTGGTAACAGCAAAACACTTACCTTGTTCCTGATCTTGGAGAAAAGTATTTACTTTCTCCATTCCATCGCTCTGTTTTGACACAAGTGACTCTTATCATATTGAGGAAATTTCCTTTTATTTCTAGTTTAATAAAAGGTTGCTAGATTTTTCAAATGATTTTCTAATGAGATGACCTTGATACCAAAATCTGACAAAAACATTATACTGTCCCATCAGCTTGAGCTGCCATAATAAAATACCACAAAATGAGTGGCTCAACAACAGGAATTTATTTCTCATAGTTTTGCAAGCAGGGAATTCCAAGATCAAGATGCTGGACAAGCTGGTTTCCCAGGGAGGACCCCCTTCCTGGTTTATAGAAAGATGCCTTCCCGCTGTTTCCTCACATGTCCTCATATGGTGGGGAGAGTGAGCAAGCAAGCTCTGGGTCTCTTCCTCTTTTTATAAGGACACTAATTCCATTATGGGGGCCTCACCCACATGACCTCTTCCAAACCTAACTGCCTTCCAAAGATCCAACCTCCAAATACCATCACATAGGACTTCAACACATATGTTTTGGGGAGACACAAATATTCAGTCCATAACACTACCCCCCAAAAAAGATATCCCTCATAAACATTTCCAAATCATTAAGAAATATTAAAAATCAAATTAAGCATGATATTAAATGAGAATGCATCATAACCAAATGGGGCTTTCAAATGCAAAGGTTGATTATAGGATCCAACCAACCAATGCCAATATATCAAATTAATAAATTTAAAAAAAAAAACTAAATGATTCTTTCTGTAGTTACAGAAAAATCATAGGACAAAATTTAACATTCATTTATAATAAAACTTCTAAGCATACTAAAAATAAAAGGGAACTTGCTCTTCCTGATATATGTCATTTATAAAGATATTTGCAGTTAACAGCATACATAATAGTGGAAATCTGAATGTTTTCTATGTCCAGGAACAAGGTAAGAATGCTTACTCTACTGCTTCTATTTTTTAATGCATTGTAAGTCCTAGTAAGTATATTAAAAAAGAAAGAAAAGACATAAAGATTGGAAAGAAAGATACAAAACTCTTTATTTGTAATTAACGCAATCATTTACAAAAGTATCCTGAGGAAGTCCCATACAAAAGTGAAAAAAATTAATGAATAAATGAGGTACCAGGATACATATTCAACATATAAAAATCAATTATATTTCTACGTACTAACAATGACCAACTATAAATTTCTTTTAACTACATTTCCAATAGCATCCAAAAATACAATTCATATCCTATTCACTTAGGATAAATTTAACAAAAGACATCAAAGACTGGCATAATAAACACCAGAAAACACTGCTGGGAGAAATTAAAGAATAAAAAAGTGAAAATATACCATGTCTGTGGGTTGAAATAACTCAGCACTGTTTAGAAATTCATCCTCCCAAAATTTATCGGTTTAATGCAATGCCAATCAAAATTCCTAGAGGTATTTTGTATAAATGTACAAATTAATTCTACAATCAATATGGAAATGGAAAGGATTAAGAGGACCCAAACAATTTCCAAAAAACAACATTAAAGAATTTACACCACTGATTTCAAGACAGTATAAAACATCGTTGTGCTGGCATGATAAACATATAGATTAATTTAAGAGTCTAGGAAAAGATCCATACGTTTTATACAATTATGTGATTTTTAACAAAAGTTTTCTTTAACTCAAAGGAGAAAAGACAGTTTCTGAAACTGTCTAGTTGTTCAAGAAACAAGTGTTTCCTGAATTCAAGAAACACTTGTTTCTTGAACAACTAAACATGGAAAAGAATGAACCTTGATCCTTACCTCACACTCTATACAAAAAATTAACTCCAAATGAGACCTAATGTAAAAGCTAAAACTGTAAACTTTAAGAAGAAAACACAGGAGAAAATCTTCACAACCTGTAGTTAACTAAAGCTTTTCAGGAAGGGGGAAAAAAAAGGAGGAGGAAAGGAAAGGAAAGGGGAAAAAAAGAAAATATTGATAAACTGGATTAATTTAAAATTAATTTATTTCTGCTCTTCAAAACAAATTATCAATAAAAAGAAAAAGCAATTTACAAACCAAGAAGAAATATATCTGACAACTAGTATCCAGGTATGTTAAAAACCCTTATAATTAAATAAAAAGAAAACAATCCCAGTTTGTTTTAAATCATCAAAAGATCTGAAGAGATACTTCACAAAAGATAAAATGACCAATAAGTAAATAAATAAAGATCAACATCACTAACAATCAGAGAAATGCAAATTAAAACCACAATGAGATAAAACTACTCACTCAGGACAATGTTTGAACTTAAAAGAATGCTAGAATGGTGTCGAGTGCTAGCCAGAATGTGGAGCAACTAGCACTTTCATCCCCTCCTGGGGAATATGGTCCAATCACTTAGAAAACAGTCTAGCAGTTTCTTAGAAAATTAGCATACACTTTACCAGGGGACACTAGAATTCTACTCCTGGGTTACTTAACCCAGAAGAATTAAAGCATATGTACATAAATACTTGTATGTGAACATTCATAGTAGCATCATTTTTTATAGGCAAAAACTGGAAACACCCCCAATGCCCATGTACAGGTCAACTGTGGCACATTTTCACAATGCACACTACTTGCAATGAAAAGGAACTACTAAGATATACAATAACACAGAAATAAACTTCAAAAACTTCATGGTGAAAAGAATGCATAATGTGTGCTCCTACTTATGTGAAACCCTAAAGCAGGCAGAACTAATTCATAGTGACAAAAATCAAATCAATAGTTGCCTGGAAATGACAACAAAGGAGGAAAAAATAACTGTAAAGGAATACATGGGAACTTTTTGAGGTGACAGAAATGTTCTTTACCTCGTTATAAGTAGTAGTTACAAGGTATGTTTGTCAAAACTCATTGACCTGTATGTCTAAAATAACTGTCTTTTATTATATGCAAATACCCCAAATACATTTGATTTAAAAATTTTAAAGTAGCATTTAGACATCTGGGAATAGCATCACTAACCAAATATGCCAGTAAAGGGCACATCTAGTTTTAGTCAGGTTTAACTCCTATAAAGGCAGTCTTTTATTATCTTTCATTCACTCAATTATATGTTAAATACCAGCTATGTGCCAGGAATGATTCCTAGTGTGTTAATAAGTAGTAAAACAAAACTGAATACCCTGCCCTCATCAAGCTTTCATCCTAAGAGGAAATACTGATCATAAAAAATTAAAAGTAACAGACAGTAAGATAGACTGGGAAAGTACCAACCAGAAAAAAATAAAGCAACTGGGGGCTGGGAGACATTTTAAATAAGATGGTCAAAGTAGGTCTCACTAAGAATTAACATTTCAGTAAAGGTCCAAGAAAAATTAGGAAAAAAAGCTAAGAAGTTACCGGTAAGAATAGCATTCCAGAAAGAGGGAAAAATAAATGTGAAGCCTCTGAAGTCAACGATTCAAGAAACAACATGGTGTCAGGTGTAAATAGAGAGCCCTGAACAAGACAGTCAACAGATGAGGATGCAGAGGGGGCGGTATCATGTAGAGTCTCATAGGCTACTACAAAGACTTTAGCTTTTACACTGAGAAAGAAAGGGGACTAATGCTTTTAACTGAAGAAAGACAGGATTTAACTTGCGTTTTAACCGTGACTATTTTGGCTACTGCACTGAGACTAAACTGAACTGCTGAATTATGGGTTGAAGATTTTAAGAGGAAGCTGAGCAAATAGTCAGGAGGTATTAAAATAACCCAATAAGAAATGATAATGACTTGAACCACGTGATAGTGGAGGTGCTGAGAGGTGGTAAAATTCAGATTCTACCTTACTTTGATGGTAAAGCAATATGAACTACTAACTGAGGTATGGATATGAAGACAGAAGAGACAGGACTCCAAGGTTTTTGGTCTGAGTAACAGGAATAAACATGTCATTTACTAAGATGGGGAAGACTAAAAATGAAACAAGTTTAAGTAAAAAGATAGTTGAGTTTTGAGCATTTTCTATTTAAATACCTTTAAATATCCATATGGAGGTATCACAATTGGATAGGTGTCAGGAGTTCAGAGGAAAAAAACCTCTTATAAATTACAGATTTTCACTATTTTTTTTTTTTTTTACAAAGTCAATCACTGGGTATGAGGGTGTGTGTGTGTGTGTGTGTGTGTGTGTGTGTAAGACTTTCAGGAAATAGTCCATACTTGAATTTAATACATTAAGGCCTCAGCACTAATGGATTGTTTGTATGTTTTCTGATTTACATAAATCCATACAAGTCTGCTAGGCACTTCACACCTTTATTTTTACTTTCACATCTGAAGTACAGCAATATGGATAGATAAGGTGTGTATTTAAGATAACAACGTGAACAGACACATTCCTGGAACCATAGCTATTTAAAAGTGACACCAGCATCAAGATACTCATTCTTATTCTGGGAAGGCTTTAAAAAACAATCACTTGTTATGAAACTAATTGCACTGCCAAATGCTTCTTAAGATCATATGTAAAAATTATCATCTTCTCTACATTTTACTGTTTTAAATCAAGGAAAGTAATAGACTGTGATTAGATTTAGAAGTTTAGTTTTGGATGCTTATAACCATCTAGGTTTTAAAGTGAATAACATTTCCACACTATATCTCAAAAAGATAGACACCATTTTGTGCCATTACTAAGGAAATACAAAAATGACATATAAGAATACTATACTTCAACCAGAATTATAACATGGGTAAACACACTTAACTAGTGCTTTAAAACCATTTTCTAAAATGTAAAATTTTCAATGTGGAATGAGCATTATTTCTTTCTAGGTGTCTATTCATTTCCAATTCCATGTCTTGATTATTACCTCATGCTAGAATGCTTTTCTTCCCAGCTGATCCCCTTCTCCTTCAAGGCCCAGGCCAAATTCAGTCTGGACCACAAAGCCCACCTGAGTGCAAGCAGCATTTAGTTGTTTCCATGTTCCCACATCATTGCCACTTACATGTCTAGAGCACCTAGGTCATTCCACCATGGATCACTTAGCTCTATACACTGAACAGAAGATCCCTCTGGGCAGAAAATCTTAGCCATCTTTGCCTTCCCTACAATGCTGAACACAATACCTCACATATCATATTGTAGGTTAAAAACTGAAGGCTTGTTTAGCTTAAAATCCTATTAAACTACGAAAATGACCAAATAAATAGAACTTAACAGGAGATACGCTTTAATTCCATCACTTTAAACGTACTCTTCCAGTTTGCACTTTCCCATCTCTCCATGATGTCCCAGATAAATCCTACTGCTTCTCAATCACTTTCTAGTATTGCAACACATTCTAGCCCAATTTAAATCTTCAATTTCATATCTTAATCAAAGAGTATACATACAACCCCACCCCAACCCCAGGCCAGCTAAGAGAAAGAACATAATCCTTTTTTTTTTCCAATATTCTTCCTGACTCTTTCAATTTTCTCCACTTCCTCCCTCAAGTTTCTAGTTCCCATAAATCAGGACAGGCAGAAGAGGTACAAACGCCCTGTGTGCCTACATCCATGGGGGTTTACTGGATGGCCATGAAGGAGAATGATGCTATCCTTGCATAATTATTGATAATACCTTCTCTTTCTCAAAGGCACCCAGTTTAGACAGTATATTTCTGGTCTTCACAGCAGCATTTAACCTCTAAGTTACAGCAAGCCTAAGAGGCTGGCCCCTCCAATAACTGCATAACTTCTTGGTACAGGAGTACATTCTAAGACTGACTTTACTATCCTACCCACAGTCCTCTCATATGGCAAGCTCTCCCTGCTAGTAACCGCCAAGATAACTCTAACCTGGTTAAGTCCCATAGTGTCCACTTAATCCACGATAGAAAGAAAAGAAAGAAAGACAGTCCTCATGCTTTCTTACCATACCATATAGACAAATGTCAGCTCTTTCCATTACTATCTTCTCACTCAATATGCCATCTCACTGACTCCATTTATCCTCCTCCCCTCCAGATCTTCCCTCCAGAAACGAGTCTATGTTCAGGAATGCTCCCTCAGTATCTCTCTGGAAGGTGCTACTGCAATAAAAGACACAAGATTCTATGGCTCATTAAACATCCAGACAAGATGTAAAATACCAATCCACACATCCAGCAGACACACCCAAATTCTGGGCTGGGAACAAAAGGTCCTTTGGGGGAAAAACAGGCAAAGGTCACAGAACTAACTTCAATAGATTAACAATTCTTCATCTGAATGACACCAATAATACTCCTCTCTTTTCTAATTACTGTTATATAAGGGAAGTGGGTGCTACACTTCTATTCTCTTTAACTAAGTCCCACATTCCTACTTAGAAGGCAAGAATAGTTGTTAACCTTTATTTTCAGCTTTGGAGCTAGAGCTAAAATCCTGAAACAAACAAGTCCTGGTCATCATGCTATTATCCAAGGTGCAATTCCCCTACATTACGGCTATTGCTTACCTAATATAAGGGACCCTTCATTTTAAGCAACCAATGTGAAATAAGGATTTACCAAAATAGGAAGGGCAGTGCTATTGACAAAAGAGATCAAGAAAAAGGAAAGAGATTCCTCATTTGGTCATTTAAATTTTACCTTAGTAGATTAGTTTATTATTCATATATCAAACATCTCATTTAATTATATATATATATTTAATGAAGAGCCACTACATAAAATGAAGAATGCACACTTCAAAATTCAAACATATGCTATCTATAAAGAAATGAAAATTTAGAATTCTGCACAACAAACCAAGTTGATAATTACAAATCTACTTAAGTCAATATTAGATACACTTATGATTTTTTAAAAAATAAATATATCATAAAACTATTTACTAGATTTCAATTACTACATGAAAAATATTCCAGAAAGCTCTCTGCTTAGAGAAACCATTTAGTACAAACCAGTATCCTCAACTAGTACAAAGTACAAAGATTTACAGATATGAACTAAAAATTCATGCTGTGAATGGTGTGAGTTTGGAAAAGTTACACATATAAAATTATATACACGCTTCTAAAGTTAAAACATATACCAATCCTATGACAGAACAATTCCACTCTTAGGAATTTAATCAAAAGAAATTAAAACATACTGCCCACAAAAAGACTCATAGAAAAACCTTTTTTATGGCAAGCAGCTTTACTCACAATAGTCAAAAACAATGGGAAAAAATTCAAATGTCTATTAACAAAATAATGGATAAACAAAGTGCAGTAAAACATAACATTACTCAGCAGCAAAACAGAATGAACCACTAATACACATATGGATGAATCTCCAAACTACTATGTTGAGGAAAAGAAGCCAGACACAAAACAGTATATACTCTATGAATCCAGGTAAATTTCAAGAAAAAGTTCCCCAATCTAAGGAAAATAAAAACTGCAAACTAGTTGTCTTCAGTGAGGAGAAGGAAGGACTGACTGAAAGAGGTATATGAGCAGTTTTAGGGGATTTTAAATGTTCTGTATCTTGAATGGGGAGGAGTAATTATATGAGTAGATACATACGTCAAAATTCATCAGTTTAACTTCATTCACTAACTTAAAAATGAGTACATTTTTGTATACAAATTATATCCAATAAAGGTGACTTAAATCACATCTGATACCATAGTTATGCCAAAGATAACCAGCTAATGTAAAATGTTAATCCCTTAGTGAATGCTGAAAATGTAGTAAATACTTCTAAAAAAAAAAAAAAAAAGCTTCTAAAACCCAAATCGAAGTCCAACGTGTTTACCCACTGTCACAGGTACATGGATAATTTTAGCTTATAGAAACATTCATTAGCTTTCACAGAATGAATGGTAGTAATCAGCATGTCTTTTCTTGGGAGATCAAATGACCTAAAACAGGTGGTCACTTTTGACTACCATAAAATATGAATGCAACTTCATGTTAAATATCACTTTGGGGAAAATGATACAAATGTCATTTGTATCATGACATCACTTACATTTGAAAACACAGCTACCCCGTATTTTCTCTGCCTACTAACAATCTTTGAGGAGCTTACTTCCCTAATTCAGTAACACCTATTTCTAAATCACTTTCCTGACCTCTCTCACCAATTTTTCCCCCTGACTAAAAACTGTAGGAATATTATACAACCACTTTACTCTCAAAGAGCCCTCCTTAATTCTTGCCCTTTTTTATTTCCTACTTTTTCCCTGTATTTTCAAGCAATTAAATTATTTTGCATTCTAACATCTTGAGTTCAATAATTTCAACCACTTTTTTCCTGTCTTCAATACCACATTCTTCACCAAGGTGGCCAAAGTACTCATACTTAACAATGACAATGCTGCCATCTTGGCTGTGCCTTTTTTTTTTTTTTTTTAACCTCCTAAATTACCAATGAATGACAAAGGCAAAGATTCCTTATGATTTTACCCTATACCTGAAAAAAGTTGGATAGTTTGACTCCAAAGCCCTACCACTGTTGTCTTTTATTCATTGAAAAATACTGCTGCTAAGGCACTGTTCCTAACCAAGTGACTGAATGTGTCCTTTCCAAGCAGATGATGCTTGGTTATAGGCTGTCCAGGTCTACTTGTAAAGCCTGTAAACACCCATGGTGCTCATTTTAATGGGATTCGTGACTTTTTTCCACTGTTTTTCCCAACACCCCAAATTGTTTGTCGCCTTAGACTAAATCAGACTGCTTAAACCAACCCTCTTTGAAACACTTTTGTACACAATCTATCTGAAATTAATCCAATCCAACTTATCTGTGTTAGTTACTGTGGCAGCTCATTATCACCCACCTTTCATATACAGATTTTGTATCATGACATCACATACATTTGAAAACACAGCTATACAATGTTACACTAATATTAAAAGTAACCCATTAGTTGGCATTCTAGAGTCCAGATACAATATTTGCAAATGTACTGTCTCAATGTTTTCCAAGGAGGCTCCAATGACCTTCCACAACACCAACATGGAGTCATTTATGTTAAAAGCCATTAACCCTAAAATCTTCCCATACTATATGCTGGTCTTTCAGATTACTTATTATTTCTTCATTTATCAGACAATAACTGGACAGAAAAGGCATCTATACAATGTAAGACACAATGTGGGACTCTATTTTTACTTCTAAGACCTTGGATATACCCCTTAGTATCTTTCCTCATCAGGAAACTGGGATAATTGCACTTGCTTTCAAGGTTATGGAAAGAATTAAAACTGAGGCAAAGTATCTTAGTCAAGACCTACTAAACAGGAGGCTTTCAATAAACAGTACATAATAAACCACTCTACTCTACTGATACCTTTCCTCTAGCACCCTTGTCAATCCAAAAACAGAGCGTTCATCTATGATCTTGTTGCCTATCATATTTACAATCTCATTCTCCCCTTACATTCCACTAGTTTCCCAATGTCTAGAATAGCCTCACTTTCTCCATTCATAAAATTGCCTCTCACTTGCCTTAATGAAAAGCAGCTTTAGCCAGTGGATTATGAAGTTAGGGGCCAAGGCAACATGGGAAGGATCCATCTAAATAGTCATTGCTCTACTAAAATTAACACAGTAGTATATGCCTACTACATCCTAACCTGGCATTAATCTTTCTTCAAAGTTTTTTCTGAAGTCCACGAAAGCCAGAATCACAGTCTTCCTCATGTCCTGTAAATATCACAAACAGGTCCTATGTGAAACAACCAGTGGATAAAAATAATGTAATGGATGAATTCTCAAAACCCTCTAAATCTGAATGTTTTATCTCAGAAACCCATTCATGAGAACTTATCATATGGGGATTGAGGGAGAATAAAACTAAACATAATTTTAACCACTGATACAAAGCTAGTATTAAACACCTGGATTTTCTTCTCCTGATTACACTCAAATTGAATTACTGGTTCAATCTAAAAGATTAACACTTTTTTTTTTTTTTTTGCCACTATATTCTCAAATTCCAAAAGCACCTTTTCTGCAATGAACTTTTTTAATATTTTTACGACACGTCTGCTCAGTTTCAATAAGAACAGGTAAATTAAGAGTAACTGCAACCTATCAAGCTATGATTATGCATTCTTCCATGTATTTTTTTAAAAATCGGATTTGAAAAAAACTGCTATTTATAGTGTTCCCCCTCATAGGTTTCCAGAAGGCCACAGTGGAATTCCTTATTTGAATGGGTTATCAGTGTTAAACCCACACATAATTTTTATTAGATATGTCTAATTTATAAGGTAAAAAGCTGTTTGGTACTTACTTACACACACACACACACAACTGTCTTACCTAAAGTGCCTCATATCTGACAATGGCAAAGTTTTCCAAATATTAATATTAACCCAAATAAAATCCATAGGGCAGTTTAATTATGGCACCATAAATGGATGACAAGAGCATTTTATTTTAAAATCCCGGAGTTCTAAGATCTGAGCATCTACAAGAATATCCCTTTCATTCCAGATTCAAGAGTTTAAGGCATTCAAATGCTACACCACACCTGTCTTTCAGTTATAGACACTGCTTTCAATGAAAAAATAGCTTAAAAACCATGAAATGAAATCAATTCCACATAAAGCTATCGTCTGATTCTGATCTCTAATCTGACTTGTAAATTAGATGTGTGTAACTTCCACTACTCAGCAACCCACAGATCTTTTTCCTAGCAGGATGGCTATGTTAGTTGCATTGCACTCTGGCAGTAGTGGCAGTGGCACACTGACAAATTGAATAGTGTATGCCTTGAATAAAACAGTATATGCCCTGAATAATATATGCCCTGAACAGCTTTCAAGGTAAGTCATGAGGGAATCTTTTTCTGTTTGTTGATGAGCTACATGAACTATATAAAATGTAATCTATGTTTTATATACTGGGATGCCAGAGTTTTTGTTGAATGCTAAGATTAAAAAAAAATGTTGAAGATTCACTGGAAAAAAAGGGGGAGGGGATTCAACATTGAAAATCCACCCACTTCATTTCCCAGAACTGCTTTCAAATCCTCTACAACTGGAATAAACAGACATATACTAAAAGCAGCAGCTCTAACCAAATAAAATATTGATTTGGTTCAGAGAATACTTTGATGTTCCAGTTTTCTTGTGATTCAGTGGCTTAGAAAATACAGGTTTATTTTCAATTCACACCTGCTCTCTAAATCATTTTAAGTGAATTTAGTTAACAGGTCCTAAGATATTAATTTTTTAATTCAACTGTTCTATGCACCTAGTATTATATAGTGTGTTTTTGACTGCTGAGTTCAAGAGCCTACACAAAAGAATGTTTTCTTGGAAAATTCTGGGTACAGTAGATTTTTGCAAACAGAGTTTTTGGGGGGGGATGGGAGGATGAGAGGGAGTGAGGGGCAGAGGGAGAGGAGAGAATCTCAAGCAGGCTTCAAGCCCAATGTGAGCCCGACACAGGGCTCAATCTCATAACCTTGAGATCATGCCCTGAGCTGAAATCAACAGTCAGACACTTAACCGAATGAGCCACCCAGGCACCCTAGAAACATATTTTATATATGCTGTAGGACAGCAAAATTTCAAGAAATCCCCCAAAGCAAAAACTTTCTTATAAAAATGATTAAGTCTTTAAATTAACCTTTTTAGGTTAATTTTCTTTAGTTTCAACAGATGTTTTTCTTTACCATAGTTCCCTTAAAGTAAAAGAATCCAACACTAAAAGGTGGTAACTACGTAAGTTCCATACAGACAGAACCTTTGAAGTTTGATTACCAAGCAATTACCATGTATCATCATGGAATGATAAAACATTACACATTCCCCAAGTAAAGATCAAATTTACTTCAACTATGCCCTCCCAACCAAAAAATAGAAATTAAAAAAAAAATCAATATTTATTTAATCATGAAGTCCTTGGAATCATAGTAGGGCTTGATGCCATTTTGGTGTCACAATCTGCCAGTCATCCAAAGAACATGCCATCCTTCTCTTTCAACTTCTTTGTCTACTAGTGCATCACTGGACCCAGCAGGCAGCTCACCCAGACAATTTCAGTAACGGATTTTGGCTCTGTGCATAACAGATGAAAATCTTTACGAAGTATCCAGTTTGTCTTATAGCTGAGAGATTTGAACCTGCTGCAGATGTCACATCTAAATTCTTGAAGGGATTTTTATCATCAGTGTCACCTATAAAACAAGACAGTGTCACCAACAGCATTGTCCTAGAGATATCTATTTCAGTAATGCTAAGCTTTCAGCATTATAACTGACAGTGATTTATTTGACTATAACAAGGGTCAGCAAACTACAGTCCATAAACCAAAATTCAGCCCACTACCTATTCTTAGATCATGGCTATGATCTAAGAATAGATTTTAAAACTATAAATGGTTGAAAAAAAAATTTTTTTTAAAGACTTAATACTTTGTGACATGTGAAATTACATGAAATTCAATTTCAGTCTCCACAAATAAGATTTTATTGGAACCACAACTATGCATTCTCTATGTCTGCTTTCATGCTATAATGGCAGACTTGCTTAAGTAGGTGCAACATCAACTAAATGACCCATAAAAAGGAGTATCTTTACTCTCTGGTGCTTTAAAAAAAAAAAAAAAGTTTGCCAACCCCTGATCTAGAGGATATCAAGTAGGTAGGTTAATAGGACACCTAGTGTCTGTTTTATCAAGAACCTGAGGTGCAATGACCCAGTTGTTCCCTTCCCTTACTTTCATATATTTGTTTTAACAAGTATTTCTGGGTAGGTCTGTCATTCCAGTGTAGACAGCTGTAGTTACTTTGCTTTCCACTTTGGCTCAGCCTTGCCTCAATCCAAGGAATCAATTATTACCCTTGGGCAGGAAGAAGGCAAGAAGCTCAGTTTCAAAATCAAATACTTCTACAACACTGGCCTCTTCTGTATCCCTAAGTTCTCCTGGTTCTGGATTTCTGCTTTATATTAACCATTCTCCATAACAAGCTTTCTGCACTAATACCAGTCTTAAAATTCTCTATTTCCCGCTAGAGATCCTAGAGTAGTACACTGAGTCACAGTAGTCATTGACCGATCTGTGCTGGCTGATAGCTAGTTCCACCCCTGCTTTATTAACAAGCATCCTGTAACATGAATTTGTTTGGGCCCCGTGGACAGTTTTCATATTCCAACATTCTTCCAACCTCCACTACTCCTCCTGATCATGAATGCTCCTGGAATCACAGATTTTCCTTTTACATGCAAACTCATATACTACAAACCCATGAGTTTATTAACCTGCCCAACTGAACCTTCATTCTGTTTCTTGAGCTCAGTTCATACAATAACCAATCATAAGAGCACAAGACAAACCTCTATATAGATGGATTTCCCATCCTAGAAATATCGATGTTAAAGCATCTCATACTTTTTAGCAATTGCCCCAAAAGTGAATATATTCACCCCAAGCAGGATTCAGAATATTCCTTCCCTTTTTTCCCTTCATCATCGCCTAGTTAGCCCTAAGTTTCTAGATCTGCTTCATCTGAGAGTGCTATCCATTACCCTTTACCCACTTGTGGAGTGCTCAAAATATCTGTGTTTCTTGAACACTGCCTCAGACTGTCCTGTCTTGCTTCAATCAAAGCTTTAACAACCCCAGTTCTATTGTAAGGGAAAAAGAAGGGTTTCTTGCCACTATCTGACTACAGTGGAGAAATGTATTTGGTTAGATTTCTAGCACTGAAAATATAATTCCCCCCAAAAAACATGTCAATAGTCCACAATGAGGCTACTATTAGTGGTACTACAGAACTAATCTGCAATTCATATTGTATTGCTGCAAATAATTAATTTACAAACACATTCATAAGTTGTAGACTGACTGTACTAAAAAATAGCTGTGAAATGTCAGGAAGACTTTACGGCAAGACAGATTAGCCTCACGTAAAGACTTCAAAGAAAATGGCAATTTATTTTCAGCAAAGTGAATTTCACTATAATCCTGAAATAGAATGCCACGGTGAACAACTCTGAAAATTGCATAAACAGTTCTAACACAAATGCGTAGTATCAAAAATGAAGAGGCTGACTGAAATGACCATTAACCATATTTTAATTCTGAGTAGCAACCACATAGGTAGCATCAATCTTAAATAAAAATGAAATCTTCAACAATACATATAGGAACCCTATGCCTACGTGGGGAATGACAGAGTACAGCAACATACCCTTATTACCAGGAAAAAAAAGTAGACGCATGCAGTCCATATCCCAAAGGAATACTCAGAAGATTAAAAACTTCAGAACTTTACTCATTTGACAAATCTAGTCTCCTTCCCTTTAGGGGACAGTTCACACTTTTTAGTAAAAGGACTCCTTTGTATCCTCAAATACTGAGAACTCTTGAAAATTCTAGTTAATGTGAGTCATAATTATTAATATTTACTGTATTCGAAATTAAATGAGAAAATGTAAACATTAACTCATTTTAAAATTTTATGACATGTCTAATATGACAAATAACATACGTTATGAAAAAGTACTTTCCTAAAAAAAAAAAAAGTAAATTTCTTGGATGTCTAATTTAATAGAAGACAGATGAATTCTTGTACCTGCTTCTATATTCAATCTGTTGTGATATGAAAAAAGAAATTATATGTTAATATTTATAGCCTTTTCAGATAAATGTGAACATACTTCTTTGATACTACACCAAAACTTGCCAAGTAGGAGTTTAACAGTCATCTATTATACAGAACCTATTATCACAGAAACTCTGTTTCTCGTTACTTGCTTTTTGTAAGGGTCTTTTACCCACAATTTTATAACACTGATTGCTTTGAAAATATTGGTGTCTTACACTATGTTTATATTCCAAATTTTGACATAATTAATTAATTAATACCACAGCAAAACCTCACTTTCATTAATATCACCACCCATCTCATCAGAAAAAACTTGAAGTATTGGGAAGCTGTCAAGGGCACAGCAGGTGATAAAAGTTTTCCAAAATTTTAATTTTCACTTGAAATCTCAAATTTTATCATTGGCAACAAAGATTATCAGTTGTTTTCCCCGAAGTGGCAGACTTGCTTTGTTCATTTTCAAGAAAATGACTGCCAAATATCTAAGTCTAAATGATCATAATTTGGTAGTCATTATTATACGTAAAAATGATGCTTCATGTAAAATATGACTCAGCTTGCAACTCAAAAAAAAAAATCACAGAAGGGTTTTCCTTAGATCAACCAATGTACTCTGGATATACAGCAAAAAAATGTTTTTTGCATATTTCCTACCTCATCACAAAGAATATTAAAACAAAGTATACTGAAGGATTAAGATTTAATAAAATTGTTTTTACTGCTTCATCAATGACATTCTTCAGTGAAACTGGCATTTCTGTTTTGTTTTGTTTTTTACTAGAAAAGCATGGTAGTAAAGAATACAATCATTACTAGTAAAGTTTTGTGCCATTGAGATTTAATATGTACTAAGATGTCCACAGTTTTACCCACCATTGCTTTAGTATCAGCAAGGCAAATGTCAAAGTAGTGGAAATAGCAAAAAGCATTACTATAAAAATAGTTTGAAACTCACAGATCCCCTTAAAGGCTCTTGTGACCTATATGGGTCTGCACATCACAATTTAAGAACCATTATCTTAAGGAAACACTAAAAGCTATAAATGATAATTTGCCATCTCCAAATGCATAATAAATATTCCCCAACATAAGAATTATATTAAAAAAAGTATTAAATATCTGTACAAATTCCTTGATTTTAACTCAAAATTGGTCCAATTCATTCTGAAACTGTATTAATAATGTAACAATACCAATTAACAAATAATGAGCACTTACATGTATTACCTCATTAAATCCTCATAACTATCTTAGTTCTCTGATAACATTCATGCTACTGAGGAAGACACCTGAGGTAGAGAAAGGGGAAGTAACTTGTTTGTGGTCACAATAACAGCTATCAGTATTTATGGATTCAGGCATTACTAAGTATTTTCTTTACTTACTTCATCTCTTAAGCCTTTATAATGACTTACTAACCTTTTTTCACCCTTTATTATTCTTGACACTTTTATTACCCATTTTACAGAAGAAAACTGAGTCAAGAAGGGCAAGTTCCCTGCCCAAGGTTATCCAAGTGGTTGATCATCCAAGTCTGTCTTAATTCAACAAGTATGCTACATATTTTGCCTATGTCACTTTATGAGAATACCCTGTATATATAAATAATTCAATGGTTCCAAGTCCTACATAGTTGTAATCTCAACTAAGCAAGACTGCTATTTGTAATTTTTTTTTCTAATTTGATTATCTCGGTCTTCAAATAGAACAAAACCTACTTTCTTTTAAAATAGCCCATGATGGGGCGTCTGGGTGGCTCAGTGGGTTAAGCCTCTGCCTTCGGCTCAGGTCATGATCTCAGGGTCCTGGGATCGAGCCCCGCATCGGGCTCTCTGCTCAGCAGGGAGCCTGCTTCTCTCTCTCTCTCTCTCTCTCTCTGCCTGCCTCTCTGCCTACTTGTGATCTCTCTCTGTCAAATAAATAAATAAAATCTTTAAAAAAATAAAAAATAAAATAAAATAAAATAGCCCATGATCTAGGTAGACAGTTCACAAACTCACTAAACCCTTATCTGCATAGGACAACAAATCAATCCAGCTAAGATTATTCTAAGGAAAGTGAAACCCAGAAAACTAACTTCCCCCAAAGCATGCTGTTCATAAATGGTAGAGGATTGAAATCAGTCTGGACTGACCCTGAAGCCTAAACTCTTCAATCATACTGCCTGCATGTATTTAAGAAAGTCTCGGGCAATGACCTAGGAATTGCTCACAAGGTCTGGATACAGAGCTTGCTGATATCATATCCACTTTGTCCAAGGCAATCAAGATATGAATCATCTTGTCTCTCAAAGACCAAGAGACAAAAAGGAAGATGATACAGGCTGAAAATAGAGACCCATTCTCAGGTGCTGTAGGTAAAATATCAACAGGTAATGCAGAAAAAAAGAATAGGTGGCAGCACACACCTCTATAGCTGAGATAACCCCACCTCTGTTTAAAAACAAAACAAAAAAATGCCTAGAGGAAAATGTCATCACAGATACAAAGACTACTCTTTACACAACAGTTCTCAGATGCCAGGAGCCCAGGAATAGTGAAAATATAGTAAATGACAGCAGAAATCAGTTTCCTAAAGCTTTCCTAAACTCTAATCAATCAGCAAAATTGTCATTTCAAGTAAGGATCCATAAAAGCCAGGGGTTATGCCCCAGTGTTTATTGCTATTTTAAGGTCCTATATCATTAGATACTTCTTAAAATTAAACCCTAAGGGGACAGATTCATCTTAACTTGAAGTAACTCAACTTTTAGGAAGGATAAACATCTTGTGATTGGACAGAAGACTGTGGTTTTAGTTTCAAACAAACTGTATTCTCAAGGAATCCGCACACACACATCTGACATTTGACAGGAAGGTGACAAAATGGAAGGCTGTGGTATACCACCTAAAAGGGCAGGGCAGCACAGGCAAGAGGTGAGCAATTATACTTGTCACAGAATACCACATTCTGGATTCCCTTTATGGCAAGGGGAAAAAAAAAAACAAAAAAACTACAGAGCAAATTTTACCTCCTCCCATCATAGAAAAAGAATCACAATCTAGTAATGTAAAAGCAGCTGACAGATATATAGAAAAAAAAAAAATCAAGATTGAGGTCATGTCTCTTGCCATGCATCATTTACACTAAGGATTCCCCCATTTATCTGAATTAATTTCATGTACCTCATTTCATTCAGATAATTGAAGTTTTCCTTTTAGAGTTGTAAAATGTTACCTCAACATAATTAGTAAACTGTCCACTTAAAAATACCACTACAAAAAATACCATCCCTTCCTCTCTACACAAACACATACACTCCACTATCATTAAATGTATGAGATTTTGGCCTTCACAAGAAATTTAGTTCAATAAGTCCTCTTTAAAAAAATTAGCACGAGAATTTCTACAAGAAAAGTTATGGTCATTACCTTGTTAATACAGAGTGTTTGCATTACTTGTTAAAGACATGGTAATTTGGGTATTCAATACATGACTGACTACTGTTCTGAAACCAAATTAAAGGTTTAGACTTGAAGAGTTTGATGACTTGCCTCAAAACAATAAGTAGGATTGTATGGACAACAAAATCAAAGAGGTCTCTCTTTTTTATGAGCAGGCATTTAAGAGCCTTTTAATGAGAATTTACTCTTTAGTATATAATTACTAATGAACAAAAAGAGGGCAATTAAACTCACTTCTTTATAGTGCCATAAAACTTCAATGTGTAAGAAATATTATATACACATGTTAATCAAACTCAAGAAAAACTGAAATGTGCAACATCTAAAAATACGTAGTGAAAATTATATACCTTTTCTTCTGAAATAAATGCCCTCCCGGATGACTGATGAAGCTATTTTTTAAATGGATTTGCTTATAACTTATAATATACAGACTATAGTCCTAATGATGGTGACGAAATGTCTAAACTTCTTTTATGAAATCTAAATTTCCAAATGAACAATGATTTTCCACACTGATAATGGACTGATAGGATGAATTTTATATTAATTAATATTTATTTACCACCTGCTATGTGCCAGGCACTATACTGAGTGCGAGGAAACCACCAGGAAAAGCACAGATTCAGTCTCAATACTGGTTACAGTCAGTCCAGAAGGAAAGACAAATAATGAACAAATGTGCTATGGGAAAGTACAACAGCTCCTTGGTCAAATGAAAGCTGAGAAGACATGGGTAGAAAATCAAACACCTGAAAATGATTAGCTACCACTGAACTCAGGGGATAAAAATCACCAACTACATGACTCAGCTAAGAAGGCAGAGAATCGAACAGCTACACAGACAGGAAAGGGATCTAAGTGATGACTGGATGAAGTCTAGGGTGTTCTACAGTCTGATGCAAATGAAAAGCTGACCCTCAAAATGGACTCAAATCAAAACAGCCAAAAAAGCCCAGTTCTCAGCCAGCCTATCCTCAGTATATAAGGGGTCAATCCAGTAAGAGCAAGTCCTAGAGGCAGTAGCATAGTATCTTGGCTTTGCAAGTTCTGCCTCAGTTGAAACAGAGCCCCAACCATCCACCTGTGGAAAAGAACAGGTCCCAACTCCCTGAGCAGAAGAGGGAACAGCAAGGAGAGTCAGATGACCAAGTGGTTAGAGTTCTTAAGTAGGTTAAGACAAGGTTTCAGGTCCACAAGTGGAGTACAATCTGGAGTACAAAAAGAAACAACACAAGAAAACATCAACTCTATGGACTATTTAACACTTACTAAAGAAAGGCTGTGGAACTGCTTCTCTGGTTACTTTTATAAATGAATACTCAAAAACAAAGTCATCTGTTTAAATGACTTAAGTATGACCTTAAAAGTATGGGGGGAAAGGACTAGATACTCTGATTCTTATTAATGAATTTATATCCTAATCCCATCTAAACCTTTATTCTAGATGCCTCACACACACCCCTCATTAAAATGTTTATGCTATGCATTTTAAAACTCTTGATGAGTAAACTGTCTTTAAAAATGAAAATCTTAGTCAAACTGCATACATGCCAACAGTATGGAGAGTTACCATACTTCCATGAGCAATGAATGTTCAGGGCACCAGAAAAATTCCAGATCCCACCTCCGGAAGGGGATGGAGATTTTAATGTATTTTAAATCTTAAAAATCAATTCAAAAACTGGGTCAAAGGGGTAAAACTGGCAGTGGGTAGGATACATAGACTGGGACTAGCAAGGAACCAGAATGATACATGTGAAATTATCTCCTTCCTATAAATAAACACCCTGCTATACTATACAATTCTTCTCAGTTATAAAGTTGTAGAAAAAAATGCATGTAGTCCACAGACGTCTTTGTGAAGGCTATTATTTATGATCTACATATTCAAATAGGAATCATGCTAAGGAATTGGCCCTACATTTGTTCAAACATTATTTTCCAAAGCTATTCAAAGGGTGAAGTGGTGGTACTTTCCAAAAGAAATGCTTGAAAATTTTCCTCTGTTAATTTTTTTAAATAAACAAAACACACTATTCTGATCTATTAAAAGAGGAGATAAGCCTAAGAGAAAAAGAAAATACAGTAGGTTTTTGAGTTGTTTTGTTTTGTTTTACCATACCACCAGAATGCCATATAAAACAGCTTAAAATATCCTATCAGGACAGCTTGCCAAGGTAGACTGGACTCCAAAAGTCAAGATCCTTATAAAAGTCTATATGCTGAAAAATGTTTCACCTTATAAAGTGAAACCAAAACTTTAAAATGTGGCTTACAGCAATAATTAGAGCGTCACTCAATTGATGGTGGTCAAACTGCTCCAGTGGAAAATTTCACGGAAATTTTGTATTACTTTAGCTCTACTGAGGTATTCTATCAAATAATTTAACTAATGGTCATTTTCCCTATTTCACAGAGTGTAACATATGTTAAAGAGTAAAATCCTCAATGTTAATTTTTTCCCCCATTTTTTCTGAAATATTTATTACCTGATACATTTTTCAATACTGGAATTAAGCCTAATATAGTATATGATTCAACACATAAATGGAAATAAATTATTTCAAATTTACAAAATCATGATTCATGACCTTCAGCCACTCAACTACCTTAGTTTGCATAAGACCAGCATGAACACGAGCATTTAGAGAATATCCACTAGGCACACAAAGATAGAATAAGACATGGCTTGGGGTGCCTGGGTGGCTCAGTGGGTGAAGCCTCTGCCTTCAGCTCAGGTCATGGTCCCAGGGTCCTGGGATCGAGCCCCATATCGGGCTCTCTGCTCAGAGGGGAGCCTGCATCCTCTTCTCTCTGCCTGCTGCTCTGCCTATTTGAGATTTCTCTCTCTCTGTGTTAAACAAATAAAAAATAAAAATCTTTAAAAAAAAGAGAGAGAGAAAGTAAGATATGGTCTTTCACGAAGCCCCCACCAAGCAAAGTGCACAGAAGCCAAAAAGTATTTATTTACTAAATGCCTAGACACTGTGGTGTTTAGCAAAAACTTCAGGACTTCGGCATTTGAGGCCCACTAAGAAAAGTGATGCTGCCTGGGAATACTGGAATTCAGTTACTACATGTGTATAGCACCTTTCTTCCTCATTAACATCAAGGTTATATACACCACAGTCTTAAACACACAGACTTTTAAAATGCCAATCTCCTGGAATCAAAACAGACTATCTGAATCAAGAATATGAACATTCTTGAAGTGAAAATAATTACTAATTTCAAACAACCTGGAAAGTACTGTTTTCAACTGATAAACTACAGCATGTCCTAATTATAAATAATCTGTATCATTTGTATCTAATGGGTCCAAACACAAATTAAGGCATATAGTCAGAAAAAAGAACAAAGAAAATTTAGTAATTACTAGACTTTTTAAAAAATAACATAGTCAAAACAAATTTTGGTACAAAAATATTCATTGAGGAGGTCTGAATTATATACTTAAGTGTTCAGTTAATTAAGTCAACTAGTTCTATTCAACTCCTGTTGAAAATCTTCAAGAAACTTTCTTTAATTTCTCCCTGTAAAATAATGGAGTTGGATTTAACTGTGAAAGTCTCTTACAAACAAAAAATTTCTGTACTTCTGTGGTATGTAAGATTAAAATGTCAACAGGATTTCAAAACAGGAGTAAAGAAGCCATCTTAACTTCTCAAACGGATAATGCTAAAAATTCATTTTCCGATTTTTATCTCAGTATCACGGTTCAGATTTTACTTAATTCAGTTTACAAGTTTGTCGAAGAAAGTTGCATGATTCCAAAGGTACCCCTCCAACCCTCAATACTAACACTGTTTCATCAAATACAAGATCCAAAGGAAAATGTATAAGAAAGTGAGAGCTAAGGAGAATCTACTCCTATCAGACGTGGGATGCACTAATTAAAATTCAATATAGCGCTTGGTAGGTCTGTGGGTTTCTACAGGAAACTACTGCCACGCTTTAGCTTAAGGTTAAACGGGCTAGCAGAATGCAATAAAATGGCTCTACTGAATTATTCTGAACTTCTTTTTAGCATCTCCTTCACCTGAGCACTACACTGAGTAGTGGTAGGTCCTACAGGGGTAGGACGAAACCACCAAGGTGAGCCACACCCCTGGAGGGCTGCGCTGTGAAACCCACCTCTCGCGGAAAATCACCGTCAACTCAACGTTTTCCATTTCATTCGGTGATACAGGTGGAGGAAAAAGTGTAAAGCCTTCTCTTTGAACCTCCCATCACCACTGCCTCGAGGCGCTAATTTAAGAATTATCTCAAAGATAATCTAATGCAGTACAGTTCTCAGAAGATTCTAAAAGTTGTATTTGCGAGAGAGAGAGAGAGAGAGAGAGAGAGAGAACTCCCACAGGCCTAAAGGTTAAATTGTGGCGTACTGCAACTTCGCGGCAGAGTACGTGGCTGGACTCAAAAGCCTGAAGAGAACCTTTCCACCGAACAGTTAGCCCGCATCACGATCAAAATAAGTGTATGTCCGATCCTCACAGGAGGGATAGGGCAAGGGGCGAGTGAGGTCTTTCATTTCAGCTGACCCAGAGGCAGAGGGGCTGGCGAGAGCAGGAAAGTAAAAGCAATAAAGGGGACAGCCGCAAAGCAAAGGTTCCCCTCAGGAAGGCCCGGAGGCGCGTGTGGCGAGGGACCCCGCCTCGCAGTCCCGTGGTCGGCAGGAGGCCCCTCCGCCTACTCGGGCCAACCCCTACTCCCCCCCGCGCGAGAGAACGAGCCCCCAGCCCGCCCCTCGCCTGCCGCAGGAGGAGGCGGCGGCACGCCGGGTCCCTAGAAGCTACCACACACCAAGCGCAGAACTCAAAAAAATTAAATCAGAAAATGGCCAGCCTACAGGACTGAAACGCAGCGGCCGGTGTTCCCGGCTCCACGGACTAGGCGGACCGCGGCGCGAGGAACGCAGCGCGTGCGCTCGGGAAGCGCGCCGCCCGCGCGGCCCTCAGCCCCGCCCCCCCCACCCCCGGCTCTCCGCGCCGCCGCCGCCGCCGCCGCTGCCGCTGCCGCCGCCACTGCCCCTCTGGGAACTTCGCGCCGCGCGGCCCCGCGAGGCGGGCGTCGGGGAGGGAAGGGGAGGGGCCGCGCTCCCCGCCTCCCCTCCGGCCCGCGCGGCTCCCCAGCCCGGAGCCTACTCACCTCCTCCTCCTCCTCCTTGTCTCTCCCTCCTGGCCACCGGCGCGGCCCAGCCGGCGACGCGCTGACGCCGTGCCCCTCCCCCGCCGCCGCCGTCGCCGCCACCGCCGCCGCCGCCCCTCCCGGCCTGCGGCCGCTGCGGCCTTCGGGCGCGTCAGGCGCAGGCCCCGCCCTTTGGTCCGCCCACGCGCCTAAGACTCCGCCCACTGCGCGGTCGGGACGGCGGGAGCGCGGGGTCCCTGAGTCAGCGCGGATCCCGCCCGCGCGCGCCTAGTAGTGTTGGTTCACGGACCCCGCTCCTCTTCTCACCTACCGAGGGCTTCGCTTCACTTCTCCCCCCCCCCCCCGCGCGCCCTTTCCCCCTTTCCATCTCTTCATCAATACCCCTCTCTGCCTCTTCAGCTTTTTTGTACTCTTTCTCTAACCCTCTAGTCTTGTTCTAAGCTCGTATTGGCTCCTTCTCTTTTCTTCCGGACGGTCTTCGCTGCTCACTAGGTCGGCCTCGGCTTCCTCCTGCAGTTTTCCTGCCGGTTCTTCCTGCCTCCGTTCCTCTCCCCGGCCTGCTGGGGCGTCCGGGCCTCCGCGGGTTGCCGGCCTGTTCCCTTCCACCTGTACCTGCGCTGCTGCTCTCACGTCTGCTTTGCTGCCGCGTCCTAACTTCCCTCCGAGCAGGCTCACGCTTTCCTTTACCTACAGTTTGTCTGTCCTTTCGGTTCGGACTCCTCCACACACTTAAGATGCATTTTGGCTATTCAACAATTGCTTGTCCACACTTAGATGAAGAAAATCACATGGAGGAATTAAAACGCACAAAGCAAAGCGATAGCAGTGGTCACCATATTTCAGCTGCATGGTTGTCTCTACGTTGTCATTGGGATACTGTATTGACTCTTAAATTTAAAAGCTTAAAATTCACAAATTTTGGATGTTTTTCCCTGCAACCTAACCTCACTTTTTTTCTTTTTCTTTTTCTTTTTCTTTTTTTTTTTTTTTTACGTAGTAGAAGGAGCACCAGGACCTTTTAGTTTTCGTTTTCTTACCTGTAAAGTGAGGAATTTGTCCCTTCTGCATTTAGACTTCTGTGATCCTGAATTAAAGGAGTTTGTATTTGGAAGGAGCTCATAGGTTAAATGAGTCAGGAGAAGGCAAACAATGTACATGTAACTGAAAGTCTGGTGGTTTCACTTTTAAAACTGCAACTTGGAAGAGTTAGGGTGTGATGTGGAAATGAGTTAAGGAATTAAGGAAAATGATTAGGTCTTTGGAGTTACATCCACAAGTTGTTTTAAATTATGTGAGTAAACATTATTATCCTTAAACTGAAGAGTTAAAACTATCTTCCATTCTAAACAAAATCCGGACTCTACATGGACCTTCAAAGTTTAAAACCATTGTTGAATTGAACAACAACATTACAAACATGTGAAAGCCTAATAAACCATCTGTCCCTCTGCTTTAACACAAATTGGGAAAAAGAAAAGTGTAAATGCCAAAAGCTGAGAGCAAAGTTGCTAACTACACATGAAACTAATAAATCCTATCACACAGAGCAGGTGTATGAAAAACTCTAAAGACTGTGGCCTCCATTTCATTCTTTAGATATAGAATCATGTAATTTTATAATTGAATTATCTAGTCCTTAATATCATCTGGAGTCTAAACTTTATATTTTACAAGTGAAGAATTGAAGCCCAAAGAGGGTAAATTGTTTGCTCAATATTACCCAGATTAATTGGAAATGAAGCCAGTATTCAGGCTCAGATTTCCTGTTTCACAGACCTGCCAGCATCTGGCTTATACTTACTTACCAATTACCCAAAGTTTCTCAATATCAGAAGTCTTTGCCTTTGCAGTTTTGCCTACAGGGTCTGAGTGATGTGTGAAATTGAACTTGACATTAACTAGAGAGTGATTGCTCTCAGAGGCCATTTTTGTGCCACTGGTTTCCACGATTCCTATTTCACAAGCTCCATATCACCTGGTCAAGGTTTTTCTTTATAATCCAGGCAATCCTGGCCAGGCCTGTCCCAACCAAACACATTCATCCTAGGAGGTGCCAAGAGTTGTGCATGAGTACAGATACTATGAAGTCCCCATTGTCAAGAAAATTACAATATTATTGGGGAGGTAAGATATAAAACAAATAGATAAACAATTCACCGTTAATAACTGAGGAAAATAACCAAGGATTCAATCATAAAATCTGAATCTTAAACTGAAAATTATAGATGTAAATTAAGGGAAGATTTCTTACAAGGACAGAAAAAGGAAATGGAGAATTTGGATTGGTGTAAAGGAGATTGCTTGAACAAAGGTACAGGGAAGAAAACAAACAAGCTAAGAATGGGGAAAAGTTAGGAGATCAGATGAATTAGAACAGGAGGCTCATATTAGAAACAATAGAAAACCAAGCTGAAATGTTAAGGGGGAACCACACATAGAGAACCTGAATTTGAACCCAAGAAAATTAGATTTGATCTAATAGGAGATCATTTTGGGTGAATTTGGCAGGGGAGAGAGTTGAAGACAAGACAGGAGACCATAACTTCTAACGTAGCAAGTGGGGATTTTGAAAGAAATGTTAGTCATATATAAGCCTAAGGAAAAGAGTTGAGTGAGTATATACAGGATCAAAGAACAGTAAGAAGTGCAGGATGACTTTAGAATCACAGCAAGAGTCAGTAATGGTATATGTAGACCTGAGCACCTTGGAGCTGGAAATGATCAGCACTCAAAGTGTGCTCAAAGGGTGATCAGCCTCTCCACTTGCTAGAGAAGGAAGTAAAAAATTGTCCCAAGGTATGCTTTCCTATTCATCACATACATTCTCATTCCAGAAAACTTTAGTTTGCCACTCAAATTGAATTAGAAGGTAAAAAAGAAAGCTCTCGCCCTGTCATGGGTCTTATGCTGGTGTTTTATGGTCGACCTATTTTTATTTCCGTTTCAGCCCTACTGATGTAAAAGTGCTCAATGGTGCAGTATATAATGTTACAGTCAGAAATAAATCAATAAGTGTTTGCTAAATACATACCAAATGCAGCTCAGCACTCTGCTAGGCCTGAGGACTAGAAAAACATTAAAAAAAAGCCTCTCCCTTTCAGAAGCTCATAATCTGGTTGGGGGGGGGGGGGACAAAACACACCTGACACAATAGAAAATAAATTCCATGGATAGTGAGAACAACCTGAGGACTGTGCAGTGTGCTTATATAAAAACAGTAAGGAATTGGGTTAGAGGGATTAGAAATGGTATAATCCACAGTGTTCACCAAACAACAGATTTTCATTCATCTCTAAGTTCTAGGTTCTGGAAGTAAAGCCATAACATAAAAAACTCCTGCCCTCAGGGAGTACACATTCTATTTGGGAGAGACAGAGAGGAATAAATAAATATATAACTACCAAATAGTCATAATTGTTCTGAAGAAAATTAAATGCAAAAGCATCAAAATGAGTAGGAGATCATGGGGCAGCTGGGTGGCTCAGTCGGGTGAGCATCTGACTCTTGATTTTGGCTCAGGTCATGACCTCAAGGTCATAAGGTCAAGCCCAACCTCAGGGTTCCTCACTCAGCCGAGAATCTGCCTGAGATTCTCTCTCTCCCTTGCCGTCTGCCCCTCCCCTCGCTCAGGCACAAGTTCTCTCTCTCTCTCTGTCTCAAATAAGTAAATAAATCTTAGTTAAAAAATAAGTAGGAGAGTAGGTTAGACCTTTCTGAGGAAAATTTAAACAATAACTCAAATGAAAGAAACAGCTGGTCATGGGATGACCTGTAGAAGACAAGTTCAGGCAGAGGAAAAAACTAGCACAGAGCCCTAAGGAGCAGTCAAGCTTAGTGTCCTTGAGACTAAAAAAGGCAAGTGTTTCTGGAATGTAGGGAGCCAAGAAGAAGGTAAAGCAGGTGAAAAAGGAGAGAAAAGTCAGACCCTGTACGTAAGAAGGGATTTTAAGGTCAGATTAAAGTATAGATATTTAGAAGATTAGTCACTCTGGCATTGTGGATTAGAGGAGAGAGAGAGGACCAGATGGAAGCCTGCCTGCATGACAATCCACAACGGAGGTGATGGGAGGTAGACAAGGTTGGTGGCAGGGTTTGCAAAGAAGACAAAAATGTCAATGAGATCAACTACTGGGTATTTAGGAGGGATGGTATTTATGAGGGTGTTGGGTGGGGAGAGTCCACAGTGTCAAATACAGCAAAAAGGTCAAGGAGAATAAACTCTGAGTGAAAGCTAGTATAGGGAACAGGAAAGATGTCATGTGTGACCTCCAAGAGAAGAGTCTCCATAGGGCGGGGTGTTAAGAAGTGAGAAAATGAATGTAGGGAACTTCGACTGTAAGAATCAGTACAAATCAAAACACACAATTTTTTTTTGTTTTATTTTATTTACTTTTTAAGGCCTGTTACATTCGGAATGCTATTACATTTTTAAAGCCATTTAAACATTCCGAGCCTGGTCTAATATTTTGTCTCCATACTAAAGAAAGAACAAGTATATACCATGGAGACATATCTTATATATGTTTCTGGGCTAAAAATCAGTCACCATCAATGACTCCCTCCTTTAAATACAATCAGAAAAAGCTCACCCTTATTCCTGAGATAAGGCAAGAGTCTGACAGTAGAAACACGAAGGCAGATGGAGTCCCGTATCAGTTATGGTTCCCTTACAGCCATCTGTCGTGTCTAAACCAGGTGGGCTCTGAGTGTTACCTTGAGTACATCACGTCATCCCAGTGAACTGCAGGTTTTCATTAGGAAGGGAAAGAATCTCCGATTTTAAGCTTCTAGGCATACAGGTTAGCACTTCTACAAAAGAGAACAGATACTATGCTGTGAGATCCACGTGAACAGCTATCACGACTCCAAGTGATACGTTCGCACAGTCTTTCCGGAAAGACAACTTGGTTGAACAAGATGTTCTTTCCTTCAGCAAATTTTAAGACAATTAACAAGTATTTTTCCCCCTGGAAACAGACAAGACCGGTTTGGTAGTCAGAAAGGAAGGAGAAATATAAGTCCCTACCATTCATTGTTGAGTGCATCTCAGGCATCTCAAGGAAACCAAGCCTGACTCTGGCTAAGTTGTTCCCACACATGCACGTGCATGCCTTTTCCCAATTGTCTGTTGTAGGTGAGTAGTGTGTGTTAATTCATTAGGTGTTATTCAAAGATGGAATGCTATTAGCACTCTTTTTTATTTGGAGTATACTTCGTCTGGGGGTCCATTGGGAACAGTTAATCTCTTGGGATGGTTCAGAAAGCTTCATTAAATTCAGTGAAGGAAAAAAAAAAGTGCAAGTTATTCTAAAAATAATCATGAAATTTACTATGTTTAATTTGCTGGCCCAAATGCTTCTCAAGTCAGGAGTGACCAAGGATCCCTAGCATTAATGAATAATTACCATATTGCTGAAATCAACACCATAGTTGGCCTGAAAAGCTTTCTTGTTTTTGATGCTAAAGAGGCCAAAACGTGAGTAGCCCAAAACATATAAAAAATACTCTCTGTTGATGAAATGATTTCTTTCAATTACGGTTCAGTTATTCCAACAGTGCAATGCAAGGAATTTGCTTTGCCATTGTTACCTTCTGGCCTCGAGAAAGTAGCATTTTACACTGGGGTTCATCCTGTACTTTTTACAAGGATAAATTCATGTTTTTATTTAAAAGCGAAGAAAGCTTACATAATCTCTTCTCATGATTAGCCCTTCCAGTAATTATCTGTTGCTTGCAATCAGCGTCAACCAACCAAGTTCAGATGGCAAAAAAGTGTTTGATCTGCACTGATGTGATTTAGAAAACTGTGCATGGAAGGTACAGCTATGCACATACAGAAAACATATTTATCTAATTTGACTGCCAGTGATTTAATTAATGTTTGTCAAGCACTTTGAACATGAAAAGAACTATCTGAAAGCTGAGAGCTATTACTCATAATCATTTTTCCTATTTGTTGAACTAAAATTAACATACAAATGTGATACTCTTACAGTATCCTTGAGAGATACGATCCTCTTCCAACAAACCCGTGGGACTATCCTTTAAGAAAGTCTCATTAAAACTTTAAGTCTCTAGTTTCTGGAAGTCAAGCTTCAAGCTGGTTGGGTATCATCCATGTAGATTTTGAAGCATCCAGGCTAAATAAACAACAGTGACAGCTTGGGGAAGTGTATGCACCTGTTTATTGAGAAGATGCTAACAGGGGCAAGTCTAAAATAAGAATGCATACCGCAACCTGATTTTCAAGAAGTTTTGTGCATGCCTCCACTTAAAATCGCCATATTATCATCTAATTTTTTTCTTTCCAAATTTCTCTCCCGGAGAATAACTACTAATGAGCGTGAACCCTACATAACCATCGAGAAGAAAAGAAAGAATTGCAGGGCTTGCAGGAGAAACAAACTTGCTTTCCTCTGTTGTGTTCTCCCCAAATCAAGCACAAGACTAACTGGCAAAAGAGGAAGAAAGCTGGAGAAGAAAGTAAGGAGCCTGGACAAAGACCCTACCCTAACATGATTCTCCGCAGACAGGTTTGTTTTGTCAGTGTCACGTGCATACCTACAGGAGTTTGGGGGAGACATTTTTGACTATAGGGCAGACTTAACTCCTCCGTAGAATAGAAGGGGTAACTTGAAAAGATGCATGTGGGGAAACTTTCCTAAACGACTTGTTTTTTATTTTCAGTTTCATTTCATCCAGTACTCTACAGAGAATTTTTATATTTAGTACAGAATCTTCCTTCCATGTTCATCATGCTACAGATATTCCTCAGTAGAATAAGCCTGACTGAGGCACTAGTTCTACCTCAACCCTATAAAACTGAACTTGACACATGGTCTGGCAATGTGCCATTTCAACAAGCTCCCCACCCCTATGACTTTATATTTACTCATATTTCAGAAAGACTACCTTAAGAGGTATTATTTACATTTTCTAGTCTTTCTTAGCACAGATCTAACTTTTAGTGATCAGATGTGTCAGGACAGGGGTATTCACAAAACACTACTTGGCCTCTTACATTGTCTAAGCTCTTATTGGTTTGGTTGGGACCATGTAACTAGTACTGACCAATGACCTTGAGAAGCCATAAAGCTTGTCACTGCTGACCAAGATTTTAGGTCTTTTCCTCCCTCTCACTGTGCCCCTGGAAACCCCATTTTCTGAGATGGGATAGCTGTGGGTATAGCAAAAAGAAAAAAACACCCTTGAAGGGTCCTTGGGGTTGGTCTGGAAAGCAACAAGATCCTCAAGAGATTTCTTATGAGCTCGAAGTAAACGTTTTACAGTTGAGATGAGTGGTCCAGTGTTATTAACTGAACCAGCATGGTTTGCCTATCCTGAAGAATACAACTCCATTAGGAGATCCCTCTTTCACAACTGCAGAAACAGTTTTTTTGTTTTTTGTTTTACTCTCGATCTTGAAACAACAGTGAAGGAATAATGGAACAAACTGTATACATTTATTAAATAGATCAATTAAATGCAAATGGATATATAGAAATCACAAAGAGTATGTTATATGGTGAGGAAAAAATGTTCTTTATGTAGTTCAGTTCTGGTTCTGTTTTCATTTTTCAATCCTCCTCAAATTAAAAAATTAGTGTCACTCTTTAGCCTGCTATTCCTGGGAAAAATATCTTTTTCCTTGCCATGCCTAGATCCTTTTCTCCATCCTGGTCATACATCATTAACAGTCCATTTTCTAGGCTCTCAGATAGATGGGGTTCCCATATCCAAAGCCAGTCAGAAGTGGATTGGTCACTTGTTCACATTTGCTGTTTAAGGTTCACTCTGTTATGGCATCAACGAAATTTCTATGACTTCAGCCATTTGTCTTCTTAATTCGCTGCAGACAGATGTGTGTGATGCTGAAACAGATTCACTCCTCTGTGTGCTTTTGAGACTGCCCTCACCTGCTGGGTCCAGCACCTTTGAAAAGGATGAACCAGACAGCTTTGGTGGAGGGAATGAATGAGGGAAGAGTAGATGCAGAGTACTTTGCAGAGGTCACTGGTCTATACTCTTTGGTGATCTACCCCTGAAGCATTCTGACAGCAGAAGGCCAGTTTTTGCTATTGAACCATTTCTCAATCACTGTTTGAGAGCTATAGACACACATAAAGAAGGGGCAGGGAAAACCCTTTCATGGGTTCTCAAGCACTACAGAGAGTCTTTTGTCAGTAACTATGCCCTTGCTTACCAATCTTATAGCTGCCTCAGATCTTTTTTTGAAACAAGGGGGAAATAAACAAAACATGAGCTAGCTGTATAGTTTGCTTCTCCCATGAGTAGAGTATGGTTAACAACATTTCTTGTATTTTAACACATCACCTTTCCCTTAATTCACAGACCAAATAGAAAAAAAAAAAAAAAAGTACTGTATTCCTTTTCCTGTTGCTTTTTCAGTAATTCCTGAACAAATCCACATAACATTCCTGCAGTTGAGTAGAAGAACTGTATGAAATGGACTCATTGAAATCTTTTTCAGTTCTATTTATTTGTCCCCATTTTGAAATAGGGCCATGCTGCTTTTGTTCCTATAGAAAAGAAGTTATGATTTAAGAAAACTTTACAAAAGGGAAGCCGATCTTGATGTTATCAAACTTCCCCCTTTTCTTTTAGCAGAATGTTTGAGAAAATGCCAATTGGTGTCGCCTATCATCAGAACTTTTAAAGATCTGATTGCTTCTGAAAATTAACTTGCATAAAACTATCTGACCTTCTTTAACAGATGATATATTCCTCTCTGAAGAGTTAGCATATAAACTTGTCTCTGCAAACTGAAATAGTAAGACTGTATCAAATGTTTTAGATGCAATGATGCCATAACTAATTCATACACATTGCCCCATTTTTAGGGGGAAATGTGCATTGGTTTTAAATTTAGACGTCCATATTCTTTTGTGGTAAGTGTTAACCAGAATGCCATTTTTGTCCAGACTGTCACCGGATGGCTTTATAATTAGAAGATCCACTCTAAAATGAAAGTCTGAGGTTGATGAGGCAGAACTAGCTATGTTTTAAAGGGAAATTCTTATTAGTACAAAATATTGGAGGATAAACAGAATCAATTTTTACAGGCAGATTAACCAAATTAGTCCTTATTGTAGTAAACATTGCAAAAATCAAGAGGATGGACTGTATTAACCATAACCAAGCAAGAGAATGAAGTCCTATGGTCTAATTTATGTGCAATAATTGTTCAAGCTAGCATTCTCATAGTTTGGGTAGTGAGTCATTTTGTTTTATGTGACCTTTGTTCTCCAGGATTAGCTGCTATTAAAAAGTAAAAGCAATTTAAAAAAAAAAAAAAAAAGAAGAGTTTTCCAGGCTAGCTGGGTTTTTAAAAATACCTGAACATCAAGGGCAAAGCAAAGATTACTAGTGTTACATAATCTGGCACCTTTGCATCTTTACTGTAGGTTTGAATATTTGAAAAGTATTTTTTTTTCCCCCTTAGAGGACATTTAGTAAGATATCTTGTAGTGGCACATTATTTTAGCATTTAAAAAAGTTAAACACAAAAATTAAGCTAGTTAAGCGTAGGCTTTTTCTTCTTCATTTGCATTCCTACCATTTGGTTGTCCTTTTGGGTTTAGATGATCATGCTGGAAGATGGAGTATATTTCGAAGAAAGAGCTAAATAAAGTAATTTCTTGTCAGCAGGTCATTGCTAATAAGCAAATCTTTTAGAAATCATGAGACCTAGTAGACTGCAAAAGATGGAGTGAAAAACCATGCCAAAAGATACAATTTCCAAAAGGTTTTCAAAAATCTTTTAAAAGAATCTAAATGTCAGTACAAAAAATACACATACACAAAAGAATTAACTTCTTAAAGGTGTTTCACTCGAAATTTTTAAACTTTTGATTTTTGAATTTCCCAAATATACACAAAAATAGAAAGAATGTGACTGCTACAAGAGACCCCATGAAGTCACAAACATGTTTGTTATGCATGTTTTAGATTTTATGATTTTTTTGATGTTGTTTTTATTCCTGGAATATTTTTAAAGAAAATCCTTCTGTCATATCTTTTCACCTTTGAATACAACAGAAAACATCAAAAACAGAAAGAAAATCCTCTTATGTAGTAATAATGCAAGTATTACACCTAGATATGTTTAAAAGGTCTATTCTCACATCTCTTAAATCATCGTAGGCTAGCAGTTAGCATTTTCTTGTTTGATTTTTATCTTTACCTCTTTCTCCTTTACAGGCATCCCCTCAATTAGCAAAGAAATCCTACACTTGGATTAGGTTATTTTTAACATATCCCTGGGGCCCCGCCTATGCCTTCCTCTGGCGTAATGTGTTATTCAGAATCTTATACCGTATCCAAATTCTGCATTGCAATTGGCATGATGCAAGAAAATTAAATTTAAATTCTGCTCAAATCCCAAAGTTTTATAAAGTTTAAAAGTACTGTAATTTTAAAAAAAAAATGAAAGGAATCCATAATCTAGCTGTGATTGTGTTGAGTAATCTATGAGGCAATGTCTAGGATGTTTTTCCTGGGATCCTTTGTTTGCAAATAGAGAAAACCAACTTTGGCCAAATAAAACCAATAAATACATAAACATTTTAAAAGAAATGACTGTAAGAAAAGGTTTAAATCCTAGCTCTCTTGGGAAAGAGAGTTGTACGGAGCAGAATCCTGTGGGCAGTTGCTTCAGAGCACTGCCATTGAGATCACTCAAGTCCATGTTTTCTACCTTTGTATCATTCTCCTCTGCTCAGTTTTGGTCTAGGCATGTGTTCACTCCTTGCCCAGGGCATAGCAGGATCCCTCCAAACTGGTGGTCCCACCAAGACCCCACACAGTGAGATAGAGGAGATTTCCCAAAAGAAAAGTCAGGTGTTAATACACAAAGAAGAGAAAATGGAAACCTAGTAGGCAAATTCAAGTGAGGCAAATCTTCTTTCCTTTTGTCAATGACTATCTGTCCTTCAGATCTTATTGATGAGTCATTGAAAACCAGGCTTTCTCGCCTGTTAACTCTGACTTTGCTCTTTTTCCTATATCTGTGCACTGCAGTTAGGAACTATTACTTTCACTGCATCCCGGGTCTTCATGTCCCCTTCATCAAGAGTCAGTGTTCCAAATACAAATGACATCCAAGCTACCAGAACTGATGAGGTTTTTTGTACAGGATATCATCCCACTCTTTTTTGGGTTGGTAGCATGAATTAAAAATTCCAATCTAATTTAAAAATCTTCCTTTCCTTTTTGGCTCACACTGTTACTCATCTGTTACCTTTTCTTCTATTTCAATATTGGGTTAAGTATATTAACTTAACAACATGTGTCATGCCCTCTGCCCTTTCTGCCAGAACTATGTTTCCACACACACTCCCCACACTCACACGTTACACTCACACACCAGTTCTGTTACTACCCAGTGTGGCCACAAAAGAGGCATGCAATGAATACTAAAATTTAATTGGTCTGTAGGAAACTTAGTACTGTTCAAGTGTGCTCCGTAATGGAAGAGAGTTCAGAGACTATTTGTCTAAGGGATATGGCATTTTTCCTTGAGGGCCAAATGTTGTAATCAGTGTTTAAGAGGATAAAAGGAAGTGAAGTTGTGGATGCATTATTTCGATTTTCAAGTGAGCTCATTTCCCCTATCTGATTAGCCCACTAAAAGATGGTTTCAGGCCTTCTCTAAGTAGATATTTGAGAGTGCATCCAAGAATGGTTCATTCAGGAACTACTTTCAGTTTCTTCAAGTGTTCTCAACTCTTCCCCCTGCCTTGATAGCTGCCATCCCAGGAAGGAAGGTCCTGACTGCCCTCTGGGTGCTAGGGGCTAGAGACAGGACTGGAACTGAGAAGGTCATCTAGCAGCTGCTGCTTCTTCCAATTTCCACTCTGGGCCCCCAAGACTTCCTGTTTCTTCCCCCACTATTGCTCCCTCCCTATCCTCCATTTCTAAGAAATGACTTCTCATCTCCCAGACTTCAAGCTCTGACTTCAATCCAGCATGCCATTGGTTTTAACAAATATTTTTCTTCACCTATTTATGCTGGACACCATGACTTTGCTTAATGAGGGGGGTGGGGGAGGTCGGAGTGTCTGGAAACTTCTTAAGGAGGGGAAAGGACCATAAGATGAAGTGGAGGGAGGGTACACAGGCCTTATGGTCTAGTAAAAGGTTTTTGGTTTTACTCTAAATATAATAGGGGACTGTGGTAGAAATATATTCGGAGGGAAAAAAAAACTTACCAGACTGCCCCTCACCATATCTCTGCCCACACACCTGTGCCACTTTATTACTCTATATTATCCTCATCTTTCATGGTTCATAACAACCGTGGTCACACGTTATATGGGTTAGGGATATTATGTTTGTGCAGTGTATATAGTAGGGGAATATATTATTAGTCAAATATACCTACTCAGGAGTTAAAATCTAATTAAGAACCATTTGCCAAAGTAAAGGACCCACAAAAAACAAAGACAATGGTAAAGATAGAAATCTCACATTAGATCTGAGTGCTGAGACCTCTAGTCCCACCTTATAAATATCACTGTCACACATCGTAACCCCATACAAGAGCTTCAAGCAAGCTTATTTCCACCTATTTCAGTTGTTCCTGTTGGAGTTCCCCAGACCTCCTTTCCGAGGCCTCTCCTGCCAACAAACCCAGTGCTGGTCTGGATTTCATCCCACTGTCATCAGGGCTAAGTGAGTCAACACCAGGCATCTAGCTGTGTACTTTGCACACTCTCCCTGCCCATGTCTGCTGTGGTCTGGTCCGCCAGACTACCAAAGGAGGGATAAAGTCAGGCTTGGCAGGGGGTTGGGGAGGCCATACCATGGCAGGGGAGGAGGCTCAGAGAGCAACAGCAGCCTTCGGTGGTGTTTAACCAGTTCTCTTGCCTGACTAGTCTCAAAGTCTAAAGAAAACAAAAAAGAATCCTAGATGATGGATAAGGGCACTTTACTTGAAGCCAGTACAGATACTGAAGATATGATTAATTTCCACCATGCCATACTCTCCTCATTCTCTAGCTTCTTCTCCTTTCCCTTTGGAAGCACTTTTTCTTCTACCTGTGTACCCCCATGTTCCTCATATGTGAGCCTGTTCCAAGGTTTCATCCCCATCCCTTTTTCCCCCAATATTCCCCTCACAGACACACTCTCTTTTATTTGATCTCAATTGGTTATCATATCCAGGGGAATCTGCCTTCTAAATAGTTAAAAATATGTTCTCATTATCAGAGTTAGTTCCGGATCTTGCCATATCTCTCCTGGACAGTTGTAATGGCCTCCTGACTTGATTCTTTCCTGGCCATCTGGTCACTGATCAATCACTTCTCCAGAGAAGTTTGTCCAACATGCAAACTTGTTCATAGCACTGCTCTATTCAAAGCATTCCAAAATCTCTGCAGAAGGCACAGGACAAAATCTCAAACATTTATCATGGTAAATTACAGGTGTCCATGATCTATCCTCTGTTTCTCTCTCCCACCCCCCAATCCTTAGCATATATTTTCAGCTCCAGCCATAACAGAAATACAGTAATTCCTTCCATGTGCCTTACTCTCTTGTAACTCTGGACCATTGGTGTTGTAATTCTTCCTTTTGACCCTCTGTTGTCTACCAGGTGACACTAATTCACTCCCCTGAAGCAATACCATGATCACCTCCTCCATGAAGGCTTCCAGGATTCTACCAGACCACACATGTCCTCAGTGTTCTCAAAATAACCAGCCAATGCTTCTAGTATTACACTTCCTGTGTTGCTATCCCTCTCTGCTGATATGCCCCTTCCCTTGCCAGAATGGAAGCTGCTCAAGTAAAAGGTCTGTGTAGTCTCTTTGTTTAATATTCCTGGTAAGTAACACAGAACCTGGAATATTGTGGGCATTATTGCTTAATGCATGAGTGAATGAGAACATGAATGGAGAGGAACTATGCTACAAGTGTAAAAATCTATTAAGCCTGAGCACACAAAACCAGAGATCTAGCCTGGACTTCTTTGTTTGCAAATCACACAAATGCAACTTAAATTAGCTTAGGATAAAAGGAGGATTTATTGGAAAGACACTGGAATATCTCAGGTAATTGAAAAAAGAATTCGTCAACGGAATAGTGAGAAAGAATACCTCGAAGCAATTCAGCCTGAGAATACCAGAGATTGGGGTTTGTCTGATGTGTGTGTGTCTGTGTGTCTGTGTGTCTCTTCTGGCCAGCTGCTGCTTCTCATGACTATTCTTCTCTCACTGTAAACTTTTCTTCCAGGTAGTGGCCCTCATTATTGGAATCACTTGGAGGGTTGTTTTGTTGTTGTTGTTTTAGATTTTATTTGTTTATGAGAGAGAGAGAGAGAGAGAACAAGAGAGAGGAGAGGCAGAGGAAGAAGCAGACTCCCCACTGTGCAGGGCTCGACCCCAGAACCCTGAGATCATGACCTGAACTGAAGACAGCTGCTGAACCAACTGAGCCACCCAGGCATCCCTCTCCTGGAGAGTTTTAAAGAAATATTGACACCTGGGTCTCATTCCAGACTACGTCCATTAGAATTTCCGGGGCTTGAAGTCAGGGCATTTTGAAAAAGTTTCCTGAGGTGACCCTCAGGAGTGGCTAGGGTTGAGAACTACTGGTTCACATGTGGGAAAAAAGGTAGCCAGTAGATCCTGAGTTTCAGGTCTCATTTCCACAGCTTCAGGACAAAACCAAACTGGCAGTGTGTTCTTTTTTCAGAAAAAAATCTTTTTGGCTTAGGTTGGATCCAGTGCTTTTTTTTTTTTTTTTTTTTTTAAGATTTTATTTATTTATTTGACAGGCAGAGATTACAAGTAGGCAGAGAGAGAGAGGAGGAAGCAGGCTCCCCACTGAGCAGAGAGCCCGACGTGGGGCTCGATCCCAGGACCCTGGGATCATGACCCGAGCCGAAGGCAGAGTCTTTAACCCACTGAGCCACCCAGGTGCCCCAGATCCAGTGCTTCTTACTGGATCCATTGATAATGGTCAAGTGTGTGGGTCACATTAAATAAGGCAGCTCAGGGCCCCCAGGTGGCTCAGTCAGTTAGGCGTCTAACTCTTAATTCCAGCTCAGGTCATGATCTTGGGGTCCTAGGACTGAACTCTGCACTCTTCAGGCTTTCTGTTTTGAGATCCTCTCTCCGTCTCCCTCTGCTCCTCCACCCTGTGCAAGGACTCGTGCACGACCACGCACTCTCTCTCTCTCTCTCTGAAACAAATAAATAAATCCTTTAAATAAATAAATAACTAAATATGGCAGCTGAGTTAGAGAGTATGTTTGAAGCAGTAATCATTCCAAAGAATGAGGATGATATTTGTAGAAGGAGGGGGTTAACCTAGGCAACAATACCTAAGGCACGTGTAATAAAATCACATTTACAACAAAATTAAAACTCATTAGGCAATAAATGCTTGTTAGGTAACTGAATGAATGATGATACTTATTGAGTGATGTGGTTCATCAGTATGGTGTACCTTAGGGTTTAGACGTAAGTAGGAACCATTCACATAAATGTTATCTAATCCTACTAAATGGTTGTCATTGTTGTTTCCTTAGTTTTCTATTAGCAATGCTTATCTATAAGCAAGGCCAGTGTTACAAAGTTTGGCTTGTTTGTTTGTTTAATATTGGGTCAGTTTAATCCTCTTTGTGCCCAGAAACAAACACAGGCCTAGTTTTGCCATAGGAGCCAATGTGTTGTGTTTCAGGCCAAAAGCAAAGGCAAAGGCTAGAGAGTGGACACAGTGAAAGTGAACTCTGACTCCTGGCATTTGGGAAATCAGAAGTATAGGGAGACATTTCCACCGTATGCAGGCAGTCAGATGAAGGATAAAGACAAGCTCCGGGGAAGGAATTTGTCAGCAGGTAGCTCTGTGCTTGGGCAGAGAAGGTGTTACATTCCAGGGCCGGTGTTAGAAAAAGCCAGAGGTGTCTAGACACTCCTGTTTGCCCCTGGAAACCTCGCTGGGTAGTAGGGAACCGAGAAATGTCTGGAAGAAAAAAAGAAAAAAACAGTGTATACGATCTGGCCAAACTCTTCAATATTTTATTTTACGTTTTAAAATATAAATATGAATACTAGGGAAATTGTTAAAAGTGGTTGCCTCTGGAAAGTAAAAATTGGTGGGATCATTCACTTTTTGCTTTATTTATCACTGTGTTTTTCTTGTTTTATAATGCTTGGCATATGGCATCTTTGAAACCAATAAGAATATAAATGAAAGCTTTTTAAAAAAATATACAGTGTAACAGGGATAGAAGATAAAAGTTTTTACATATTTTAGACGTTAGAGAAATAATCCTGTTTTTTAAGAAAATATCTGATATAGCCGTTATCTTGACTAAGTAAAGTACATTGATTCCACACTAGTGGGACAAAGAAGAGCCCTCTGGGAGAGGGATAGCAAAGGGACTTGTACTGGATATGATTTTTATTTTTATTGTGTGTGTGTGTGGAAGCAGAACCCAAGAGACAAGAGAAAAGAGTTTGTGAAGTCAGAGGAGAAGGCGTGAGAGAGAAGTCCGGGGTGGAAATCTAACTTGCACGTCTTCGTTTTTCCTAAAGCCAGTGGAGTAGCCCCTGTTACCTTCAGTTGTCTAGCTCTGGAAAATAAAAGCTGTTTAGGTATTTCATGCTTTTTACAGGGAACACTGAATCTCAGTCCCTGGTGCTGAATTCCCTGGGGATACAAACAGAACTTTCTCAGTGAAAGGCTGGCACGTTACAAATTCATTCCCGCCTCTTTCCCTCTCTGCCTCTGTCCTGGACCTGGGGCACGGGGGTAAGATAGACTGTTATTATTTGTGCTATAATGCAGGAGATCTACTGTGGGAATTTAAATTCTACTGTGTATTTTTAAAATGATTATAAAAAGGCATTCAGGTACAGCAGGCCTTGTGCTTCTTTTATAAAGGTTTAAGCAAATAAGCAAACAAATGACTGGGCTGTTGTTATTTAATCTGAGTCCCTGAGGCCCAATACTTCCTCTGAATACATACATATGAGCTCCTGGCTTCAGTGGGAGTCATGACTCACAGCTGAGGGCAGAACTCAGCCCTTTGAATTCCTGCAACAGGGCTTTCAGAAAGAAAGAAAGAACATGAATAAAGGGGGGGAAATCTTGAATTTTATTCAAGGCTGAATTACTGAGGTCTGTAATTCTTCGCATCTGCTCAGTCATCTAGCTCGAGAAGGTACTTCCAGCACACCTCCATGGCCCTGGGACCATCTTCGTGAAAGTTCCACATCTGAAGAAGCAGATGATTTAGCAAACACCCTCCCACAGATCTTTTTAAGATATTTGCCTCTTTCTTGATGAGTAAAGTTTTCTTTCCAACTGGTCTCCTTTTTGTCAGCTTGCCAGTTCCACTTCCAGTATTGTTCTGCTTAGGTTGCTGGGAGGCAAATGAGAGGCAAGGGGAATACAGTCCTGGGAGAGGAAGACAGGGTCAGGGGGCCACGGAGAGCCTGGCGAACCCAGCCTGGGGAGGAGACAGACCGAGAAAACCTGGAGGGAAGCAGTGGAGTGAGAGATAAAGTAAGAGCATTCAGGACACGGGATTAGAGAGATAAGGAGTTCCAGGGAGAAACAGGAATAAGGCAAAACAAGAATGAAAGAATACATAGATGACCAAAGTAAATACTAAAAAAAGAAGATATCCTCATTTTATTTTCAAAAAAAGTATTCTAAGATCTGTACCCGCCACCCTCCCCCCGAACTTTCTCTTGAGCACTTTTCATCGACTCTTATTTGGCAATGTTCCAAAACATCAACAGTATAGATAGCAGCTTTCTTTTGTTTTCTCTAGACTGAAATAGTTTCTTGACCTTGTTTGCTTTTTAATAATATAATGGAGAGGGGTTAAGTAGAAGGAGAAATGTGTTAAAAATTAATTTTCATTTGCATTAAAGTGCTTTACACCAATTATAACTAAATCCATAGTTTCATAATCAGGAAAAAAATATTAAAGTTCATGTATTAAATTTTCAAGATTTGGATATTCAGATTTAACAAAAACAGGCCCTTTTCCACAAAATAATCCCATCAAAAGATAGCCCATTCATCCAACAAATATTTATTTTTCGTTCTAAGTACTGGAAATATCAAAAAATACTATTTATTGGGAGGAGAAAGATCAATCAGCAATACATTGCCACACATTGGCAAATACCAAAGGAAAGTTATATTCTATTCAGTCGGTAGAACATGTGACTCTTGATCTAGATAGGTTGTGAGTTAAGTTCCATGTTGTGCATAGAGCTTGCTTTTAAAAAAAGAAAAAGGGAACGAGAAAGTTATATTCAAGACCTGTGTGAGCATAGCCTGAGGGAGAAGATTAAATGAGAATCTGGGCTTGGGATGGCTTCCTGGAGGACACGAAGCTTGAGATAGATGTATGAGAATGATGAAAGTTGGTGTTACACTAAAGGAAGCAAAGATGGAGAAATTTAGAGGAAGATGAGAAATGGTATTCCATAAAGAAGAAATCGAGTGTGTAAAAGATAGCAAGGAGAAATGGAAGAGGTGATAGAGATAAGGGTGACATCAACAGGCTATCTGTATTAAGCAAAGGTGTTAGGACTTTATCCTGAATGGTATAGGAATTCACACAAGATTGTAACCATCTGGTTTAGCTGAGCGGTGTTAATGTTTTAGGAAGTTCACCTGAAACCCAGTGAACAGGAAAGGACTAGTCCAGAGGCAAGAAGTCCTGTGAGGAAACTGTCGACAATAATCCAGGAGGTGTGCCTAGAGCATGTCTGTGGGACTAGGAAGACGTGAACAGAGTTGAATACATGTAAGAGTGGGAGAAGATTGAACTTGTTGACTGAATGTTAGGGATGGGAGAGAATGGAAAGTCAAGGGTGACTTGATTTTATAATATATACGCGCTGGTATATACATTAAATGTTATTTCTGGGGCACCTGGATGGCCCAGTTGGTTAAGCGTTTGCCTTCGACTCAGGTCATGATCGCAGAGTCCTGGGATCGAGCCCAGTGTCGGGCTGTCTGCTCAGTGGGGAGCCTGCTTCTTCCCCGCCCTCTGCTTCTGTGGGCTCTCTCACTCTCTAATAAATAAATAAAATCTTTAAAATAAATAAATAAATATGATTCTGGAAAGATACAGTATACTGAGAGCTTCATCTCTTGGCAGTGGGATTGGGAGTGGTGTAAGGGTCTAAGTTTTCAGAGCTGAACATCAGAGCAGATGGTAGTATATTCAGCAAATTAAAAAAGAATTTGAAAAATGGAATGAAAAAAGCATGGAACCTGGAGGAGCAAGTTTTAGAGGAAGCTACCTGCCCTGAGGCCAATGAAACAGAAAGAGACTGCACTAAAAATAACAGAGCCAGTGGATGGAGCTCCAGGAGACATGAGATGTAAGGACTCAGTTAGAGAAGAATTTCTAAAGAAGCCTGAGAGGTGAACAGAGAATGGGAGAAAAACCAGGGGAGAAGAGGAGAGTTTCCAGAAGAACAAGGTGATGAGCCTTCAAGTAGGATAATACCTGAAAATCAGCAAGTGGAGTGGTTGTAAAATTGAGGACAGGGGTGTAATGTTCCTTCAAAACCTTCATCCATGAAAGATAGAGAGATGAGATGGAGGTAAGGGATTTGTTGGCTGTATCCTCATTATTATGACCACTACTGGGCTGAGGAAAGAGACAGCATGTTTACATGGAGAGTAAGTAGAATGGGGGGGCTAGAGATTCAAGTAACCGAGGCAAGAAGGGATGGAACAAATTTGCTCAGAATAGAGGAGAGGGCACTATGGATTTTGCTGAAACCCCGTACAATTTTAGGGGGGCACAATTCATGTTGTATTCTGTGTGAATTTAGCCGACTGGAGCACAACTCTAGGAGGTGACACTGACATAGACTACAATCCACTTGGTGCCAGCAGAGCTATGCACGGCCAACCACCCTAGAAACGCAAAGCCTGCATGGAGGGCTAGCAATTTACCTTTCCACCCCAGCCGTGTGACAGTTAAAACTGAGGATCTCTCCACAGAAATCAAGGTTAATGGCTAGGCACCCAGGCTCTATTTGACAATGACAATCAACAGAGAAGTACAGCTCCGTATTCTGTATTACCAACCCAATATTCTTCTAATACCAATCACTGTGTGTTTGTTGAGCACTTCTCTTGCCTTGCTCAGTGCTAGCCTAAGGGTTTGAGGAATGCCAAAAGTGCTAAACAATAAGGAGCCGAAGCTGATTATAATCTAGTTTGGAAGACAAAACCTATCTACTCACTCAAAACTGTTAGGAGATACTGCAGAATAATGTGGAGTGAAACAAACACAAAAGGTTAAGAGTTTCATTTAATTGAGAGAAAAGGAAATTCAAGATCATCTTGTTTAGTGGTTTTCAAACTGTGTTTCCGGGAACCCTGGGGCTTCGCTGCGATGCTTTAGGAGTTCCACAGAGTGATGTATTCTCTGACAGACACTGAAGATTTAAATTGCTCTAGGAGATTCTCAACTGCAATGTTTGTAATAACAACAACAACAACAACAAAATTAGAAACAACCTAAATGTCTTTCAATAGGGATCTGTCTAAATAAATTATGGTGCCATCATACAATGGAATACTAAATAGCTGTTTTTAAAGGAAAAATAAATCTGTATGTATTGTTAGAGAAAGATCTTCAAGGCTTATAATTAAGTTAAAAATACAACTTGCAGAAAAATATGAATCATGTAATACTATTTGTGTGAATAAAATACATATGCATGTATATATGTATGTTTGTGTATACATTAAGTATTCTTTCTGGAAAAACACAATGTATTGAGAGTTTTCTCTCTTGGCAGTGAGGCTGGGAGTGGCATGGGGGGAAATGAAAATTATTAATCTCGCTCAACCCTCTCATTTTACTGATATAAAACTGAGACTCAGGAATAGTGTGACTTACCCTAGGTCATATTGATAGGATTAGCAAAAAACTCCAAACCCAAACCCAAATTTTGATTTCTTGATTGCTCCTCTTTACACCTCTGGGAAAAAATCAGTGTGGGCAGGAATTATTTACAGAGCAGTCAGTCTTTCTTGCCTGTTTCCTACATTTCCCACCTTTCTCTGCCCTAAGTCATCTCTCATTCGATTCCTATCCTATATACAATTAGCTTTTCTCTTTGCCTAAATAGTACACTTTCACTCACCAAGCAACGGTACTCTAAGTTATCAATGAATTTTACCCAATAGGGTTTTAGTCCTGGAAAGACAGACTTTAGACAGAGTCTGTCTTCACCTCGGGGCAACCACAATAACACACTTAATGACTGTTGGTTCACCTCAAAATGCCTGTCGGCTTCATAGCTTCCCTTGGGGATAGTGGCTCCAGGCAAAAGCAGGACATTGCTCTGTCCCCCACTGAATGTGGGATCTTAGACAATTGACAGAACTCTTCTTTTTTTTTTTTTTTAAGATTTTATGTACTTATTTGACAGAGAAGGAGAGATCACAAGTAGGCAGAGACGCAGGCAGAGAGAGAGAGGGGGGGAAGCAGGCTCCCCGCCGAGCAGACAGCCCGAGGTGGGGCTCAATCCCAGAACCCTGGGATCATGACCTGAGCCAAAAGCAGAGGCTTAACCCACTGAGCCACCCAGGTGCCCCTGGCAGGACTCTTCTATCCCCCAGTTTTCACATTTGTAACTAGGGCTATGACCTGAGGCTCTCACCTACCATGGGGTTGCTGTGAGAAAAGGATGATGTAATGGACATAGAGGCTTAAAACAGCTCTTCCCATTTTCAAGGGAATTAGTACATTTTGGGAGACTCAGAATTCAAGCTCTGTCCCTCACAGTGTGTGACCTTAGACAAGCTGCATGTTGCAGTCTCTGTAACTATCAGTATCGTCTGTTAATTGAGAATAGAACACCTAACTCCTGAAGTTTTTTCAGGAATAAATGAGTTGGTAGATTCAAGTGATTAGTTTAGGGTTTGACACACAAAGCACTCAGATAAGATTAACTGTTACTGGGGCACCTGGATGGCTCAGTGGGTTAAAGCCTCTGCCTTTGCCTCAGGTCATGACCACAGGATCCTGGGATTGAGCCCTGCATCAGGCTCTCTGCTCAGCAGGGAGCCTGCTTCCTCCTCTCTCTCTCTGCTTGCGTCTCTGCCTACTTGTGATCTCTGTCTGTCAAATAAATAAAATCTTAAAAAAAAAAAAAGATTAACTGTTACTGTTTTATTGCTATATTTTAAAATATAGCAATAAATTATTATGTATAATATACTATTATATGTTATACATAATATTATATAATATTATACTATAATAATAATAATATTAACAAATTATTTGTTGTTTGTTCAGGTCTATTGGTGATAGGTCACTTCAGTGCTTTCTCCTTTTAGCATCATTAATATCTTTTCAGATTCTCCTTTGAGCATCAAGCAAATCAGGAAAACTATTTTTTTTTGTCAAGAAATTAAGTTATTGGAGGCGACTGGGCGGCTCAGTCTGTTAAGTCTCTGACTTTGGCTTGGGTCAAGATCTCAGGGTCCTGGGATTGAGCCCCACACTGTCATTGCTGTTGTCACTGTCCTGGGGCACTGTGCTCAGCAGGGAGTCTGCTTGTCCTTCTCCCTCTCCTTCTTCTTCCCCCTCCCCACCCCGCCTCCTGCTCTCTGCCTTTCTCACAAATAAATAAATTTTTAAAAAGTCTTAGAAATAAGAGATTGTTATCATTTCTGTACCTTTGTATAACATTCTTTACTAAGCAGCTACCACGTGTAAGGCTCTCGGCTAGATATTGGAGACACAGAGGTGAAAAAGACATGGTTCTTATACAAAGATGCTTTGATTCCAGTAGGCTGTCCTTCATTCTCAATAGTGATAGTCCTTGGTCCAAGCAAAACTAATGATATTTGTTGTAGATACGGGACAAAGTGTAGGCAGTGACATAAATAATTGGTTTGTAGGGTATAGAGGTAGATCAAATGATAGAGCTCAGTTCTGAAATTTTTGGTCTTTAGATCCTTTTATGTTCTTAACAGTTATTTAGGATCCTACTAAGCTTTTTAAAATATGGCTTATAGTTGGGAAAACTGGACAGTCACATGCAAAAGAATGAAACTGTACCCCTATCTTGTATCATACCAAAAAAATCAACTTAAAATGGATTAGAGGCTTAACTTTAATATCTGAAAAGGTGCTCAACATTGCTAATCATCAGGGAAATGCAAATCAAAACCACAATAAGATAACCACCACGTGGGTCACCTGGGTGGCTCAGCGGGTTAAGCCTCTGCCTTTGGCTCAGGTCAGGATCTTGGGGTCCTGGGATCGAGCCCCACATTGGGCTCTCTGCTCAGCAGGGAGCCTGCTTCCCCCCCCCACCCCGTCTCTCTCTGCCTGCCTTTCTGCCTACTTGTGATCTCTCTCTCTCTGTCAAATAAATAAATAAATAAATAAATCTTTAAAAAAGATAACCATCTCACATCTGTTAAAATGGCTGTCATGAAAAAAAAAGAAGAGGTAAATGTTGGTGATGATATGGAGAAAGGGGAACTCTTGTGCCCTGTTGGTAAGAATGTAATTTGGCACAATCACTAAAGAAAACAAACGTAAAGGTTCATCAAAAAATAAAAGCTAGAACTACCATATGATCCAGCAATCCCACATTCGAAGAGTCACAGAGTCAAAGAGATATCTGTACCCGGTGTTCACTGCAGCCTATTCGCAGTAGTCAAACTATGGTAACAGCTGAAGTGCCCATCAATGCATGCATGGATAAAGGAGATAGGATGGAATATTATTCAGCCATGAGAAAGAAGGAAATTTTTTTTTTAAAGATTTTATTTATTTATTTGACAGAGAGAGATCACAAGCAGGCAGAGAGGCAGGCAGAGAGAGAGGAAGGGAAGCAGGCCCCCTGCTGAGCAGAGAGCCTGATGCGGGACTCGACCCCAGGACCCTGAGATCATGACCTGAGCTGAAGGTAGTGGCTTAACCCACTGAGCCACCCAGGCACCCGAGAAAGAAGGAAATTTTGCTCTTTGAGACAACATGGATGGAGCTTGAGGGCATTACGCTAAATTAAATAAGAAAGACAGAGAAAGACAGACATTACCTGGAATTATCTAAATAGAAAGCCAGACTCATAGAAATAGAAAACAAAAAAGTTGTTGCCAGGAGCTGGGGAGTGGAAGGGAATAGGGAAAGTTTGGTGAAAAGGTATAAACTTTCAGCTATGAGATGAATAATGTCAGACGATCTAATGTGTAACATTGTAGCTACACTAGATAACACTGTATTATATAATGGAAATATGATAAGAAAGTAGAACTTAAGTGTTCTCACCAAAAAAGAAAAAAAAAAGACTAAAATGTGAGGTGATGGATGTGTTAATTAACCAGAAGGGAACAATCCTTTCATAGGGTATATGTATATCAAATCATTATATTGCACACTTTAAATATCTTGCAAATTTATCTGCCAATTATACCTCAATAAAACTGAAAAAAATACAAAAAATAACATGTGGGTTATAGCTATTGTAAACTGTATATTGGAAATCAAAGCAGAAACATTTGAAAATACTTTATTTACTGTTATTTTACTTATTCTTTAAAATAATACACTAACTATTGTTAATATTAACATTAAGTTACATAATATCTTAACAAAATAATATATTTTGATATTTAATTTTATTAAAATGAGAATAAACTGATTATAGGTTCAGATAAATAGCATATTTTTGAAAAATTATTGTATTGTTGTGGTAGAGAAGAGATGATAATCTGTTGAGTTTTGACTTACCTTGGAGAAAGGAAAAAAGGGGAAAAAAATGAGCTATTCCATGGTGGTGCATAAATTCCTAGAAGAGTGGTCCAAGGATGTCAACCCACGACATGTGATTCAGTCAGACATATAGCCGTCCAGACTTCTTTGTGGCTTAGGTTTGGAGGCCATCAATGTTATCCCGATCTTGCTGTGCCCTTTTTGTCTCTGTCCTTGAGAGCTGCCTGTCCAAGGATGTCCCTCAGCAGTGAAGGCTGTATGTTGTGCAAGGGGGAGAGAGCTACTTGGAAACTCTGACGTTTGGCTTTTCCAGCCAAAGACGTTGGAGAGATATCATTAGGAGCGATAAAGGCAGCGCTGGGACAGATAGAGCATAGTCTCAGCACCACGCAGGGAGATGAGAGGGAATGAACTTCCCACACCCCCACCTTCATTAAAAGTGGATCAACAACCGAGTCTAAACATGACATTGCCACCTTTGTGTCTTGGAAGTCAGTCGTACTTAGCCCAGTGTACTCTGTGCTTCCTGAATCTGAACATGCTTCTTACAATTCTGCTCTTTCACTTTTTCTTGATAGAATACTTAGCTCCAGGTTGAGCACTTAGCAAATCTAAAATATCCAAAGTTAGAGCCATCGTCTTCTTTCTGAAATGTTTTCTTCTCTATTTCCCAGTGTCTATGTATAGTATCAGTGTTTTCCCAGCCATCAAGGATAGAAAATGCAGTCATCTTCGATACCCACACCCCCAATCTGCCAGTTCTGACTTTACAAGAAGTCTGAACCCAGTGAGGCAGAACCATGCCATGATTTTGCAGTTCCTCTAGTCGGCTGCTTTCTCCAGTGTTCTGTTGAATTTCCCTTCTCTGTCCTTTAAAACCTTTTCACCTGTTCCCAGAGCTCTTGGTTACTTCCTATAGCCCAGATTGATTCATTTTCAATTATTGAAGTCCTAGTCCAGGTAAAGTCAGACCTTTGCTTTTGTTTCCAATTCAAAGCACGTCACCCTATCCCGCAGATCTATAGTGACCGGAAGTGGGAGGCCCACTCCCACACCAGTGGCACCTCACTGTGGCTGCCCTGTGGAATCTTAGGATTTTGATGACCCCTATCCCACAGATCTGTAGTGACCGGAAGTGGGAGGCCCACCCCCACATCAGTGGCACCTCACTGTGGCTGCCCTGTGGAATCTTAGGATTTTGATGACCCAGAGATTCTTGTTTGTCTCCGCTTTTTTCCTTTACCACGTGGAAAAGTTTCCTGAGGTTACCTGGTTCTTTTTCCATCATTGTACATTGAGTGTGTAGGGGACAAAGAACTTGTTATTTACTTTATAGCTCTCTAGATCAAAATGAGCAACATCTAGACGCGATAGATGATGTCACGAGATCCAGACCCTGGGACCTAATCCCATGAATAAAGAGGAATTTTGGTTGGTCCTTTTGGGGACAGGGTAGGAACATGGTGCAGAAAGCAGGGAGTGGTATTACGCGACTGCGGGCCGGTGCTGCGGGTCGTGTTCTCCAGATATTTGCCACTCCTCCTTGAGACAAACTACACGTCTCTGTCCGCCTGACCTCTGGCTTGCTCATGTGACTGACTTTGCTCAACAAAATGAGGGCAAAGTGTTACGTGCCACTTTCGAGCAGAAGCTTTCAGAAGTTTTCCCTCTAGGTCTATAATACTCAAAGTATTTCCCTCCAGGTCTATAATACTCAAAGTCGGGGTAGTGCCTTCAAACTGGATCCTAGAGTGAGGAGAGCTCAGGACAGAGCCCCCGTAGGCTTGCGGCAAACATGGAAATGGGAGCCAGGAACGGACTTCGTGGCCGTAAGCCACCAACATGGGAAGGCTCTGACCAAGGCACAAACTGGCCACGGCTGGCTGGGCTTAAATTGTTGGTTAAATCCTGAAATTGCTTCACATGCTTTGTGTTTCCTCTCCTTGTCGGCCTTTGCTTATGCATAGCCACTCAGTTGAGGCTAGCTGGATTTTGCTTTTAATCCCAACTCTACTATTTTTTATATGTGTGACCTTGAGCAAGTTACCTGACCCCTCCACTCATCAGTTCATCATAACAATAAAGCATTAAAAAAAAAAAAAAAAAGCAAATGATACCAGGATATTATTACAATTTGAGAATTTAGTATCTCAACCAAGCCAGAATAATATAAGTACTTGATAACACTTTTCAATCCAACTTTCTTCTTCACTTGAGAAGGTAGGCTTAGCCATTTATTAAATTTTTTGTTTTGGTTGTTGTTCTAGGAATTTTCTGGTAACAGTGCTAGTTTCTGTCCCCTAAATCAATGATTTAAGAAATCTGAATACCATCCCTAAATACATTCTATTCTAACTAGCTGGAGAATTAACTTCTGTTATTTCCTCCTCCACTTTTGAAATCACTATACACTTTATTGGTAATTTCATAATATATTAAGGTTAGGGGGCTTTTTAAAAAAAAAGATTTTGTTTATTTATTTGACAGAGATCACAAGTAGGCAGAGAGTCAGGCAGAGAGAGAGGAGGAAGCAGGCTCCCTGCTGAGCAGAGAGTCCCTATGCAGGGCTCGATCCCTGGACCCTGGGATCATGACCCAAGCTGAAGGCAGAGGCTTTAACCCACTGAGCCACCCAGGTGCCCCAGTTTGGGGGCTATTGTATTCATGCTTCATCCTGATGCCCATGTGCAATATTCTAAGTTCTGAGTGGGAACTGTATTTTACCTTTTATAGCAGTCCAGAACATAGGACACTGTCCTGTATGACAGTCAATAGTATCAATAAATATTTTTCCTTTGTATAGATAAAAACGATGGCATTATTTTTAAGTCTATTCAAATACAGGGGTTTTTCTATGAATGCATGCCTCTCCAGTGTATCAGGATAGGAGCTTTGTGTGTCAATCTGCCAGAGACAGATGTTTGGGGAAGAGGCCTGACCAGTTCCCTCATACACCATGGCCTATGCCTGAAGGAGAGCGAAAGCTCTCACTGAAAATATTTTCTCAGGGTTAGAAAATATCATTTGAAAACTTGAAAGCTGAAGGCCTTGTTTTTAAAAAATAAATAAAATGTTTTGAATTGTACATTGTCTTTGTTTTTAGCAAAACTCAAGTTCCTAGCTGACTTCTGTTTGTTTGTTTTCTCTGGGAACCAAGTAGCTGCACTACACCCAAGTATGTATCATTTCACGACAATGACTCAGAAAGTGGTGCAGATGTCATGGCTTACCTAGTCCCTAAAAAATGCCTACCATGCAGGAAATGAAATAAGGTTCCTAGGCTCAGCAGAAATGGGGTGAGGATAAAGAGACTGCTTTGAATTTGTGGGCTTTCCCGGACTGCTTTGGAAACATCTCATGCAAATCCAAACAGTATCTGGGTCACAGATAGTTTTTGACCAGTAATTTCTGAATATACTTCTAGTCTTCTAGTACATGTGGAGGTCATGGGCCTATTTGGGAAATAAAACAATTTGAGTCATGTAGATAGCTTGAATACCTTTCTTCCAATGAGGACCTTTTTCATAACAGTCTGATATTCTAGGAGCGATTTCCAAGGTTAAAAATTTTGTTATGTTGAACAAAAAATAAAATCCAGTCACCTCGTGCTTTTATCAACAACTCAAATAGGCATGACCTGTTGTTTCTGAATATTGTCTTTTTTTCCTATATATGTATATATGCAATATATATATTAGTCCATTTTTTAAACCAAGGAACAGCTTGCTAGAAACATGAATTATATTTGACAAAACATTTAGTGTGTAACTCTTAATTACTTTAAAAGCCTGTCAGATGCTACTTAGAAACTTTCTCTTTCGTCTTGGTTATAATAAACTAAAAGTACCTAGAATTCTATGGGACATAGACTGTCAGGAAATGTTGAGTGCACCATTCTTGTAAAAGAAGACTTCAGTATGCAAATAGAGAAAGATTTAAGAATAGAAAAATGAAAAAGATTTAAGAATGAGGAAGGGTTTAAGAAGAACGGAGCAATGAAGATGCAAAGCAAATTATATCATCCCGGTTTTGTATACTATTCTGAAAATGGGGTTGTTAAATTTCTGCCATGACAGAGAACTTTTTGGGGGGAAATCCCAAAGATGACCACAGCCTAAAAATGCACAGCCTAGAGGGGAGTTTCCAATGGACTTGGCCTTTGGCCAAGCCCCAGGTCATTCTTTCAAAGTACCCCCCACAGTAAAACTAAATGCTTGCCCTGGTCTAGCATCAGCACTTATCCATTGAAAATAGGAGTTAGCACTAAGAATCCTCAGGCAAGGAGAAACGAACTGTGAAGTGAGCTTGAATCACATTCAAGGACTTCAACTCACATACTGTTGAAGATTAGCAGCCCTGACTAGCTAGATTCGAGTCTCAATGTTGTAGCTCGCTCAGTTTTGACTCCTGTGAAAACCAGCACCAAAGAATGACAACTAGATTGCTTGCTTGCCGTACAATGCAGTTTTGTTTCTTTTTCTAATTTGTGGGGAAGGCAAAGAACCATCTGTAGGCATCTTTTATGTAAGTGATAGACATAAAGAAAGTAAAAAAAGAAAAGATAAGCTTTCAGACTGTACATCATTGCATTTTGACATTGAGTGCTTTACTGACATTTCAGTTTCTACCGTCCAAATAGAGTGTAAAAGTGTTTTATCCAGTAACAACAAAGGGAATGTGGAGTGAGAACATAGTTTGGAGTCTGATGGACTTCAGTGGAAGCACTGTGTCTGAACTTGAGCAAATCATTGAGACCTTTTGAGTCTCAGTCTCTCCATCATCAAAATAAAAATGGATACTAATACTTTTTTTTTTTTTCAGTTATTGTGAGATAACAGAATGATCTGGGTAGGGAACCAGACTCTACCTCTTAAAAACATGGAATCGGTTATATTCTTTTTGGGATTTCCACTGCTTGGCCAACAGTACACATTTAATAAATATTTACTGGATGAATGAGCAAGTAACATATTGAAGCATTAGTAAGTACAGATCTAGCTCAATAAATTAAGTGCTTGATAAATGTTACTTTCCTCTGGATAAAGTAGCAGTGGGATTACCTGCAAAGTTTAGCATTAACATTAACAACTACCTCCCTGCACACCAGAACTTGAACATCAGCCTTTATGAGAGAGAATAAGGCAAAAAAAACATTACCTAATGTAGGAATTACCATTTGTCTACTTTCAAAAAGAGTACGATGGAAGGGACATCACAAATTCTTTTTCATGGGTGAAATATCATTTTTCTTTGCTGAGTTCTATAGTGTAGCCATGGAGATAACAACTGAATTGGCGGGGGCACCTGAGTGGCTCAGTGGGTTAAGCATCTGCCTTCAGCTCAGGTCCAGGTCCTTCAGTCTCAGGGTCCAGGGATTGAGCCCCATGCCAGGCTCCCTGCTCATTGGGGAGTCTGCTTCTCCCTCTCCCTCTGCTGCTCCCCCTGTTTGTGATCGCTTCCTCTCTCTCTCCCTCTCTGTCAAGTAAATACATAAATTTTTCTTAAAAGTTGAGTTCTTTTGCTAAGTTTTATTCCTTTCCTAAGGTAAAAGAAAAAAAAAAAAGAATCAGACTATAAAATGTATCATATAAACGACATAAGGGAAAATAAACGAGAGAATTGAACTCTATTTAAACAAGGGTTTCTCTTAAATAATCTGCACAGGAAACTTTTCATTTTCCCAAAGCTACTTTTCTAACCTTGAGGACACACCTTGTGTTAACAAACTCAGGACTTGCTTTTTAGCAAGGCAAGACATCACTGTAGCAATCATAAATCTTCATAACATGCTAGAAATTTTGAGTTAATTGGCATTACAAATTCTTGGTGTGATAACTCAGGACTGGCATTGATTAGTATGACTTTTTCAAGACAGACAGGAAAAGACTATAAGAATGAATTGTATGTCGAAGATATATACTCTTGTGCTCTGACTACAAAATTCAAATGCTACTCATTCACAGGAATTTTCTAAGCGAAGTTCCATGAGGGACAGAGGTGGATGCACTTGGGGAGGAAAAGGCAACATATAAGTAGGTCTCCTAAACCTTACCATCAGGAGGATGTAATCTCCCAAATCATAGCAACCGAGTATTTGGGAATAGCTTTCATTATAAATAGTAAAATACAGAGCAGATTGTCAATTTGTTTTCTTTAAGGTACAGGAAATTTATAGCTTTTAAATTCAGAATCTGGAAAAATGAACCTGGAGGTGGGTACATATTATGATCCATGAAGGGGAGTTTGGTGGCTTCATTCAGACTTAGGGGTGATGCTCTGCTTTAAGCTCAAATCTGTAAAACCTTCCTACTATACTGCATCAATAGAATGCCATTGGTGTCACACATTCGCATCTTCACCTTTGGAGCATGGCCAGTAAAAAAAAGTATGTGATCGTGGGTAATAGTAGATAATATCAATAACATAACATTGATGAAGTTTGAACTTTTAGCCTCCATAGATATTGAATGAGAACTCTGCAATTTGTATAACAGCCCTGTTCTAAGTAAGTGCTTAACAAGAAATTCAATGGGCCAAGGCCCAGCTCCTCCAAAGATCTGGAATTACTTCCACTATTCCATGCCATGTATTTGGAAAAAGTAGGATCTTTCCCTCTGTATATGCTTATGCACATAAATATTGAACTGTTGCCTTCTCCCATTGATGATTGCATCAATGTGATTTCCTATTTTTTAGGAAGGGGCTTTATCTCAATTCCTGAGACAGTCTCCAGTTTCCTGTTGGGAATGGAAGCCCATCTAAAGTCAGCCTGTTCCCCCAGGGCAATGGTAACTTGCTTAGCCTCTGCCAACCACTTATTGTCAGGGGCCAAGACATGTCTTTGTTTATCATTTCCCACAAAACCCCTGTTCAATGATTTCCATCCTAAGTGGTAAACTCAAATGATATTATAGTAGTGGATATTCTCATGCTCTGTACAGATCCCCTCCTTTGGGCTGATATTCCTGCTATAGTCTAAGTTGAGTCCCCCTAAAATTCATATGTTGAAGCCCTACTCTCCGCACCCCAGTATGAGAGTATTTGGAAGTGAGGCCTTTGGGAGGTAATTAAGTTTAGAAGAAGTCTTGAGGGTGGGAACCCGGTGATGAGATTACTGTTCTCAGAAGAAGAGGAAGACAGACCCAAAAGCATACTCTCTCTCTTCACCATGAGAGGACACAGTGAAAAAGCAGTTCTGTGTAAGCCAGGAAGAGGGTCCTCACCCACAAACCAAATTGGCCAGCACCTTTATTTTGGACTTTCCAGTCTCCAGCACTGTGAGAAATAAATTACTATTTTTAAGCAACCCAGTCTACGGTATTTTGTTATGGCAGCCTGAGCTGACTAAGGCACGAAATCAGCTGCTGAGGCTCCCAGCTGTGTACCTCACTAAACACTGCCTTACCCAAGGTTATAACCATTTTCAGGGGAGAGGCCAAAGCCAGGTGGCTGATGAGAAACTACAAAGTAGGAACTCTTCTGCCTCATTTTAGGACACCTTTAAATGGTCAGCCCAGTTCCTCCTATAAGGTTAGCCAAAGACTCAGTTGCAACCAAATTGCAGGCCAACCCCTCCTGGTATCTAATCCGGCCTTCCTTTCTTCCATGCGGGCACATCCCCTGATATCACTCACCAGTGAAACTTCTGGCTGCCACTCCCAGACTCAGAGTCTATTTACAGAGAATCCTATTTAAGCTCACTATGATAGCTTAATTTTGACTATCCTCACTTGGTGGAGACTTTTAATGTTTCATCCCACCCATGAGAATCCTAAGGATCAAAATTAGTCTGGATTGGCAGGGAATTTGTGGAGTCAGCCCTTCAACCTGAAGACCTAGTCCAAACCTAGTCCAAGGATGGCTCTGTCCATTCTCTGCTCCCTCCCCTTTCCCCCAGCCCACATTTCAGCTTTTGTTTCCAGCTTTTGCTACCTAACCCAAGTCCATGTATAACCTACAGAGATATGATGGTTCCTTAGCACCAGATCCCAATGTAGTGTGGTGGTTCTCAGTGTTTCGGTGCTCCCAGACCCCTGACAGTTTAGAATATTTGCTAGTTCATTCAAAGAGATTCTTTTGCGTCTGTAAAACTGAGAGTCAGTAGTCTGACTGTCGTGTCTCTAAGTCCACAGAACTGTCACTTGCCCTTTCAGGACTGTTAAATATGTCCAAGGCAAGGTTCTTGCCTGTCCCAGAAAACACGCAGCCTGCAGAGATCCAGAGTTGTTCTCATACTACGCTTTTCTTTTTTTTTTTTAATTAATTAATTAATTAATTAATTTGACAGACAGAGATCACAAGTAGGAAGAGAGGCAGGCAGAGAGAGAGGAGGAAGCAGGCTCCCTGCGGAGCAGAGAGCCCAATGCGGGGCTTGATCCCAGGACCCTGGGATCATGACCTGAGCCGAAAGCTTCAACCCACTGAGCAACCCAGGTGCCCCTCTCATTCTACACTTTTCAACTCCACCTATTGCTTACCTAGAACACTGTGCTGGAGTATATCACCTACTCAGCTCAGTATTGCTTCTGAAAAACGTGATAAAATCAACAACATTATTTGCTGTAGCAAAAATAAAAATTATCTGCTGATCTAAACTTGGTAGCACACTATCAAAGGCTGCTGTAATATACTCGTTGAGAACGACTTCGAAAACTGAACTTGCTCAGTAATTCCAGTGTGTGGATGCCGTGCATGGTATAGACTCTCTTTACTAAATCCTCAGTCCATTCCTTAGCAAGATGCCGGAACCTGAACCTGAACCTGAACCAACATTTGAAAACAGAATCATGCTCAAAGGACGTAGACCAAAATGGGTAGACCTTTACAGAGTGGTATCTGAACAGGGTTTTTTTATGTTTGGTCCTACCAGGCCTAACAAGGCCAACACCACTTGCTATTGGACATTCATAGTGTCAAGACTCATGAATCAGCTGCCTCCAGGCCATTGTTCTGCAAAGTGTGCTGAGAACCACTCACATCAGAATCACTTGGAATTCACAACAAATGTCCATCCCTGGGTTCCACATCAGACCTACCATATCAGAATTGGGGGATGTCATGCTCAGATAGGTAGGCTTTTAATAAACTTCCCAAGTAATCTTTTGGTTGGTTGTTTGAAGTTTTTATTTGAACTCCAGTTAACACACAGTGTAATATCAGTTTCAGGTGTACAACATAGCGATTCAACACCTCCATTTGACACCTGGAGCTTATCACAGCAAGTGCCCTCTTTTTTTTTTTTTTTTTTTGAGTAAATAAGGTTGTTGTTGTAAGATTTTTTTTTTTAATATTTTATTTATTTATTTGACAGACAGAGATCACAAGTAGGCAGAGAGGCAGGCAGAGAGAGAGGGAGAAAGAGAGGGAAGCAGGCTTCCTGTGGAGCAGAGAGCCCGATGTGGGGCTCGATCCCAGGACCCTGAGATCATGACCTGAGCCGAAGGCAGCAGCCCAAACCACTGAGCCACCCAGGCGCCCCTGTTGTAAGATTTTATTTCTTTATTTGACCCAGAGAGAGAGCGAGCACAAGCAGGGGGAGTGGCAGAAGGAGAGGGAGAAGCAGGCTCCCAGCTGAGGAGGAAGCCTGATGAGATCATGCCTTGAGCCAAAGGCACTTAACTGACTGAGCCACACAGGCACCGTGCAAGTGCCCTCCTTAATTCCCAACACATGTTTCACCCATCCCATGTAGTCTTTAAAACCCCCTGACACTTATGAACCACTGTTATCAAAGGACATGTAGAAGCCAAAGCCTGGTGTTTTGATGGAGAAGTAGAGAGGCTGGAGCTAGTCTCTTCATGATTTCCCTTCTCTTCTGCCTCCTAGGACTTCTCATCTCTGTGCCTCGTTCCTTCTTGGCCTTAAGCTCTTTACCCACCTCTTGCCCCACTGCCCCATGCATCAACAAAAGTGCCCCCAGTCTCCTCTAATCGATCCCCCATCACCAGCTGCTGTTCTCTTCAGGACATTGATTCAGCTAATTCACATGTGTACAACTGAAGTAATGCTCGACCCTTCATTTTGCCAGCATCATTTTTGGGAGGGCTCCTTTCTCTCTCCTCTCCCCCCATCCTCCCCTCCCTATTCCCCCCTCACCCCATCCTTCCTTCCCTTTCCTTTTTCCTTCCCTCCTTCCTCAACCCTCGGTTCCTTCCTCCCTTCCTTTCTTCCCTCCCCCTATAAAGTGGGCTGAAGACTTTCCGAGGAGAGCAATACCGAATGCCATTCAGACCTACTGTCGTGTCAGCCATCAGCTAACACTCCTCTACTACGTTTTTTATTTTTATTTTCCTTTTTGAAATTTCCTCTTTTCTCTACTTCTGAACCCAGTGTTTCTCTAAAAGCACTATATTTTTTCCCAATGACACTCTTGGAAGCAATAGTAAGAGTTCAAACAGGGAGCAGGCAGGAAGTGATGGGGTTGGGGATTGGGCCTTGTCTCCTCATATTATCTTTCCTTATATATTGTTCCTATTTATCTAACTATGTTGGTGATGTGTCACCCCTCCTCCCCAGACAGGACACTGTATAGTGTCACACTCAGGGAAACTCCAGTCCAATGACGGGATCTAGAAGAATAATGAAGGTATTTACTATAAGTAAAGAAGTGAAACAGGAGTTTCACAACATGTATCAGACAGAAAGCATCTGAAAACATCATTAGGCTTCTCTGCTTCTCCCAGAAATCCCCTATTAAACATGTCTTCCCCTCCCTTCCCATTTTCACCCCCACTACTTGCTGTCTTACCTTCCTGCCTTCTTCCCCACTGTATCCTCGTATATCACACTCCCCAAGTGGGCCAGCCCTGCCTGACTCCTTGTAAAAAGATATCTGGTCCTTGGCTCTGACTTCCCCTGTGAGAATCTGCATCCCTGCCTCCCCCTGAAATCCTGCTTAAATAACATTCCCATTCCTCACAGACAACTAGCTGACCCACTGAAACACTCTTAGAGTATGGCTCCGCAGGAATCTGAGAGACAAAAATAACCATGCCCCATCCAGACCCAACTGCCCTGCACTCTCTCCCTTTGAAGGAACATGAATCATAAGCAACTAGGAGAAAGGCAGGAGAGAGAAAAGGACAGATTTCAAGTCTTACGAGTTCTCTCAGGAGAGTGAAAAACGTTCTTTTCTTTTCTTTTTTCCGTCTTCCTTCTCCTTAGAGCACGTCACACACATAGTAGGTATCCACTTCATACTGGTTATTGAATACATTCTGCAAAAAGGACAAAATGAAGAGATCTCCAACTAAGTTTCAATTGATTTTATGTAAATGTTTGAAGTCTTGTGAATTCTTTTAAAATATATCCCCCATCAAATGTAATTGCAGACAAGCACTTAAAAGTGAAAAACTAAGTAACTCTGAAATTATCCGCCACTTTGCAATATTTGTACCTCTCCTACCGTCTGGTTATGAGTTGACTGTACCAATAAACATCTAAAATATATCCAAGATCAAAATCAAGAAACAGGGACGAGCAACCTTTTCTGAGGATACAAGCTGAGGCCAACTGCTGTCCACAAGTATCACTTCATTGATCTTTGCGGTAACTCTAGGAAGGATGTGTGTGTCGTTATCCTGATTTTCTGAATGGGGAAACTGAGGCTCACAGTGGTAGAGCAACTTGCTCAAGGTCACATGAATAAAAACCATAAAACCACGATTTGCACTCAGTTCTGTCAGGCTCCCAAGTCTATAATCTTTATCCGCTATAACATGGTGCCTTTTGATGTTGGATTTTATTCTACTTTGGGGAGTTGTCTTGGACTGACTCTAGCTATTTTGTAGATGATGAAGAGTCATTTCTGTCTAGTTAAGCTTTAAACACCAAAGAACAAAGTACATCATATTTCTACATATGAAAAGCCATTTGGAGTGTAGCAGAGAGGATTGTCGTTTTGAAGCACGCTCACACATAGTAATTGCTGACCCAGTACAAGATTCTAACACAAATTGCCAGAGTCTTATTTATTATATTGTACTAGAGCCAGAAAACCTAGAAATACAGTTCGGTATTGGCTTTCCAACTCCTGAGCTGAAAGGCAGCCAGGTAGAGCAAGCTGCCTTTCTCATTGTCTTTCTTCCAGAGGCGCCAAGCTAAGGCATCAATCACATTTGCCCCTATATTCCAACTTGAGTAGTAAAGTGTGAGAGTGTGATTCAGACCCTCTTGCTTAATGTCTTCTATTTTATTCTACTACCTCATTCTTTTTCTTTTCTTTTTTTTTTTTTTTGTTCTACTTTTAGCTCAAGTTTCTGGGCATGTAAAAATAAAATGTAAAATGTGAAAGGTGCATGCTTTACTGATTTACAGAGGTGGATTCCAGCTTCCTTTTAAGGCCAGAACTATGGATTTTGCTTTTATTTTATTGTTTCTTATCTATCCAACTGGGCTGTAAGTTTCCTTTAGGAAAAGATCCAGGTCTCATTCATCTTGGTAGCCTCCTCTCTCCCCCGTGTGGCTTATCCCACTGTCTTGTACGATGAGGGCCTATAATAAATGCTCATTGAAATAGGTGTATGGATAAATGTAGATGATAGAGGCACTGAACTCTATTTTTGTCCAGTGTCCAAAATGGTAATCTCAATGTCTCAATGGCTTAAAAACTTTTGTTGCAGTCTCAATGAGAACTGTTCTATTCAAAATTGGCAAAGTCCCTGTGTCATTTAGTATGTATTTAGCTGCAAGTAACAGAATAACCAACTAAAAGTGGCTTAAAAAGTAAAAGTTGGTGAGATAAGACAGCAAGTCTAAAGAGAGGTGTGGTACACAAACTGTAGCATCAAGGCTCCTGACAGCCTTTGATCTTGCTTTCTGCGTGTTTCATGGTCGCCCAAAGGATTCTTCATATCCAAACATTTTGTCTTCTAGAACTTACTTGGAAAGTATGGAAAAAGAGCCAGAGCAGGATCTTTTCACTTGTTTTTCTTCTTCTGTGAGTGAAGAAACTTTCGAACAGGTCCTTCAGCATTTTCCTCTTTTCCTTTCATGGGCTAGCGAGAGTTACATTCTCGTCCCTTGGCCGCTGGCATTTGGTGAGTAGGGTCACCTGCACTGTGATTGGCTTAGACCAGTCATGCTCTAGCCACTTGGATTTGAGCAGGGTTAACACCTTTTCTAAGGTATATGTAAGTTACAGCCCTGCTATCTTCTCCTTGAACAACTCAGGACTCCATACAGAAGGGAGAAATGAAGAATAGTTGTTGGTAAGGAAAACACCAAGATATATTACCTACCCTACGGAATAATTTGTCTCAAACAGTTTCTTCCAGAGATACAGATGAAATACTTAGATCCCCACACAGAAGCAGAGACCTTATATTTATTTTTCATGTATCTATTACATACATGTTATTTAATTTAATCCTCGTACCATCAACCTAAGAGGCAGATATTCACCAATTTGAAAATAAGGATATTAAGGCTCAAGGAGGCTAAAAAACTGTTAAAGTTTGCATACAAGCTGGAGACAACCTTGAGCATCAATCAACAAATGTTTGACTCTAAAGTCCTTATATTCTCTTCTCCATGTTTTAGGGTATGATGGTTGACCTGACTGGGCTACAGGGTGCCCAGATATTTAGTCAAACATTATTTTGAGTGTCTCTGTGAGAGTGTTTTTAGATGAGATTAGCATTTAAATTGGCAGACAGAGTAAAGCAGATTGTTCTCCATAATGTGGGTAGGTCTCATCCAATCAGTCAAAGACCTAAATAAAACAATAAGGCTGACACTTCCTTGAGTAAGAGAATTCTTATTGCCTAATGGCCTTCAGACTTAAACATTATTTTCTTCCTGCTTTTAGATTGAAACTGAACCATTGACTCTTCCTGGGTCTTGAATCCGCCAGCCTTTGAATGAAGCTATACCAGTGGCTCTGCTGGGTCTCCAGGTCACTGAGTCACTGTAAATCTTGGGACCTGCTATCCTCCATAAAGTTCATGAGCCAGTTCCTTACATTAAGCTACACACATACACACATGTAAATATATTTATATTATATAAATAAAACATACATGAATAAAACCATACATAATTATGCATACATAAATATGCATACATAAACATAAATGAAAATAGACAAATACACACACACACACACACGCACACAGAGCCCTATTGGTTCTGTTTCTCTGGAGAACTCTAACTGATGTATGGTGAGAACCTCTTTTCAGTTTGGAATATTTTCGTTTTCAGGGAAGCCCTATCCAGCTCTAGAAGTTTTGTGACCGAGAAAAGAAAATATCCCAGCCCGAGTTAGGTGTGAAGAAAGCTTAATTGAAAGACTTTTCAAGTCTTAGTTGAGGGATGAAAACAGAATATACATTGCAAGTTTTCAGCAGCACTGACATTCTAGAATGTTATATCCTGCTCAGACCCAGAGAATTAGGACTCCAGAGCAGTAGGTTTTTTTTCTTTAAGATTTTTTGTTTTGGAGGCTGACATGGGGCTTGATCCCATGATCCCAGCTGAAGGCAGATGCTTAACCAGCTGAGCCACCCAGGCAACCCCAGAGCGGTAGTTCTTAACCACTGTGGCTAGACAGCCTGGTAGGTTATGATGAATTATGAACTACTATATATATTATTTGTTACTCTTAAGGGTTACAGGTTGAACCTCACACCAGTCAGAATGGCTAAAATCAACAAGTCAGGAAATGACAGATGCTGGCGAGGATGCGGAAAAAGGGGAACCCTCCTACACTGTTGGTGGGAATGCAAGCTGGTACAGCCACTCTGGAAAAGAGCATGGAGGTTCCTCAAAATGTTGAAAATAGAACTGCCCTATGACCCAGCAATTGCACTATTGGGTATTTACCCTAAAGATACAAACGTCGTGATCCAAAGGGGCACATGCACCCGAATGTTTATAGCAGCAATGTCCACAATAGCCAAACTATGGAAAGAACCTAGATGTCCATCAACAGATGAATGGATCAAGAAGATGTGGTATATATACACAATGGAATACTATGCAGCCATCAAAAGAAATGAAATCTTGCCATTTGCGACAACATGGATGGAACTAGAGCGTATCATGCTTAGCGAGATAAGTCAAGCAGAGAAAGACAACTATCATATGATCTCCCTGATATGAGGAAGTGGTGATGCAACATGGGGGCTTAAGTGGGTAGGAGAAGAATCAATGAAACAAGATGGGATTGGGAGGGAGACAAACCATAAGTGACTCTTAATCTCACAAAACAAACTGAGGGTTGCTGGGGGGAGGGGGGTTGGGAGAAGAGGGTGGGATTATGGACATTGGGGAGGGTATGTGCTTTGGTGAGTGCTGTGAAGTGTGTAAACCTGGTGATTCACAGACCTGTACCCCTGGGGATAAAAATATATGTTACAGTTAATGAATCCATATTGATGTATTAGTATCAACTGAAGTCTGTAAAAAAAAAAAATAAATAAATAACAAAAAATAAAAATAAAAATAAACATTCCTGGGGTTATAACATTCTAGATTTTTTTTAATGGACTCTGTTTTGATAGTTTCTAAAGTTTCTGTTCTCTGTATTATGACACTTAAAAATAAGTACGGAGTAGACAAATATATAAATATACAATTTCTAATCTCTCTCATTAAGTTTGGTAAAGTTCATCTTTTTTTTTTAATCTCTTTACTGAATTAATACTGTCATATCTACTGAGCTGAGACAATGGCTTAATGCATCATGCAAAATAAAATTCATAAACAGAACTAAAAAAAAAAGAGTTACAGATTGAAGTTTGACAATACTCTGTACATTCATAAATTAGAAGAACAAATCCTCACTTTTTATTCACTAGTGTCCTAGTATAAAGCAAAGCCTGAGGTGAGAGAGGAGTGAGTAGAAATCCAGCTAGCATGCCAGAAATTTCATATAACCTGCAACCTGACTTATCAGAGTCATAGAAGTGCCGCCTACAAAGGAACACAATGCAACCTGGGTATTCGACAGGAAAATATTGAGAACCTTACTTGCCCTAAATGTTTTCATGGCACCACAGTTTTGTAAATGGCGTCTTCTCAGATGGTAGCTGCCATTTCTGGAGGCTAGAATATGATACTTTCCAGTTCATTCTTGGAATGTGGTAACCTGGGAAATGCCCTAAGTATACTGTGACTCTGTGATTGCCCCTCCAGAATCTGGGCCCTCATCTCCTCACAGCAGCTCACATTTTCACTAGAAAACACTTGACTCCTATTCTCTGCCCATAGGGTGAATAGAACAGAATCCACTCTTTAATCCAAGGGGTGACTCATGATCGGTCAAAAATTATCAGTGCATCTTATTCTTTAACTTTTATTTTTATCCTTGACAAGTTTAGCCATATGAGATTATAATGCTCACATCTTAACCATTTGTCAAATGTAAATTATTCTAAAATTCTAAAATTTATAGAAACAATGCTTTAGCATATTTTGCTCAAACTGTAATGTCATGGAAAAGACCTATGTATCTCTTGTGGTTGTAGAACGTCAGTCTAGAGCAGTGAGGCCAGACCACTTACATCTTCACACACTGCTTCTTCCCTCCCTGAAGCACCTGAATCCCACGGGGAAGGAGTGGACCGCCCAGAAACTCTTCTACATTCTGTGGCTTCACTGCACTGTGTCTGCCCAGTTCTCAAACTCTGCCTCTGTCTTTCTCTCTCTCTCTCACTCTCTCTCAAGCTTTTTAATTTTTTTAAAATTTCATTTTATTTTTTTACCTTCAGACCTCAGTCTAAAGGTCTGGCTCTGGGTCAGCTAGGTAGCTCCATTGGTTAAGTGTCCGACTTTTTATTTCAACTCAGGTCATAACTCAGGTCAGGCTCTGCGCTGGGCAGGGAGGCTGATGAAGATTCCCTCACCCTCTCCCTCTGCTCCTCTCCACAGTTTAAAAATGAATGAATGAGTGAATGAATGAATGAATGAAAAATAAATAAATAAATAAATAAATAAACTAAACATCTGGCTGTAATAGGAGTCTGAAAAGACCTCTCTTTAAACCATTCTTGATCCTAAAGATCATTCTTTTCTCAAAACATTGATTGTTCAAAATCTGTAATAGGATTAGTCTGTCTTTACTGCTCCAAATTCTATCTAAAGGGAAATTTGATATAGTATGTATACCTTTGTTTGGAAGGAGAATAGAAAAATGATAAATTAAAAAAACATGAAGACACATTTTATACAAAGAAGTGAGTTAAGTTGACTGTTATTTGTTAATCAAGGTTTAGAATGTAAGAGAATTCTTTAGGGTATGGGTTCCTAACTCCCCAGAATAGTCCCTGTAAGATTCATTCTTACACTTGAGAACACAGATCTTCCAGTTTGGTGGCAGCTTTTACTCTCAATGTCCTATGAGTTGGTTGCTTTCTCAAGCACAGAGCATGTAAAACCTGGTTTTCTCAAAAGCTTATTTGCTGGTATTTTTTTTTTTTTTTTTTAACCACGTAAAGGAAAGCTGGTGGTATTTTTTTCTAGCTGAAGTTTTCAGATACAAGAGAATAATACCATGACAGAGTGAATAGTTGGTCCATTTTAGTCCACACTGAGAAAAGAGAAGGAGATAGAGAGGAAGAGAATGAGAAGGAAGTGGAGGAGGAGGAAGAAGAGGGAAAGAGAAGGGGAGAGAAAAGGGGAAGAAAATTAAGGGGGGGAGGTAAGGAGGAGAACTCAGTGGCAATGTGAGGCTTTATCTTTGACTTTGGACAATGTGGGAGGCATCTGGATATGGTTTCCTGATTAATGACGTTTTCACTGGTGGCCATTATCTATAATTATTCACTATCCACATCCTGTGATTCAGCACTCAGGAACATTGTCACACCTACAGAGGCTCCCTGGGTCTGAATCAGTAATAGAGAATTTTACACTCCTACAAAAGTTAAGCCAAACCAACAAAATTACACAAAAACCAAACAATCTCCCAAATCCAAAATATGGAAAATATCTTCTCTTTTTTTTTTCAATGATTTACTTATTCATTTGGGGGCGGGGGACAGCAGCAGGAGATGGAGAGAAAATCTCAAGCAGACTCATGCTGAACACGGAGCCGGATGCAAGGCTCAGTCCCTCAACCCTGAGATCATGAACTAAGCCAAAATCAAGAGTGGGCCTCTTAACCTAACTGACTGTGCCACCCAGACACCCCAAGTACCTGTTCTTTAAATTGAACAAATTATAACAACTTTAAAAAAATATATTCTATTTATTTATTTGACAGAGAGAAAGTGAGAGCACAAGCTGGGAACAGAGGGAGAGGGAAATGCAGGCTCTCCGCTGAGCAGGGAGCCCAGTGCCGGGCTCGATCCCAGGACCCTGGGATCATGACCTGAGCCACAAGCAGATGCTTTAATGACTGAGCCACCCAGGCACCCCTAATTATAGCAATTTTTAAACAAAACAAATTAGATTTAAAAGACTGACTTGATATTGACTTGGGGGGACTCTGGCATTCTGGAGAATCACGTGTCGTTATATTGTTTATAATGATCAACTCTGTAGGTTCATTATACTATAATAACGTAGAATAGATATTCCTAATCCAAGCAGTCATTTTTAAAACCCTAGCTCGCATAAATGCCCATACACATGACACAGCTGAAATCAGTAGTAAATTTATTTTTTCCTCTGTGTATGGCAAGAGGTGTTGTGTGTTAGTTGTGCTCCTGAGGGACTACAATTAAGAAGGAGAGAAAATGTCCATAAAGTTGGGATCAGGCATTTAAAACAATTCTTATGCTCAAAACTACTAGGGGGCTGGCCTGTTTATAGGAAATAGTTCTCTAGAATTAGAAGTGGAAATAAGGAGATGATAATGAAATTCAGTTTAACCAGCAAAGGGTGGTGAACATATGTATCGCTCCACACCATACAATTAGGCTGCCAGTTTAGATAATACAGTTGTGGTTCCTTTTGTCAGGCTATTCTATTTCCTGTTAGAGAGGCTAACTTTAAAATACCGTTCTCAGAGAAGGAAGAGAGAACAAGAACTCATTAAATGCTTAACTTATTTTCTCAAATTTCCCTATTTGAAATAATGAGATGATGTCCTTCTAAGTCATCTATTTGTTCATAGCTTATGGGAAACAAGGCTTCAGTCTTGACTGCTTACTAATGGTCAAGCATCCATATCTGGAAGTCCCCAGAAGGTGTTGCTTCAGGTGAAAGGTCAAAAGCTAAGCAGAGATGACCTCTCACTCTGGCACTTGCTTCACTGTGATGATTGCATACCAGCCATATTTATCTATATTGCACAGGGAGAGTCTTGAATGGCTTTCTTTCCTCTTTCCCCTATAATGCAATGATCATGCAGCTGTGATCATGCCCAAAGATTGTCACTTCGTTTCATTCTTCATTAGCAGTTGTGAGACAAAGGAAGTTATTATCAAGGAGGGTAGACATAACTTAATCTGTTCTAGGAGGCATTTTTTTATTGATTGATTTAAATATAAACTCAAAGGAACTTATAACCGAAAGCTCGTCATTCCTTTACCACGCCCAGCTCCTCACACTGCCCTGCCTTAGAGCATTACCCTCTTTTCAAGGAGTTGCCTGACAAACTCCTATTAGTTCTTCAACACCAAACTCAATCAGCCCCGCTTCTCTGAAGGCCTCCCTCGACTCCCAGGCAGAGGTCTCACAGAACAAGACAGAACTCCTCCTTCCCTGTTGCCCTTGTAACAATCTGTTCGTTCATGAGCTTCCTTGTATAATTCCACATCTATTCCTGTTGTCTAGCACAATGACTGGTGTTTACTGGCAATCTATAAATACTTGTTTACAAATGATCTGTCTTAGAACAGTTTGACTGGGGACGTATCCTGCCATCCAAGGATCAGAATATATCAAGGCATTCTGCCTGTTTAGATTGCTACAGGAACAGAAAGGAACTAAACAGAATGGCAAGAGTTAACATAATTCTAATCCATTTTAATTAACATTAAGTTCTAGTGTGTTATCTGTCTATCTACCTATCAATCGATCTATTAGATCTTTTCCTTTGTGCAGCAGGAACGGTCTTTCAGACTGCCATCTACATGTCTTTTTCAAGCCAATCCGCATGGAAATGTTTGTTTACATGGGCTTTAAAAAATATGTAGTGTTGTTTTCATAGAGGCTTAAGAAATACTTGGCTGAACAATATAACTGGAAAAAAAAAAAAAAACAACTAGGGGAACAAAAAGTACCAAAGAAAACTTAGTGTTCATCAGAATTAAAATGAACTGAAGAAAAACAATAATCATAAACTATAAACCTTTTCCTGCTATTCGGGTCATCAGCTTTCATCTCCAGCAGCTTCGCCTCCTGAGTCTCTCCCAAGCTAAGAAAGAGGTTCCCCATATGGGCAGATTAATCTGACAGGCAAGGCTATCTCATGATTTAAAAGTCTCTCTTTAAAATATGTAAAAGGCTAACAGGGAGGTTCAAATTGTGAGCAGTGCCTTGGCTGCCTTGTTACAAAGGTTCACCCTTGTGACTACTTCATTATCACCCTGGATTATCTATTTAGAGCAGAGGAGGCACCACATCTCTAGAATCGACACAAAACAACCTCCTCATTTCTCATGCTCTGAGGCCTCTCATGGAACTGATAATTGTCAGGCATTCCTTCCTTTCTCAGCCATCCAAGGCTAACGCCCACCAGGAGACAAAGGATCTCTTTGAGGATGAATCTTGAGACAATCCTGATCCCCTAAAAAAAATTACATGCTGGGAAAATTTTCTAAATACTGAAATTATTGTGTTTCTTTTAGAGAGCTCTCGGTGGATCCTAACTATGTGAATGGGTTATCACAGGAACGCTTTTCTCAAGCCCAAGAGGGAAGAAAGGACAACTGCGGAAGGAAGTCAAAAGGAGAGTGGATGAACGAAACAAAGGAGGGGCACCTGGGTGGCTCAGTCGGTTGGGCGTCTGCCTTGGGCTCAGGTCATGATCTTGGGGTCTTGGGATTGAGCCTCACGTCGGGCTTCCTGCTCAGTGGGGAGTCTACTCCTTCCCCCTGCTCATGCTCTTTTTCTCTTTCTCTCTCTTTCACATAAATGAACAAATCTTAAAAAAAAAAAAAAAAGAAAGAAAGAAAGAAACAAATGAACTCTTACCCCTTTCCCAGTACCTGCCATACTGACCATTTGTAAACTATTTGGACATCTATGGTCTCACTGGATTCTCAAGACCATCCTGTGAGATAGTTATCAATATTATTCCTATTTTAGAGATAAATAAACTGAGGTTCAGTGATGTAATTCAGCCAAGGTCACATAATTAAGGGGGTGGTGGTGGGTCAGGGCAAAGCTGGGCTTGGAACCCAGGTCTTTTCAGGAGAAAGCATAGGTTCTCGTGCCATGACCACAAAGCTTCTTGTATTGAGTAGGGAAAGCTCCCTTAACTAGAACCGTGCAAGTATCATGAACTTTGTAGGAAGAAGCCTAAGAATCCTTTACAACCCCTCTTTTTATTGAGAAAACGACATCAGAAGTCTCAGTTGAAACGTTCTATTTTTTGCTGTGCTTAGCTTTAGGAGAAAAAAAGCAAAATCATGAGAGAATCAGTTCATATCAGCAATTTCATGAGAAAACCAAGAGAAGCAACTCTCAGGAAAAGCCTGCGGTCAGCGCACATTCGGTGCTGTGTGATGAGAAATGAAGCTTTCGATGTTGACCCGGAGAAATCGCAGAGTTTTCCATCAACCCAGCTAAATGTCTCCATGATCTGAGAGCCTCACGCTTTGGAGTAGCGTGATCAGTAGGCTGATCAAGTTGGCCAGGCATTGTCACAACGGTTGGAGGAAAAAGCTTTGTAATGGTCTCTGATTCAGAAATTCACTTTACATGTATATGTCAGTTTAAGGCAGATTCCTACAGGCCAAAGATTCTTTTGTCTGTCTGTGACCTTCCATCTGTTTGTCTCAACTTCATTTGGTAATTGTCCACTGTTCAAAGCAAGGAAAGGACCTGCTACCTGTTTTGCAATTACTCACAGTTCTCTAAACACAGAGGGTGCTCACAGTGTGCTCAAGTATATAAAATTTTAAGACACACAGGCCAAGCACCTTCTAGTCTGCTCTGCAGTAGTTATGTAGCCTTTATGGTGGATCTTTATAAAAAGCCAGTTAGGGGCGCCTGGGTGGCTCAGTCAGTGAAACGTCTGACTCTTGATCTCAGCTCTGGTTTGATCTCAGGGCCATGTGTTCAAGCCCTGTGTTGGGCTCGCCCTCTCCTCCCAAAAAAGCCAGTTAGGATTCAAGAAAGAAGTACTTACATTTCATGAGAAAGAGCAGAGAAGGCAATATATTCACCTCTCTGTGATAATGCATTTGGCTTTCATTTTATTTAAAAATCTCTAATAGGAATTGTACCTTTTCTCACGCCTCCTGCAGTCCTTCACTACAGGATATGTTACTGATGTTAGACCCAAATTTACCTTTGGCCCACACAAACCTGCTGTTATCTTGCTGATTGTTACTGTAAACTACTGACATCAGCAAAGCTTTGTCAGGAAACTGAGGTGATTGAAAATTCCAGAGAAGTTGAAGAAAATGCATCCCAGACGACTTCAGACTTCTTCCTCTTTTGTATAGTTTGTGTTCCTCATTTGAGTCATTGCTAATATAGTTGAAAGGCTCTGTTCACAGTCGGTATTAGGTAGAAGGCTTGTTTATTCCTATTTCCCTTTAACCCACCTCAGTTGGATTGGAGTGAGTTTTGCCTCACTCATTGTGGAATTCGTTCAACATCTGGATGTTGGTGGAGGCCGTTGATGCTGCTATATGTAATTAGTTGATTATTTGAGAAATGAAGTGGTTCATTGACATGGGTAAAATTTAGGCCTCAATGTAACCATAAATCATTCTCAAAAACCTTCAAGTGTATCAAAATATAAATTTCTTGTGTGCATTGGGGTCCTTTTGTGATGACTCACTTTCTATGTTACCTTCTGACTTGTCACTGAATTGTTCTTCTATTTGGCTGATGACTGGGGTCATTGGGGGACTGGATTTTGCTGACAGTCTCTTTCCAGAAGACTGGCATTTTCTTCATTCTTGCTGGGTGCTGGAGTCAGAATGTTCACATTTTGACCTTCTAGGAACACATGGCTTTTGGCCGCCAACCTTGGGATAGTGCATTCATGAACTATATACAGGATGCATACTGAAGCCAAGAGGAGGGGCATGTCTCAGATTAGGGTTTCAGGAAAGATTGTCTATGAAAGTGACCCCTCAGCCATGTTTCAGAGGAAAAACAGAATATAGAAGAAGGTGTGTTCAGGCAGATGTAGTTGGAGGGATGATGAGAGATGATGGAAAGAGAGGCGAAGAGTATTCAGCTCAGGAAAGCTTTGTGAGCTATGCTAAGGGGTATGAGTTGCATTTTGGGTGCTTTGGGGAACACCACTGAAGGATGTTTAAGTAGGGCTTTGGCAAAATCAAATTGGCAGTGGTGAATTAAATCAGTGAACACATAGTGAATATCTACTTGGTAGCAGTAACTCCCTGAGAAGTCAGACTACAAAGATAACGTGGTCCCTACCCTTGAGAAGCTTACACATTTAGGGAGAAGACAGATACGAAAGCAAAAAACACCAGAAGAGCCCTTTTCACCAATGTGGGAATGCAGAATGAATTAGAAAGTGATAAGACCACAAGTCTAGTTATCAATAGGATGGGGAGGGCAGTGGATGAGTTATTTCTCTTGGCATAGCCCTTTCTATTGTATTTAAGGATATATGTCAAGACAGCAGTTATTAAGACTGTGGTGAAATAACGTTCAAGTAAGGCATATACAAAGAAGATCAAAAAATATCTTGAAAGTGTGAAAAAGGTAGTATTCTTCTATCTGCTAGCCCCTCCATGAGGCCTCAGTGTTGCTTCATCCCCTGCTGTGTCAGAGGGAGTCAGCTCCCTGGGGAGAATAGGGCCAATGTGACCGGTGAGAGGCTAGTAGGGCCATTCTTGGGATTTGACATATGCCTAAATTGAGGCAATGCCAATGGTGATCAAGGACAAGAATCAGGTAGAAGAGAGAATGCGGAGTATGACTCACAGACCTGATAACCCATTTAGAGATATAATGAAATGTGTCTCAAGATCTCCTTCCAGAGGAACCCAGGGGGTGACAGTCACCAGGTTTTGGGGGGAACATGGCGGATGGGGGGACAATATGGCCATCTCCATTTTTTGACATGGCAAATATGAGGAGCCATTGGTACCATCAGGTGGTGATGCCCAGTATTCATTTGAATGCGCAGGTGGGAAGTCTTACTGGGGAGATGCATCTTTGAGTCTGGGGTATGCACAGGTAGCAATTGAAGCTGTGGGTGCTGAAAAAGTCCCTGAAGTATGGTGATTAGAATGAGGAGAATGGAGAGCCCTGGCGGGACACTGGAAACACTGCCGTTTAAGGACTGAGTGAAGAGAGCTGAGTCTGGTTAGTGGGTAGGAAGAAAACCGAGAAGAATGTGGTTAGGGATTTAAAGGAGGACTTTTAAAGAGGAAGTCATCAACGGAGTTAAAAGGGCCTCTTCTGTGCGTAAAGATGTGTTATGATTTTCAAAACAAATTAAATACATTAGGTGGGACTATTATTCCTAGTAACATGCAATAACTGACTAATGGCATATAAAAAATACCACAAAGCTTAGAGAAAAGCAAATTAAACCAGGCTTTTAAGATGATATACCATCTTCTAGAAAAAAAAAATGTAAAGGATGGCAATCTGGCCTTCTGTGAAGAAGGCATAGAGTTGGGTTCATTTATCGTAGCACAGAAAGGAGGGATTTTCTGTTGAAGTATTCCCTGACTTTCTTACCGGTACTTCTGTGGCCCACTCATGGGTGTGTGGGCAGTAGTCGACGAGGAGTAATGGGGCAGAATGGAGCTCGTGGACATATCTGAGAGCTCGTTCCAGGACCTGGTCCCGCCGATTTGCAGTTTTACACTGCCGGTCACCAGGGCAATATATCAACATTATCACAAGATTCTCCAGTTGAATCACTTCTGTTTTGGGGTTGCTTCTTGCCTTACCTACAGAACTCCCTAGATCCTTCCCAAATCTCTGTGGTAGAGATACACTGCAAGAATTACTAGTCAGTTTCACAGGATACTTGGAGCTAAAAAAGATTCAGACCACATAGCAGCCATGAATCAGGGGAGAGGACACATCTTGCTAATTTCTGTTACTGAACTCAGGCTGAAAAAAAACCCAAACCAAACCAAACCAAAACAAAAAAACCCCAAACAATAAAGATCTGGCTTGGATTCCCCCGCCCCTTCCCTAATTTAAAAAATGTTACTGTATTTTTTTTTGACATTTCCTACCTGAAGCAAGGTTTTGGTTCCCACACAACACCCTTTTCCTCTGCTTTCTGGTTCTTCCATTATCTTGGCCTGCCCTCTGACACTGTTTCCCAATTTCTGTTTTCCTTTCTCATTTCCCTCTTCTTAGCACTGCCACGAGCCACAAACCTGTAACCATAATGTCTGACTCACTTGGTGCTTCTCTTGCTAATGGACACCATGTGGAACAGGAGGCAGGAAAATACTCTTTACAGGAAATCAGACGATAATGCTTGCACTTTTGTGCCCTTTGAAACAAGAATTTAATTATCCTAATTAAAAAGATTACCTTATAGAAGACATTTGGGAAAAGGAACAGGCAGTTTGTCCTTTTCCTGATGACACACATCTCAAAACCAAAAGGGATATTCCTGCTGATATTTGTTTTATTTGTTAAAGCTCAGGCACCAAGAGAATGGTTAGATTAGACTTTGATCTTGATCTTTAGACTGACGTGGGCACCGAATGCCGATGCCCTGGCAATGGCTGCTTTGGGGGTGCATTGGTTTCCTTAGGGTTGCTCCAACAAAGTCCCACCAACTGGGAGTCTTAAGCAACAGAACTTTATTCTCTCACAGCTCGGGAGGCTGAAAGTCCAAAATCAAGGTGTTGGTGTGGTTGCTTCCTTCTGAGGGATCTGATCCGTGTCTCTCTCCCAGCTTTTGGCGACGGCCAGAATCCTTGGCGTTCTTTGGCTTGTAGCTGCGTCCCTCTAATCTCTGTCTTTGTTTTCCCATGGCATGGGGCCTGTCTCCAACTTTCCCTCTTCTTGGAGGGATTCTGTCCCTGTTGGAGTAGGGTCCACCCATGGTTAGATCTGCAAATACCCCATTGCCAAATAAAGTCATATTCGTAGGTATCAGAGGCTGGGACTTCATTATACCTTTTTCGGGGACACCATTCAGCCCAAACAGGTGCCACCTATCCTTCTTTCAAGGGTCCATGTGGTCCTGATTCTCTGGGTCAGCACGTAAAATCTAGTCCTCTTCCAATAAAAGTGAACTTTCCTGCCCCACTTTCTCAGGGCTCAACTGTTAGCTCCACATGGTCAGGAATCTAAGGGAAGGTGGTAATAGGCCAGTGTCACCTCTCCCAGGTATTTGCATTTAAAACATGACTTTCTGGAGACAGTACCTTAACCTGAGGTGCTGGTGGGCATTTTGCACTGGGTAGGATTTTCTTGCTCAGTAGACAGGTCTTTCTGTGCCCCTCAAATCACTGCCATCTCCTCCATCTGTGAAACGCATGGGCCCTGCCTCTCTGTTACTCTCTGTTGAGGGCAAGTGATTGCTATGGACAATCTGATCTGTCTTTGAAATACTTGCATTTGTGCATCCCGTGGTTGGAAGTATGCCAGAGGAGATTTGCTCCTCCCAAGGAAGTCCATCAAGGGACAGGATTTTATTTCAGAAAATGTCAACCTGGGGAATCAGGCAAGAGGAACGCAAGCCCATTCTAAACTGTGGATCATTTTCAAAGAACAAACTGGAGAGAGGGAGAGAATTTGGTTGCTAGGAAAATAGAATAAAATAAACATAAGCTCCCTCCCTCCCCGCCTTGTTTTCGGTCTTGGGGTGGGCTGCGCTTCCCAGTCTTGCTGTGGAATGTTTGTCCCGCCCATCTCAGTGGTGACAGACTCACAGTGATGCCTCCATGGCTGTCTCACAGGTGTGGGATCTGATCCTTGCCAGTTGAGTGAGACTTCGGAGGAATCTCCCACCGTGGTTGTAAAGAGAAAAGGAGAGAGATAATAGTTCACTGGCACCAGTAATCTACTTCCCAACCAGCTGAACGTTTGAATAATAGTCTCGGCACTTGCTCCGCTCCACCCCCTCCCAGACTCCACCACTGTCAGATTCTCTTCTCTTCCCCACAACTGGGAACTCTAGGGAGCAGATTGTTTTGGCTGGAATTAGCCGGGCACAGATGGTACCACCTGCTGCACGTTCCTTACTTCTTATTGGCTTCTCTCTCCGCTCGGCGAGTTTTTGTATTTTTCAGAAGTTCAGGAGAAGGGGAAATGGCTGGGGCCCTTGCTCATGGCTGATTCTAGCACAGCTGTTTTGAGCAAACTGGCAATGGTGGGGACTGTGCTGGGACATGCCTTCGGAGGGGAAGGGGCTTGCAAGGTAAAGTGCCACGGTGGTGGCCTGTTTGCTATATCGAGTGCTTTCCTTTCCAAAATACAAACTTTCTTTGGCCCAAACGATTTCCGTTTTTCAGACTGACAGAGCTGCCTGTGACCAGACACAAGGCAGGTGGTCTTATGGGAGTCTGAGACATGAGATTTCTCTCGTTCTAAAGTCAGAGGGACATAGAATGTCACTGTGCATTTGATAGGGGAAGGAATTATGAAAAGGCCACAGACAGGTTGCTAAGTGCAATTCTTTCTTTCTTTCTTTCTTTTTTTAAGATTTTATTTATTTATTTGACAGACAGAGATCACAAGTAGGCAGAGAGGCAGGCAGAGAGAGAGAGAGGGAAGCAGGCTTCCCACCGAGCAGAGGACCCGAAGCAGGGCTCGATCCCAGGACCCTGGGATCACGACCTGAGCCGAAGGCAGAGGCTTTAACCCACTGAGCCACCCAGGCACCCCTGCTAAGTACATTTCTATTCACTGGGAGTAATAGCCTGTGAGTCTTCTGACTCCCACAGGGTAAACCTCTCGGATTCATAAACTCCGTTTTCTCACCCATGGAAACATGACATTGGACCAAAAACCCTAACAAGTCTCCCTCCTTAAAATTCTCTGAAATTCCATCTCTGAAGTTGTCCTTGAGCGCTGATTCACAAGAGATCACGTGATGAACCCTTCTCGGGGGGGTGGGGGGGGGCTGGCAAATGTTTTCTCTTCCTGACTTCATCCTCCTCTCTTTTCCCTTTTCTGCGGTGCTTCCTTAGACTGGCCTTTTTATTCTCAAAATGCCAACCCCGTTCCTCTCTCAGGTTTGCGTAGCTGCTGGTCCTTCCTCCTGGAACACTCTCACTCCAGCTCTTCTCACGGCTCCCTTCTCATCCTCCAAGCTGGGGTCAGACACTGCTGTTTCAGAGAGATTTATCCCAGAGCTCCCCGCCTGACCCCCCCAGGCTGAGGTTGCCTGTGCCCCAATTCCATCTCAGCCACTTTTATAGCATCTTTTATTTTCAACATGTTAACCATTTTGTTATCTACCATCTCCCCTACAACATAAAGCCATTGAAGAGGAGCTATTGTTTGTTCATACTATATTCCCAGGACACAGAAAAGTGCTTTTCATATAGCATCACTCAACAATATGTGTGCTATTGAGGGAATGGTGCGATACTGTGTTTAAATTGAAAAAAAAACAAAAAACAAAAATCACCACGGTGTGGGAGAGGGCACATTTGCGACTTTCATATCTATTCATTCCCTCTGGGACCTGGAATTCTGTATTCTACCTGTTTATGTATGTCCGTCTCTGACAGATTATAAGAAACCTGAGGCCAGTAGTCCTACCTCGTTCATCTTTGTATATCCTGTAGTACCCAGCTTCATGCCTTACACACGGTAGGCGCTCAGAAAATTGGCCAGCTATCAATGCTGTAACTATTACTTATTAGTATGATTCTTAGGACCACTTAATGGAATAGAACAGAAGAATCGTGGAAGTATTAGAAGCATTAATAGAAGCAATAAAACTATCTTTGGAGACCTGCCTCCTGGACTCAGTTCTGTTAGTGACTGTGGGATGACTTGGGCTCTTACTGTCTCTGGGTCCCAGAATTTTAAGAGCCAAGGCTTCAAATGAGAGAATATCTCTGGTCTCTCCATGCTTGCCTGCCTGCCTGCTTTCCTCCCTCCCTTCCTTCTCTCCTTTCTTCCTTCCATCTATTTCAGTTGATTCCACGTTTCCCTTTGCAGATGTATGAATCTCCTACTTCTCCTGGTATCCTGCTGCCTTCTTTCTTCCTCTGACCACCTCTGGTCATTCAGCACACAGGGGATTCAGAAAAGGCATGACTAGAAAAAGACTCACAAAGAAGTGGGTTCAGGCTGAAAACTGGTTGGAGAGGCTCAATGGAGCCACAGCTCCTCAATGGACATAGCCTTGTCAAAAGTCTTGGACAAAACGAGTGCGCAAAATATAAGAACAGCAGCTAGCAATTTTTTAAAGAGCATTTGTCAAAATTGAGACTGTCTCTGGCTCTCAGAGAAGATGCTGGTCCCAGAGTGATTAACAGCCTCAGATGATGGTGTGATCAGAGTAATACAGCCTTTCCAAGGTAGATTATTTTCATTTCATCCATGCGTGAAGAATCCTTGTGGACCAGAATCAACTTCTTGCAGGAAGTAGGGAAACTAGCTCATTTCTTTTTGAAGCTCCCATAGCCATTCGAAGGAGTGTTTTACTGTGACACGTTGAAGAGAGCACTGTCAGGAGGCTAGGGTTCCAGCAGTCTACGCTTGAGTGCTTTCTAGGTCATTTGGGAAAAGAAACAAACAACCAGCGTGGTCTCTAGGATATGTAGACTTCAGTTTCCTCATCCGTAAGATTCGAGGGGTGGATTAACAGGGTTATTTATATTTTATTTTTCTAAGTGTTACACACATAAAGATTCTTTTCCTACCTAATTCATAGGAGAGTCTTATTAAAGAACGAGAACAAGATTTTTGACACTTTTAATGCAGACACGAAGTGTCTTATAATTCTGTCAGGCCATAAAGGAGTTTATAACACATTTATCAGGTGATTTGCAGTGAAAGTATCTGGCTCAAAAAACCCCGACAATTCCTGGAAAAGTATCTATATGAATCACTATTTTAATTTCCACTTTAAAAACCGAGGTGGTACATAATAAGCAGCTATTGTGATTAGAACTCTTCTTCTTAGATAAGACTTTTTTCCCCTCTAATGTTCCAACACCATGTATTTTAAAGTGAGTGAAATGTTCCTTTTCATGGCATTGTCTTTGATGATACAAAAACCTTTTATATTACGGAAAAGAAAAAAAAAGAGGTGTTTACTCATATGTTAGGCTGTTTCTTCTAAGACCTACTTTCTCCAGGAATGGCATTTTAAGAGTTAAAAACAAGCTGGGTGGGGTGGTTTGTACTTCTCTTTTTCCCTCTTGCTTAGATGTACCTTCAACCGGAAAACTTACGAGCTCACACTTTCTAAGCATGTTCGATAACGAAGTGGTAGACCTCCACTGAATGTTTCAGGACTGCAGGAAGTGGTGAGGGTTATTCAATAGTTGGTGTTCTCCCTTTAAGTCTGCAGCAATCCTGGGCTGCTCTACGGGGTTGGAAAATATTGTTTGTGTTGGAAGTGGTATCTTTCAGAAGAGATGTAAAAACCTAGGTCTAGATTGCTTGTGGTCACTAAATACACATAATGTTTTCTCTGAGTGTAGGGATGTTCTTGCGTTTCCTGTCTAAATTTATATTCCTTTATTCATCTCTATTTTTTTTCCCAAGTAGTTTGAAGACTATGTTTCTCTTTTCCTAAACCAAACTAGAATGAAGCATAACTATACTTCTTAGCCCTATAATAAGACTGTTTTAGGGATGGATAAAAGTGATTCTCCCTTGAGGAAAGATCATAAACTAAAATCTAAGTTTCTTATAAAAAGAGTAAAAGTAAATTAACATTTTTTTCTCTTTTTTGGTTGGCATACCTTTTAAGTTACATAGTGTTTCTTGTGATGTTGCCTTTAGAACCTTTTATTTTTCCAGTATCAACATTTTAAGGGTTTTCCATCCGTGTAAGATAGCAATGTAATATATCAAATGTCACAGAAACACTCCATTGTAACTCCTTTAATCTCTAACGTTGTTTTTTAACACCAAATATTCAATGTACACACACAAGGTCTGCAAAACCTATGTTTTCTCTCTCTCTCTCTCATCCTTCCCTTTGACTCCTCTAAAAATGGTCAGAGCAGGACCATAATGCACAAATCTTTCTTTGAATGTTTCCTTATGTTAGATCAATTCCTTCTGAGTCCTGGCTTGCCAATACTAAATTTCCTGCCAGGGCAGTAGTCTATTTTTAACATTTTGGGGGCTTATTCTTCATTCCAAATCTAACAGGCATGTTCTGTGAAGTGAAAGAGAGAAAGCTGATGGGTGCACTTACAAATCAGGACCATCAGGATTTGCAATTTCTGTAGAATCGAAGATATGAATGAGAAAGACCAATTAGAACACTTAAAAGATCACTTGTCACTGCTTTAATCTTCATATACTCTTTACTCATCATTTTCTTTGACTAAAATTATGAGAGTCTTTGTCATATTCATGTCAAAGCCAAATGGGAACAGTCATGCGCCTTTCATATTTTCAATATTTTGGAGCATTTTTAACATGTCATACTAGATTATGGGTGGTGGGTAACTGTTTTAAATTGAGAGAGTTTGGGTTTGTGGCATATTCAGCATCATGTCAACCCAGTGTTATTCCTCTAGCTCTGTATTTCACATACAAATGAAGCCTGAGGCTTTATTTCTGTTATTCAATAGCATTTGTTGAATTCAGAGATTAATAGATCATCTTCAACCCTGAAACAGAGGCTCTCTGAAACATCAGACCCAAAAAATTGGACACGGCCTATTAGCCCAAAAGAACAGGTTGCCAATGATCTCCATGTTTATTTAAATATTTAGCTCTAAAGGAAGCAATCATTCCTTTATACTTCTTTAAATTTAGTATTGACATTTTTATTTTGGGAAAGGAGGTCTTTTTTTTTTTTTTTAACATGGATACAGGAAAAGAAAACTCTCCAATAAAAATATTGTCTAAAAAGTTTGCTTTGTCTGCATGATTTACTAAATATGTACAATTTCAATTCACAGCGAAGGTAACAAAGATTTAAACAGCCAACATCACAAATGTCTCAAGTTCTAAAAAAAAAAAAAAATCACTGTGCACAGTTTAACAATTTAATTGAATAAAAACCAAAGCTAAGCCTTCAGTCTGAATCTTTTTTATGATGGGCACAAGCCATGTATTTTCTTCATCTTTGTTACACGATGCATATTTCAGTGACTAAACGCCCCTTCCCATTTTAGTATATTAGGTTATGTCAGTATATACTTAAGAGAGGCATAAGTTGCCTCTTGGTACACCTATATGATTCGTGATGTGTTCACATATATGTCATAATATTTATTAATATATAAAATGATCAGATGAGTCACCTGTGATTTTTTTTAATGTCTTCAAATGTAGGAATGTTTTATCGTATGCATAAAAGTTATCAAATTTATGGGAGTGCTATTTAAAGTGATAATAATTTAAACAGTGTCCCTTTGATGTCTAGGAAGAACTATTCTGCACTTAAAAGACAGAGATTTCACCTTTCTACCCAATTCAGGTTTGTAAAGTTCGCTATCATATGAATCTGAAGGTTGTGGTCATTCCAATATAATGATCAAGTGAATGAATCAATTAATCATTAGAAACAAATGTCATTGAATACAGAATAGTAGAGTTACAGTTAAGGAGGGAGCCATAACTTTGGCTAACCCTATAAAATCTATAATAAGGTTGTTTTCACATATATTTTTTTCCCACATAAATTCTTTGGTGTTTCCCACCCCCCCCCCCCCCGTTTTAGTGCTGTGATTGATGAACATGCAATGTGAGATTCAAATAATTGCACCGAGCATGTTTATTTGAATAATTGCCCCATTGCACAATCAAATAAATCTGTTGAGTGTGTTTGTTTGAATGTTTTCACATGTACATGGGATCACATACTCAAATAAATGCAGCTGTGTTTTTTACAATGTGTGGGGATCCAGATATACACAGGGTTGTTAGTGTGTCTATCTAGGGCCCTACAGCCCTTGGATGGCCCTCACGCATCTTGGAGCAAAAGCGTGGTTAACAATTTTTCAGTTCAAATACATGGAAACGTATCATTGGGCATTTTCCTCAAAGTTGTGACTTAAGATTGCTTTCATTAAGGCTTATACCCTTAGAAAGATAGGAAATAACCCTTTTTGATGGGGAGAGGGAGGTATCTGATTGTGAAAAGTAGCTAATAAATTTATCTGTATTTATTCAAATACTCCCTTCTTTTTTCCTTCCTCTGAGCCCACCCACTACGTCCCCAGTCCAATTCATGCTAAAGAAGATGTATGTTTTGTTTAGTTCTTGCTGAGAAATCCTGATACTCATCTCTCTTCCCCATTATTTCAGGCCTAGGCCTACAGTGTCATGTGAAAAAAGAAAAGATTGCACAGATCTGCCAGAATACAAAAGGCTTTTGGAGGAAATGGACGGGAATGTTCAGTTGTTCCAACATTTCATCATCCTCCCCTTACCCCCTATTCTAGAAAAAAAAAGGTTAGGCTTCAAACTAAGAGTGTGGGAAGAGTAGCTATTTGAT
>NC_139030.1:29220791-29260791 GCF_964662115.1 Mustela nivalis
TTAGAAAACGCTGTAGGCTGCTGTATGTTATTTCATTAATGGTCTTTATCTTACTGGAATGTCCAATATAAATTTAGTGATGACGGATGTGGTAAGGCAAGTACTAAGTTCTGGAATAGGAAGTTATTTACCTGCAAGAGAAGAAATTAGAAAAATATTTGTGGGTGACTACTCATTGCATTGGAAATAGGGAAGATTCTGGTAATCTACTTCAAGGCAGTTAATGGCCTGAAGGAAAAAAAAAAAGGCATAATTCAAACCACACAAGAACCACTTCTTAGCTCTTAGAAAAGATGTTTTGAATGAGGCCAACTGGATAACAGAAAAGGGAAATCCAACAGTGTGCCAAGAGTTTGGAAAGACAGGGTGTTTTCCATTCGATAAGACCACCATGGTGGGAAGGTCCTTTAGCAGGAAGCAGAAGTATATTTGGGAAAAAGATAGAGGTCTGGCCTTCCAGAAAACTTCAAGTTATGATGCACAGATTTGGTCTGTTGTGTGTACTTGGACCTTAAAGAAAAAGATGTTCTCAGGGACAAGGATAAGACGTGTCAGACAGTGGTTCATTCACAGGGGCAGGATGGTGCTGGTTTAGATCATGGAGACGGTTTGGAGTCCGATTGCCTCAGTTTGAATGTGTCTTTTACAACTAGCTGTGCAACACAGGCATATTAAGCACTCTGAGGATCAGGGTCCTTGTTGGCATAAAGGAGGTCATTTGGGGGCCCTAACATGTGGCCCAGGCATAAGGAGTAAAAGAGGTAATGTAGTTAAAGTGGTTAGTTACAAGGATTGCACGTAGTAAGCACTCAATTAATGTTAGATAATTTTATTTGTTTTTATCAGTACACGTTCAATAACTCCCCAAGTGGTAAGCAAGATAAAGAGCAGAGTACATGGAAGAAGTAAATCTGAATGGAAAGAAGAGAAATTGTAGATGAAAAATTTCTCGGTGCTTTAGTTGCTACAGCATGCATAGGGAGAACTGTCCTATAACCTCCTTTGGATGTCTCATCAGCTCAGGAGCACAGGAGGTGAGCGAGTTAGGTGACTTCATGGATGGGCTGTGAATAATCGTGAATGAACATCACAGTGACCACAGCTGAAATGGCTCTCTCTTTTCCAAAGGAACAAAACACAGAGCAGTGTCCTGAGAGAGAACAGACACTCTCCAGGACAAGTTTCAAGGCCTGTTAGAAATGCATGGGGGGTGCTCATTAAGCTGCAGTCTATTATATAGGTATTCTGGTTACAGGCGATCAATTTTCAGTGAATTCAATCAATAACAAACAACATGCTAATAATAGAAATACATTAATTCTATAGTACGAACTGACAATCTGAAGGAATAAAATGTGCAGCTATTACACCATGCAAAGAACAGAATTTGGGGGGTGGGTTGGGGGACTGAGCTAAAACTTGCACTAAAAATTCTAGTACTCTCCAGAAGTGTCGCTGGTAAGAATTTAGTAAGTTCAATTTAAGTAGGAAAGCCTTGGAATTTCATCTCTTTTTAATTTGTTTGTTTGGTTTACCTGCTTTAAGTCAAGATTCCTGGAATTAAATTTCCACATGAACACGATTCAGAATATACCCAAGTTGACATTGAGTGAATCAAACTTTTTAGGATAATTTTTTTTCCCTAATCTCAAGGTTCATGATTCACCTGACAGCTAGAATGATAACTGAAGTTAATAAATGGAAGGTTTGTGGTATGAAAAATATTATCATATAATTGAGAAACAAAATTGACTGGTAATTTATTTAAAACTTTGACTTTATCTATGCAAAAGTAGAAACATTTTTATTACTTTTCTGAATAAGGTAGGTTTAAGAGTACCTACCACAATGTCTCAATAGAAAAAGTACTCAATAAATGTCAGATTTAAATTTTAGTGGAATACAAATGAGTTCGTGACAGTGCCTAACAGGAGTTTCAGATTTTCTGTTTCACTGTCCTGACTTGTGACAATTAATCCCACTGAAGTCAACTTCCCAATCCTGATCCCAGTCCAGGCCCCAGGAAAAGCAAGCAAGCAATACGCCATCATTAAGTAAAATTAAGCATTATGTCTTTGGTGTCTGCCTAGGAAATAAATTAAACAATTCAAGGTAAAAGAGCACAAGATCTCAAGAAAAAGCAGTTCATAATTTCCTTCTTAACTTCAGCCATTCTGTATGCTAAATTGTGGACAGGTGTAACAAACACACTTTATCAATGACACATTTGTAAAATCAGCCCATAATCAAATGACGATTCAACTTGATTTCCCAATCTTAGAATCAATCAACCCAGAGACTGTTCTCATGTACAATTTTCACATTAGTACATTCTCAAATTATTACTAATACTTAATATAAATAAATGGAAGGCTTCTGGGGCCCAATTAGGAAAGGAAAATGGACTAAATTTTTACATACATCACAGTGCTAGAAAATTCATGAAGAACTTCACGGTGATGGAATCTAATACACTGACAGCAGTAATGTCATGAGATGTTTGGTCAAGAGACCAAAAAGTTAACACACTAGAAACTCGATAGGCCAGGAAGCCAACAGAAGGATAATTAATCACACATTTAAAGAAGTCATTGGATGGTTAGGATCCTGTTGCTATACATTACTTCTAGGCAGCAGATCTCACATCTTAAAGAACCAAGACACTTTATTTTTATTTTTTTAAATACAGCATCATTTTCAGATTGATTATGCATATTTATGTTTGTCAACTTTTGGGTCTCTCAACTGTCTATATGCCTATGAAGTTTATGGACTATCTCATTTATAAGAAATAAAGATATTGACGGGATGTCAATATGTATGATAGCCCTCACTAAAATAAAAGTTTTACACTCACCATGTAGTAAATGATAGAGTTTGCATATGGTCATATAATAAAACCAATCAGAGAGGGAAAGATGCCTTCAGTGATGTGCCTATTGTAGCTGAATAATGAAATACAAAATATATTTGAGGTTGATTAAAATATTAAATTTAGATATGAAAATATCTTCATAAATATTTAAATAGGACTTGGTACTAAAGAAAACATCTATAGATATCTCTGATAAAAGACAAAATTAGGAAAATTTTGGCATTTCAAACACGGAATTATATCACACAAGTATAGAAACTATTGGGACTTGCTTTTCAAACTAGGCTGTCTTTAACGTATCTTTAATTGAACTTTAAAAATAATAACAATATCAGATCATTGAAGAAAGAGAGATTACTGGGGTACTGTTATTTATCAACTTGGTTCTCTTCACCAATATCCTCCAGCACCTCCTGTTCCCCCAGCTTCCTCCCACTCTCAGGCTGCCTCCCACACATGCTCAGTGAGGGAAGAAGGAAGATGAGGAGGAGGACTGCTCCCCAAGGATAGTTTTCAATCACTAAAAAGCCACATACTTTGTCAGAATACAGCGGGTAGTACTCACATTATTACCCTTTCTTCTTTTATCTTTTTATTTTTATTTTTTTGGTCTTTTCACCACTTTTCCCCCAAGAGCACTGTTAGGCTAATTTTTTCACTCCATATTAAAATGTTTGATACTAGACATTCTCATTTAAAAAGTGAGTTTTTATATAATTTCCCCCTGCCAATATTTTCATTGAGATCCTACACTCTTTCTTTTCCCATGGAAAGCCAGGACAGTGTGCCAAATTTGTAGAGGAGAAAAGTTGGAGGTGGAGGCTGGGTTGCTTTGTGGTTAAAGGTGGAGGAAGGAGGAGGAGGGACGGAGTGAGCACAGGTGCAGCTCCACTGCGGAGCTGCAGATCGGATCTTGGATTGTGGGAACCAACATTGCTTCGCATTATGGTCCTTTGCCTTTCTTTTCAAAAATTAACCCACTATCTCACTACTCGTAAGGAAGAACTAGGCTGCTATCTTGTCAACTCTGTATAATTGTTCCTAATTAGTAATGCATGAATTGGAAATAAGCTAATTAAATTTAGAAAGTTTTATTTTAGTCTTCCAAATAGAAGTAGTTTCCGTAGCTCATTTGGCATATTACTTTACTTATACCTTTTTCTCTCACAGTACTAACACTTCCGCCGTGTTAAAAAAATGGCCAATTTATAAGACTAAACAGAACCACCTCTAAGGTGCAGCTTACTTGAAGTTTGGCTGATAAATCTAATACATCACTGACTGAATTTTTCATTAAATCTTTACATAGAGCCACTGCAACTTGAGAATTTGAACATATTTTTAATAACTGGCTTGTGTCATGCCATTTCCCTGCCCTGGCCACTTAAATGTACCTTCGACAGGATCTGTGAATTTGGCTTACAGATTAACTTGAAAGATAGGAAGACAAGCACACTCATAAACACATGAATGATCCAATAAACAGGCAACAAAAAAGTCCTACGGAGCTAGGCAAAAGCATTATTTCTTCCTTGTTGAAGGTATCAGCATATGCTACATCTTATGTCGCACAAGTGTACTCATTAAATATTATGAAATGTGCAGCAGGCCGGGAAGCTCTAACTAGCTAGTCAAAGTCACTCATACCTGTGTGTTCGTATTTATGTCGCAGAAGGGAACTGCTTTTCTGGAATGTCTTGTCACATAAGTCACATGCATACATGCCACTCTCTGTCTTCTTGATCTTCTTTCGAGACAGACAGGAGTCGGAGTCTGTCATGTCATCTAGGCCTGACATGTAGTCTTGTGCTCCATCAAGCAATTCTCCCTGTGATATAATCACATAGTTCAACATAGTCGCTTCTCCTTGTGTTTACACCAAACAATTTCACGTAGGCTGACATTTGGAGAACCTCAAAAGTGCTTGCTATTAGTCAATCTCATTTAAAAAACAAAACAAAACAAAAAACAAATACTACTTTCCATGAACAATGTATGAGGTCTCACCTTTCAACCAAAATAGAAACCTCCTCCATCCTGGATGGTAGAGCTCATTGTTTTTTAAGGGTAAAAAATGGTCAACTCTGAAGGTCAGAAAAACATAAAATTTTCTAAAATCCTCAGTTTCCTTTATATCATGAAATATCCACAAGTGAAAATCAAACATCAGAATTTGTGTATTTTCAATGTGGTTAACTTTAGAAATGATCTGTAGCTGTAGAAACCCCATTTTAATTGAATTTTATATTTAGGTACAAAATGTTATTATTATGCAATCCATTTAAATGTATGTCTACCAACTAAAGGCCTCAAGCTATATTTTTATATTTAATTTTCTAATTTGAAATAGGGAATATTAATAACACTTTTTATCAATGTTCTATCTATGTTAAAACAGCCTTCAGCATTGAGCAATAATGAATGTGGATCAGTAAATTATTAAATTTCTTGATATTTATTTTGTCTTGATCCAAAGGAGTACAAACTTGCATGATAATATACATTTCCATTTGCTAGCTCACAGTTCCGTTTTCTTAGACTACGTTTGCACTAATTAATATTAGAAGAGATTAAATAGGCTTAAATACATTTACAAAGAGGGCAGATGTACTGTAAATTGGAAGCCTGGAACAGCTGTTACAGAGGTGCACGGCTACTTATGCTCCTATTTTGCAAACAGGGATTATACTTCATGTTGTTAAAACATACCTGCATTTGGATTGGAAAACCATAAATCATTCACTGGTTTGAAAAGCCCATCAGAAGTCAAGTGGAATGTGCAAAATGGGTTTTAAAATAGTCTCCAAAATACACTATTTTCTATAAAACCAAGTACATATCAGACTCATATGTGTCTTTGCAGACTGTGAACTGTGAACATTTATACAAGTAGGGTACTGTTCTAGATGCTAACCTTTAGCCTCTGTGGAAGTCCTGTCAAATACCGTTAGCGCTGTATAATTCTAAAAGCATACAGATCAATCTAAATAAGCCTCAAAAATAAGTCTGAAGCTCTTTATCTTTTGTAAGGCAGCCGTGTTCCCATAGCTCTGTGTTCTTCTGATTCTCCATTTGTTTGTCTAGCCCAGCCGGTTTGAGGTTCAAGTGAAAACCAACTCTGTCATGTCTGCTGTCTGCTGAAAAGACAGCACTTGATTTTGTTCTAAGACTCCCTCCACCCCGCATGCACATACCCGGCATAGTATAATTTTCAAGGTCTCCTCTGTTCAGAGAAAAAGGGTAGGTCCCATTACCTGAAATCCTTGTTTCCGCTGGTACTTTCTCCTCTGCTGCATATCAGCGAAAGTAGCTGCTCCAGTTGGGTAGGTATAGGCCATGTGTGGTAGGAAGCTCATCTGATCCAGTCCCGGGTATGGTCGGAGCCCAGGGATACTGGTCTGGACTGGTGGCATGAAAGTGGCAGGGGGAAATGCGCTTTGTGGAGGAAGAGCTGTGTACAAAGTTTTGGCACTAAATGGGTTCATGCCGAACACTGGGTTAGTGCTTTTGCTGTCCAGATTATTTGAGTTTGAAAACTCCTTCTTGATAAAAGTCAAGTTTAGAGGCTCATCCGAATTTTCAGATGATGAAGAAACACTGTTATGGTCTAAAGTTATGCTGCTAGCTTTTGTTTTGTTCTTTGTGGCTATAATACTTTTGGGTTCTTTCATTTGTTTTGGTAATGACAAGTCCAAAGGCTCAGCCTGGAGCTCCTCGGAAGAGAAGCTGTTTGGAGTGTAAGAACTACTGTGGGAGTTTTTAGAAGATGTGGAGGAAAGATTTAAGGGGGAGGGAGTATTACTCCTTGAGTGGTCCAATTTCTCAACTGGTTTAATATTGGTAAAATGGGAAGGTTTGGTTAGCCTGAGAGGAGGATCACAATTCGTCACACTGTTGTGGAGTTCTGCTATGGATGGTGATGTAATGGAGTCCATAGGTTTTACGGGAGACCTGGGTAATAAAGAGTCTTTTGTGGGAGGGTTACTGTTGGGAGCTAGCGGCTTGGAGTTCCTTTCCAGTGATGGTGACCTGGAATTTGAATACTGGTAGACTTTTCGTTGCTCAAACCATTCCTTCACAAATTCCTGAGGAAGGCCCACAGCAATGGAAATTTTCAGCAGTTCATCAGAATTGGGCTCCATGTTCATAGCATAATATGCTTTCAGTACAGACATGTGGTCCTTGTATGGGTTGATGGGGCTTGTCATTCCTTTCTCAGAAAGTACAGATGACAAGAGGAGGGCTTTATTATCAACAAAAACTCCAGCTTTGTTGGGGACTATGTTGTCGTGAGGTTGCAGGACTGCCTTGATCTCTTCGTTCATCTTACAAAGGTAACGTTCATGCTGATGCAAGGGAATGGGGCCAGGGAAGCTTTCTTTACAGAACTGGCAAGAAAATGGAGTGGATATGTTGTGGTTCTCGATCATTTTATCATCAGTGACCAAATCTATTAAAGTACGTAGCTTCTCTTTCTTGATATTACTGATCTGTCTCCTTGAGTCAGTGGTCAAGCTCTGGAGGCAAGCTTTGGCTTCATTGACTTTTTCTAATGTATAGTCAATAATACTCTTAGTGGCACCATTATGACTCACTACTGGAAGACCTACGGGTGGAATATTAGGAGAAGTAACTCCTTGTTCCTCAGGTTGAGAGCATGGATCCTTCATGTGATAACCTTTCAACTTGGAAATTTCTTCAGCTTTGCAGTCCATTTTTTGCCTGGAAACCGTATTGTCCACAATCTGTAGAACCTTTTGTACTTCGCTTAAGTTACTATTCATTGTGGGAAATCCGAGTAAAGGGGCTTCCATCCCTACACCTAAGTGCTGCATTGGACTCTGAGCAGATGGATGAACTCCCAAAGGGCTGGTGGCTCCAAGTGCACCATTCATGAAGGGACTAGTGCCACTAAACCCGTGTGTGGCCATAAGAACTTTATAGTCATTGAAGTCTAGTGGTTCTGTTTTAATTTTAAGTAAGCCTGTCTGTTCAGACATACTAAGTGGCTTTCCATTCTCCAATTTGTTTCTTAACTGGGTAATAGCTGAATTAGTAGGAGAAGAAGAAACAGAATTAGGGGAAGAACCCGTCTTGATATTGTTTCTCATTCGGCCATTTACAGAGATTAAACCAATACATTTCTTGCTGCTGATGTGTGAGCTGTAGGAACCAGAATGGGAGAAACGCTTCTTGCAGTTTGGGCACTCGTACGGTTTTTCACCTAAAATGATAATCAAAATCAACATTACATTTCTTCAACTGGGTAATGATTACAATTGTCTACCGATACAAGAGTCTGTGAAACCAAAGGGAAGGAACACAATGGGGTACCTCCACCTTCTAGGTGCTTAGCTTAGAATTATGTGGCCATAACTGTTTCTGGGCTTTATCTACCCTGAGAGGACATAATTCAAGATGTTAGCAGTGGAAGGTGAGGGCTATCTATGCCTTTTTCAGCCAAGATCCCAAATCTCGTCTTGCCATCGGCAGCCTCCTATTTAAACAGAGTGTCAGATTAATGTGTGGTCAATAACACAATAAAGATGTCACAGTATTTAAAGGGAAGTGTCGCCATGGCTTTAATCAACTCTGTAGAGATTCCATTGATTCTACCAATCCAACTAGTCCTTTGAATAGCATCCAATTTGGTAATAAAATGCTTGGCAGAGCTATCAAAATAGTTATAAAGAAGAAATCTCAGTGGTCGGATGTTGTTCTGTAATATACAGCTCACAGGAATCAAGGAACATTTATCATACAAAAGCTCTCATCCAAAATTCTTCAACGTTTTCTTTCATGGTTAGGTATCAAAAATGAATACCCTTCAAAATTTGCCAGCTGAGTTTCTTCAGGTCAAAAATATTTAATCTGTAGAAGAGCATTTGAAAGGACCAAAAAGGAGCCTCTAGATTTTGTAATAAATCAAAGCGTTGGCGATTTTTAGGAAGTCTAAACATGGCTTTTCTTTTTGTAAGATCATGCCACTGGTGGTACCACAGGTCTCATGAAGGCTGAGCAGGCTCACGTAGTTTGTGAAATAAAAGGCTAGTTCCAGAAAGCTACAAACAGGATTGCGTAAATTTTAAACAATCTTTTAAAACTCCCCTAATGAAACAAAATGCAAATGTGAGCACCGGCACCTCTGCTACTCACCACTGTGAATTCGCAGGTGTTCTTTCAGATGGTGTTTATATTTGAAAGCCTTGCCGCACTCTGTGCATTTGAACTTGCGATTACCTGCTCCTTGGGTCAGCATTTGGTGCTATAAAAGGGGAAAGACTGACATCAGTTTTGTGTGGGAGGAACAAAGGAAATTTGTTACAAATATTTTTAAAAGGCCTCCATTTTTTAGACGGGCCAAAAGGTTTGAGTGCATGTTTATTTATTTGCCCAGTCTTTCAGAGTTGCAATAAAAGTGATAATGTTGGCAATAAAATCGGAACAAATAAAAAAAAAAAGTGCTTTCACATGCGCATCCAACACTTGCTTTAGAATTATCTCTGTAGTCTCTTTTCCAAAATGTTTCTTTGAGCCTTTGGAGATGAGAAAGTATAATTGTAAAGATGTTTGTGGTTCTCTGTGTTTAGTGCACATTCTAAAATCTGAAGATTCCCTGTTGGAATGCAACTGTTTTGTCAAGGAAAAAAATAAATATTATCCTGAAAAATTCTAAGTAGTCTCCAAAAAAACTCCCCATGCAAAGAACTAATTTTATCAAATTTTCTGTATCGGGGTAAAAGTATAGCTCACGCTAAAGCAATATCAATTTTAAAGGAGAAAAAAATAAGCACACATACATAAACAAAAAAAATTCTTGACTATAAATATTTCATTATGTGATAAGCATGTTTAAATATCCCATTCACTGTGCTAGTAGCAAATGTAAACCCTGTTTTTCCTGACGTGTTGCATATCAGATTTGATTCATTATCAAATGTAAGAGACAACATCTTGGGTTATAGCTGCTTGAGCAGTTTTATCACAGGCCAGTAGGAAGGACTTCAACGACTTTTCATTTTCCTTTTTAGTAGTGTGCTAGGGAGTAGGGACAAAAAAGAAAAAAAAAAGTTTGCTGAAAAGACAAGTTAAAAGCAGCAAAGATATAATCAAACACAGCTGACCTTTTTGAACAAGAGAAAAAAAGCACTGTGACTTAGAATTCTAAAAAAAAAAAAAAAAAAAAAAAAAAATACAGTCATCCACTCTGGATGCTCAAGGTAGGAGGTCAGCCTTTTTCAAGCAGCAATGACACAAAAGCCTTTTGCAAAAAGACAGCACAGAAACGGTATGACAACTGCTAGGGTGTGCTGAATCTTCCCACATTCCTAGTGAGACAGATGGTGTTACATGGGACACAGGGAGGTTTGTTCAAACAGCAGCAACCTTCAAAGATCAAGCGGAGCCCAGCCCGCCGAGCGCCATTGAGGGACCAGCGCTCATATGTTGCTGAGTTGCATAAACAAACAGCAACAGCTGCTTTGTCTCCCCCCACAGCCCTCAGAGGACTACTATAAACTTTAGTTGTGCCACTGTTAATATGATACAATCATTTTAATTTACTAATTGTAAATGCCATGAGCAAATGAGGGGACTTTTCAACACCAAAGCTACCATTCATAATGCGCCAACACAATCACACTTCTGCATGTGAAATTTAAAGCAGTTATGCTAGATAAATATCTAGGCACTTTTTTTTTTCCTGGAGTTTTTGTTCCTATAAGCAAGGGGAGATAAACTGTTACATAAGTGTAACTATGCGAGCATAGCTTTTGTAGCTGAACTTCGAAAAAGGTTCGAAGGTGACAAGCCCAATCAGATCTGAATGGAATGATTTTCCTGAGCTATTCTATTATAATAGTAAAATTCCATAATAAAGCATCATCACCATTTCTTGATTGGGTTTGGTTATTCTCATTTTCCTCAATCAAAGAAAATAATGCCCACGAGAAAAAAGAAACATAAGAATGTTACAGAATATCCTGTTAAATCATTTTTTTTTTTTTTAAACAGATACGGTAGCGAGGCTTAAATAGGAGGCTTCCAGATGGGTAAGGCCAGTTATTGGGACTTCAGACACACCATTTCTGTTACCATTCAAACACATAAGATCAACCTGCAGTCAGTTCTCCCAGGAGGGCAGAAAGAGCAGTGTTGCTAAAACATGGAAGGGACACTGTGAATCGATCCTATTCAAACATTTTAAGGATTTTAGAAGCTACGCTTACCTGTTCAAAACAGAGTTTTTATTTTTAACACAAATCAACCAAATGAGGCAGAACAAGCTTAACGTTTAGCCAGAGGCATGCAAATCAAAAGGGATCATTTAAAGTGTAGGTCCAATATTGTAGTATCAATCCAGTTTATTTTATACCTATACAGAAGTGTAATATGTCTTTTTGATTTAAAAAAAAAAATGCTTACTTAGATTTCAGAAACTAGTAGCAGCTTATAAAAATACTCTAAGTACGTGAAGGTATTATATGACAAATGAAAGAAAAACACACTTCCTTTACTCTGACTTAGATCCTATGTGAAAAAAAAAATTCTGAGTAAAACTAGGTGAAAAATGGAATTAAAATTGCTGAGATGTTTAATAATGTATAATTAAAATGCTACGATTTCATTCACTTTTTTGTGGAACATAAAAATGAAACTAAAGTCAAGTTAAAGTGCAAATAAAATTTCTAAATTAGAAATTAACACACTCATTCGATCGTGAACATAAGACTATTAAATCATATTAGAAGAGACCATCAAAAAATCATTTAGACCTCAATTAAAGCTATTACCATTAAAAGATCTGCATCTTCAAAATGCCATGAAAAATTAATAATGATTGCCAATCAAAGCAATATCGTTTCTCTAAGGGGTTATTATAGAAAGAAATCACTTAAAACCAACCCCCCACCTGATCTGTCCCTGGCTTGTGCGTCACCATATGCCGCTCGAGCTGGGTGCGGTAGGCAAACGTGTAGCTACAAAGAGGGCAGGAAAAGTTCTCTTCGTTCTTCTCGTGGCGGTACTTGATGTGCTCCTTCAGTGATGTCAAGCGCTTGTAGCCCCGGTCGCAGTAGGGGCAGGTCAGCAGTTGGGCAAAAGCATCTGGAGTTCCAGGTGGCAGGTCTGTAGCCGAGAGACGAGAGGGAGAGAAGCAGGCCAAAAGGTCAGTAAATCAATGGCAGCTAATGGGCTGCCTGCCCGGGCTGGTATGACAGGAATCACTGCAATCTGCTCCACGAGAGCGCCATCATTGCGCTCGGCCTCCGCGCGCGCCGGTCCCCTCGCACACCCGGCGCAGACTTGTCGGAATCAGCTCACACTGCGCTGGGAAGTTAATTACTGGCGCTTTTGGGGGGAAATTTAAACAGCTGATAAATGAGGAAATTCTCTTTAGGGGACTGACAGTTCGTGGTAAAAACCTTTGGTCACATGCGACTCGGGAATTCACAGCCGGCCAGAGAGCTGTTTCAGGTGTCAGTAAACAAGAAAGGGAAGGCGAGGGGTCACTCTTTCTCAACTTTTTTTTTTTTTTTTTTTTTTTTTGGTTCCTCAAAAGTGAAATATTTCAGAAACATTGGAATCAATTTCGATATTTTTATCTCTTAGAAATAGGCTCTAATTGTTCTTGTTCTTTATTGGATGTACAAATGACACAAATTTGCTGACAAAAAAAAATTTCACAATACCCTAAAATTACAGTTCTAATCTTTGCTCATGAAATTCCATGCCTCTGCAGCTGTTCTTCAAATTTTAAGGTAAACACCCAGGCATGTAGTGCATTTGTAATTGTAACAGCTGCAGAGGTCAGTGTAGTGGCTAAAAATGAATTACAGCCTCACCATTTTCTTCTTGCCCATTGGCCTCTGGCGTGCCAAGGCGAGACAGCTCCTCAGGGGCTTCTGGGTAAATAATGGCTGTGTCACTGCGCTGAAGGTACTCCTCGATGCTGACTGCATGGCCATCGCGTTCCTCCAGTTTTCTTTTGGCAAAGTATTCCTCAAAGTCTGATGTGCAATTTGCATTCTTAACTGAAATCATAAGAGGACATCATAAATATCTTTGTGGGGCCTTGTTCCCAGGGGCCCAAGCCCATTCATGGCATAGTTAGTATGGAATATTGACTTGCAAAAAGACAGCAAATAGCTACTTTATTTGGGAGAAGTATCGCACATGACCAGTCATTGACTGAAGGCTTATTCTTGTCATATATGCAAAAAAAAGGAGGACACTTTGCTTTACGTTAAATAGGCACATCTTATTTTCCTCTTCCTAGAATACCCTTCCACATAATTCACAAAGAATGAAAGATAGTTTCAAATGTTTTTGTTTGTTTGTTTGTTTTTAGGGAAAATTAAAAAAATAAAAAAACAGAGCTACTTTCTAAGATCCATAAACATGAGAGATAATAGGAGCTCAAGGCCACTTTAACAGTCTATATAAAACTTCCTTTTCTTTTAAGAAAGGTATATTTAATTTTTTATTGTCCACTAAACTTAACGTGCCTAACCACAGATACATCCTGTTGCTAAATATAAGCTTTTAACCTTCCACTCTCTGCACATCACAGATGGCCAAGACTACACAGTCTGACACAGATGCGAAAGGATAGATATTCCTAGAGAGATAATAATGGGACTTTGTTAAAAAATCATGGGATGCGGCACTTTATCTTTTCCTATAATTTCAAGATTTAGCTCAGTCTTTTAAAGCTGCCTGAAAGTAAAATGAAGCTCACAAATAGAAGTGAATTAAAATTAACAGAAATATTTCATAAAAGCAAAAGAAACTGGCTATATTATTGTGTGATTTTGATATGATTTTTAACTTTTGTAATTATGACTCTGTTCCCATGAAATGAATAAGAGCTGCAAATCAATTTTAGCAACCGTGTCACAAGCCTTTGTATATTTGAAACCTCTAGATATGTTTCGGAAATAAGTTGTGGCTTAAGTAATCTAAATAAACATTTTTATGCATAAGACAGTGTTGGGAGTGTGCCTGCTACTGTAAGTAGATGAATAAAAGTCCTTTGCGAGTACAACTAATGGTGGAGACCTGCTTTCATAGTTTCTGAGAGCTGTTAATCTTGATTCCCCTATATTCTTCACCTCACCTGCTCATCTTTTCATAAAAGATATTACAGTATTTGCCATACTAATTATTTCTGACCATTTGTGCCAGGGTGATGTTCACACAAGCCAGTCAATTTTTCTTTTTATTTTCAATTTTATTGTTGCTTTCACTGCTATGAACTTGTGGATTACAGATGAAAAGAACAGAGAGTGGAACCTTCCATTAATTCAACAAGTACTGAATGACTGTATATGGTAGGTGCCATGTCTTGTTTCGATAAGCAAAAAGCAGAGGCAGTTTCATCCTTCAAGAAGACACGAGAACAATCAGTACAACTGGTATTTTCTCCAAAATAAAAATATTACACACTCACATAAGTGTTAGGGAAGGACGTTGTGTGGTAGTTTGAAAGAAGCAGCAGGGGGACCTGATGGAGACTAGATCAGGAAAACTTTAATTGAGAAGGCACAGAGTTTACTAGCTGTAGAAGCTGGGGCAGAGCCGCTTGTGCAAGGATGCAGGGCCTGGAAGGAGCATGGTGTCTTTCCCCATCCAAAGAGACAGAGCTGATGTGCCCACAGTGGAAGGGAAGCAATATGATGCGAGGGTGGAGAAGCAGGAAGGAACAAGAACATGTGGCATACGGTAGACCTGTTACAGATTGGGGTTTTATTCTAAGAGAAACAGGAAGCCATTGACAGGTATTAAGCAAGAAGATGACTGGATGAAATTGTGAATTATCAGCATTTTTAAATGACAACTTTGGCTATCATATGATAGGGACTGCAGGAAAAGAAAAGTTGATTCTGAGAATCCAATTGGGAGTTTCTTGCCATCAAGCAAAGGTAAAGGTTAAGGAATTGGTGATGGAGACTGTGAGAAGTGGCTGGATTTGAGATATTTAACAAGTAAAAACACTAGGCATGGGGGAAGGATTGGGTGTGCCAAGGAAGGAGAGGCTAAGACCTTATCCTAGGTTCAGGCTTTCCAAATTTGATGGATGACAGGTGATAGCCACCAAAGCACGGAGTACCAGAATTCTAAAAGCACTTGAAACTATGAACTAATACATTGTATCAAATAAAAGGAAACTGGGGAGCATCACACTTTGTAGACTATTAAACTAAATGCTAAGAATCCTGAGTGGCATGATCTCAAAACTTTCCCTTTTGCCACTCTAACTTCTGATAAGTTGAATAAGAGCAACAGTCTGATTGCAACACCTATATTTCCTTCAAATAAAGGTTTGGAATGTATAATAGTAGATTATGATTTTATATCTTGAAATTTGTTTAAACCTTCTCAGAATCTTGTCTTTAACTCTTTTATTTATTTATTTACTAAGATTTCATTTTTAAGTAAACTCTGCACCCAATGTGGGACTCAAACTCACAACCCCAAGATCAAGAGTTGCATGTTCTACTAATGCAGCCAGCAGGCACCCCCAAGTCTTAAATCTTTCAGAAGAACATGAACATTGATTAAGATCAATCAAATTTCTGTTAGATGCTCATGATGCCATAGATGCTTTCTAAATGGTATTTATTGGTAGTGAACATGATGGTGTCATTCAACTTGAGCCATTAAGAGAGAGTACAAAGAACTGACATCTTGCACAAACTATTTGTTCACTGTTTTGGATCATCAAAATGACTTTACATCTATTGAAAAATCACCTTTTGTTTTTAACGCAAGAAGAGATAAAGGGGACAAGATGGTGGATCAAAGATGAACCTCTTTTGAGCAAATTGACTGATTTGACCAGGGACTGACTTTCTTTTTCAGCTCTATAGCAGTGGAAAGTCACATAACCACTCCTTTCTGAACCCAGACCTATTTGAATGTTGTCAGATGTTTAAGGCATGACTTATTTTAGCTTTTAAAGAATACTGATCCACTTGATGATCCTTAGTGCAACCTAGTAAACATGGATGGATGGACATTTTAACATCCTACTTTTATCTTGATATTTCAGCAACTATTTGAATTATCTGGCTATCTTTTCATGGATTTTCATTTGCATATGAATGCTGCCATCAGAAATGTAACCAAATGCAAATTCGATGGGATTTGCATTAATAGCCTTTTGGCTTCAATAGGAGGAAAATTCTGATTTTTCTGGATAGGCAAACTAAACTGCATCTAGAAACAACACTACTGGTATTTGGAAATGCAGTTCACTTGCTAGATCAAATCTGCCTATGCTAGATTTCTGTGTCAAGTGTGATAGAGACAAAAGACCTCAAATCACATGCTCTCTTTAAAGATCATCTTTGATCATCTTTGTATGCTGAGCTTTGAGTATATTGCCTAGAAATCAGTAGGCTCTCAAGAATCATTTACAGAATGAATGCGGAATAAATTATGTGTTTAACACTAACCTTGGTATAGAAGTCTTCTAGTAAAAGGAAGCATAAGATAAGATACCCACAGTTGAGCTATGAATTCAGACCTGCTATTCAGGCAATTCTAGAATTATTACAATTATGTGATTAATTGTGTAATGATGATCATATATCCTTGAAAGAGTTCAGTAGAGTTCAGGTAGGTATTTGAAAAGAATTTCATGAAGAAGACAGCACTCAATCATTTAAATCTATTTGCTCTATCAAGATTTTCTTCATGTGGTACAGATATGCTACGAGCTGTACATCTAATAAGTGGGCTATATACTAGACTTCCATGAGCTAGCCTAGGCATAACCAACCCAGAAGTAATGTGTTTTTTTACTTGGTGTTGTGAAGGTACTTTTAACATATGGTTTTCCTGCCCAGTTCTACAACATTCTCCTTTGCCTAGGAATGACTCCCCCATATTCTCTATGTCAAACTTTATGGTACCCAAGGGAGTTGCACTGTTATTGCATGATTCTGCTCCCCTAGTTACAATAGATTAGTTGGCACCTAAAGTGAACCTATCTTAGTCCTCCATTCTCTAAGCCAAACTGTTGATTATCCAGAGGTAGCCAATGGATCCAACTGAGTCAGCAAATCTTTCTTATAATTTTAGGACTGTTCCAAAGGGAGTATCAAGGGAGTCTATTTTCTTCAAGTGACTGTATCTATAAGAGTAGAACAAAGAAACTGGTATATCCCATGTAGGGTAAGAAGATTTATGAAGAAAGAGACTGAAGCAGGTGTGCAGAGAAAAGAGAAAAGCAAAGACAAGATGGCAAGTCCTGACAGTACATTTCTAGATATATGTGCTCCTGAGGCCAAGCTATACCTGTGTCCTTCCAGTGGCTCTGTGGTGAAACCTCCTTAGATTCTGGGAGCTGGAGAAAACCCTTTTTTACCTCAGGCTATGTGTGTTTCAATCTCTGAGATTCAAAATCATCCTAATTGTTATATTTGAACCAATAATGGGATTAAATTTTGGTTACTCAAACTTGCTGAGGAGAATGAAGTTTTGGTTCTGTACAGAAGTTTACATTTTTGGTTTTTACAAAGGTTTTGTAATACTGTATTGTGGACACAGGAATGAGGTAGAAAATTCACTACAAAGTTATAGAATTCCCCACTGCATTCTTCTAGTGTAAAATCAACCTCCTTTTTTTTTTCCCCCTGTAATCCTCTCTACTCCTTGGTCTCCTTGGAAGAACTTCCAAAACACACTGACAAAGGATATTTGCATGACATTTATGATCAAACCTTAACAAAAATTCACAAGAAACCTCAAAGTAATTTCTTTCCATGCTTTCTCCAGAGATTTTACATTTAGTTCTAAAATTTACTCTAGTATCTTACAAATATCTAAACCTCCCCTAAGATCAGGTAAACTTTTCTATATCTAAAACAAAAAACAAAAACAAAAAACTTCATTAATTATAAAGGTTTCTTCAACCCCATGTGTATTTTAATATTGTTAGGATAAATTTCTAGGTTGCTTCAAGTTAGAAAAGCCTCACATTTCTTGTAAATATGTTCACTCTTACTAATGTTGCTTATTAATGATACTTTCATAAATACTTTTATGTCTCTTAGATATTGATAATTTTAGGTAATGATAGTCATCAATATGGATTGACTTTTCAAGTTATTGCTTAAAAAACAAGCAATGTAGATAGAACTCTAAATGAAAGAGATGTATTGGTCTTCAACTCAGGCACCTCCCATAACGGAGATTTTAGGACACTTTCTCAAAGATACTTAAAAGTATGTTTTGGGGCACGTTGTGGCTCAGTGGGTTAAAGCCTCTGCCTTCGGCTCAGGTCATGATCCCAGGGTCCTGGGATCGAGCCTCACGTCAGGCTCTCTGCTTAGTGGGGAGCCTGCTTCCTCCTCTCTCTCTGCCTGCTTCTCTGCCTACTTGTGATATCTGTCTGTCAAATAAATGAATGATAAAATCTTTAAAAAAAAAGTATGTTTTGCTTAGTGTTTACAAATAGTTAAATCATAATGAGACCTTGATACTTATTCCTTCTTTTTTTCCTTTTTTCTCTATTTACTTTCATCCCTTCGCCATTTATTTTCTTTATTTGTAATGAGCATGTGTTCATGTAGGAAGGCAGGTATTCTACTATAACTGATATGTTTTCCATTTTCCATTTCATTTAAAAATTGAAGAAATATGTTTGAGTATTATGCCAAGCCATTTTAATGAACATAAAATGAATAAATAATTCTTACAGAAAAGAAAACATCTTGGAAGATCTAGAAAAGCTGAAGTAAATACATGTAAAAAAAAGGGGCGGTTGAATCATTCATCCATCCCACTGCTTAATAACTATTTATTGAGTGCCTACTAATGTCAGAGAGTGTGCTTTGGGGTGAGGACACAATGGTGTTGATTGATAATTGTTTTCCTGATTCTGTGATTCACATATTGAGAGATATATACATGAAATGGCTGTGCTTCTACAATATACAGACATATAAATATATAATGTATAAATGTATGAATATATACATAAATGTATAAAAGGAATATATATGTATATAAATATACATATATGGATACTTCTCAGTATAATATAGAAATTATGTACTTGTCATATAATTTGACTTTTATTTGTCAAGGCAAAGGGACCCGGAGAAGCAATCACAAATCTAGGTAACTGTATTCATCATCTGTTAGAAACATAGTCTTTTTACTGACATTCTAGATGATAAGAAAACATAGAAAATTGCTTTATTTAGTCTTCTGTATTGAATTTTTAAAGAAGCCCACATAGGGGAAGGGAGAGAAAACTTAATGGGAAGTCATCAGAGAAGGACACAAACCAGGAGAGACTCTTAACTCTAGGAAACAAACTGAGGGTTGCTGGAGGGGAGATGGGGGCAGGGCAGGGGATGAGGTTAACTGGGTGATGGGCATTACGGAGGGCACGTGATGAGTACTGGGTGTTATAGGCAACTGATGAATTATTGAACATTATATCTGAAACTAATGATGTATTATATGTTGGCTAATTGAATTTAAATAAAAAAAGATAAAGAAGCCCATCCTCAGCATTTGTTGAGGTATATAAATTCTCATGGCTACTTTGTTTAAAGTTGACTAATTAATGAACATAAGCATTTTTTATCATTAAAAATGATAAAAATGCATTTTTTATCATTAAAAATGCACGTGTGCCTTTCTGTAGAAGGCTTCCAAAATACATATTGGCACCAGATATTTAAAAACAACCGTAAGGGAAGAGGACGAACTTTTTCTCATTACACAGCTACGCAGGCAGCCCAGCAGAGCGCCCCACTGCTACAGAGGTGTGTGCAAAGCCAGGGAAGCCTCCTCCAGAGAGACAAAAGTTTTCTTTTCTTCTTGGGAACTACCACAGTGCCTGGGTGGGTCTCTCCACGCCTGCTCTGACAAGGCTTTATCCAGAGAACGCGTGCTCAGAGGCCAGTGAGGGCCCCTGATGTGTAAGAACTTTAAGAGAGAGAGAGGCAGAACGAACGGGGGATGGGAATCTGGGAACCCGTAGTACTCTGCACCATCAAATATCTCCCTCCACAGCAGGAAGCAGCCCAGTCAGGGACACAGTCTAATTTTAAAGTGAGGTTTTATATTAAGGGACTGTGAATATCAAAATTTATAGAGACCACTGACCCTTAGGCAGTTTTGATTGCTATGTATAGAGACAGAATCTAAGACTTTCAAAGGAAGCATCCCAAGTAAGTTCCTATGTATTTATTTTTCACATTACTGTGTAATTGAAAATTTTGGAATTGGTATCTTACTGAAAAGAATCTTAGACTGTGTTATTATATTTTTGAGGGGCTTATAAAGTAAGGTGTTTTGCCTGGCAATTCAGTACTCTTCTTAAATGCTTTTTGTACACACACAAAAACCTAAGGATGCTCTAGGACAGTGGTTTTCAAAATGTGGCCTCAAAAAAGGGGGGGGGGTGGCCTCCAGGCCAGCAGGATCAGTAGTACCTGAGAATTTGTTAAAAAAACGGAACCAGAGGCACCTGGGTGGCTCAGTGGGTTAAGTCTCTGCCTTTGAATTCAGGGTACTGGGATTAAGTCCTGTATCGGGCTCTCTGCTCAGCAAGGAGCCTGCTTCCCCCTTCTCTGCCTCTCTGCCTACTTGTGATCTCTCTTTCTCAAATAAATAAATAAAATCTTTAAAAAACAAAACAAAACAAAACAAAAACCGGAATCAGCAGTCTCTGTTGACAAGCCTATCAGGGAATCTGATGCACACCTAGTTTACGAATCAATGCCCTGGGAATTCAGTTATCTCCATCACCTGGCTAAATTAAGGTATTCGGTGACATGGTTTTGGGAAGCAGCTCAGAATTAATCTCTTATCACGTGGCCTTCCTGACCATCAACCTGAGCTCAGAATTTCCTTCCGCACGTATCCATCTGCATATCTCAATCACTGAACTTAAGCACAGCACATTAAATCCCTTTAAATACATATCTGTGAGCTGATTGTGTTTTATTCAGTTTTGTAGCACCAGTGCCTAGTACAGTGCCTGACACACAGCTAATCCTCAATAACTGAATGATCAGACCAGGTTCAGGTTCAGGGTCATTGGGCAACCCATTTTTGGCTCAGCCACTTATGATTTTTAATCTCAGTATCCCTATCTGTAAAATGAGCTAGTAAATGCTTTCTGAGGTATCCCTGAAGTTTCAGAATTCCATACTTCCAATAAATTAGTTACCCTAATTAACTTGCTTTTTTATTCACTGTCTAGGCCTAAAGAATTTCATCTATATTCTTGTCAGTTAAAAACTCAAAGCAACATAGCTTTCTGACGGAGGAACCATAGACACAGATGAAAATTTTGGAGGTGACTAGAAACCACTGACAACATCACAAGGAAAACAGTGCTTATTAAACATTTGTTGAGTGAATGAAGGAGACACTCAAGAAGGTTGGGATATCAGTTATCTGTTGTGGGAACCCTTGCTGTGAAGTGGAGATATAGCCGCTCCTAATCACAAACAAAGCTAATAAAACCGCAACATTCATTAGCCAGGAAGTGCCAGGCTCTTCTTATACGCTGATTATGGTCGGCAAATGACCCTCCTGTCTCACCTGCCAAGGGCTAGCTACATCTGTTTTTCTCTCTTCAAAACCCACCTTTCCCTCTATTTTATTTTTATAAACTTACTGAATGGGGTTAACTACACATTTTTTTAAGATTATTATTTATTAATTTATTTGACAGAGAGAGAGAGAGAGAGATCACAAGTAGGCAGAGAGGCAGGCAGAGAGAGAAGGGAAAGCAGGCTCCCAGCTGAGCAGAGAGCCCAGTGCGGGGCTCGATCCCTGGACCCTGTGATCATGACCTGAGCCGAAGGCAGCGGCTTAACCCACTGAGTCACCCAGGCGCCCCCTCTACACATTTTTAAATGATGATTTGCATGACCTCTCTGGATGACAAAACTCTTCCAACATGTAAGAATGTGACAGATAGTATAAACAAGAAGAAAATGACATGCCTTATAATAATTTGATTCTCTGCATGTTGAGTACTTAGGTACTGAATTATCTGATAAACAGATCTTGCACAATTGATTAACCCTATATATCCACTCAACTCTAGTTGAGAAATAACTTAAGATTAAACTTGTGTGGCTTTCATTACCCATACCAGAAACCTCGTTAATTTTAAAAAAGCTTAATTTAGGGGCACCTGGCTGGCTAGTTAATGGAGCATGCAACTCTCATTCTCAGGGTCATGAATTCAAGTGCTGCATTGGATGTGGAGATTACTTAAATTTTAAAAAAAGGATTAAAAAATTTAAAAAAATTTAATTTAAACTCCATGCAAGAATAATAAGAGGAATTGGAAGTTATTAAGCCAAGAGGATAATAATGGTACAGAAATGTTCTTACCCTTTCCCCCTCTTTCTTCAAAGCTAATGGTGCGATGCATAGAATTTGTATTTAAAGAGGTCAAACCACTTGCTAGCCTCCTAACCTTCTCATTAGTATCATCAATTTAGGGGGGTTATACCTTCAACCATGGTGTTTCTTGCTCAGGCAAGATTTTCAGTCTTGATCTAGAGATTTCCAACCGCTCTGGAGACACCTCAGAAGAATCTGGTAAACCTGGACATAGTCGGCATTTCCCTGTGGTAGTTCAGATGGTAAATCCCTGATTCCCCCCCACCCACCCATTCTGGCTTATCCTATGCTATTATCCTAATGCATTTTGTGAGCTATAAGCAGAGCTGGCTACAATGGGGCCCAGAGAGTCTGGGGCAAAATGACAACAGCAGAACATTAAACCAAAGTCAAAGCTCTAACAAACACAGGGCCCTGGGTGTAGTACCATAAGGCAGGACCTCCCCCTCCTGTGCCAACTAGCTCAGCCAGTGCTTTGTTGTCTTTGTTCAGGCTTCCCAGTAACAGATCATTAGCAGAAAGGGTAGGGTAGGGTGGAGTTCAAAATTCTAGTCTAATTTCCTCATTTAACAGATGATACAACTAAGGTATAGTGAGGTTTATGATTCATACAAAGTTAGACAAATAATTTCTGGAAAAGCTTGATGGAGAATTCATATATCCTGACTCTTAACCCACTGCTCTTTCCACTGTATCATAGTGACTCAATATGTGAAAGAGAAAGAGAGAGAACCCCATTTTTTCAGTTTTTCAGTATGCCCAAATGATTTGACATGATTTGAATACATCTTAGATGCTGACAAGGTTGCTGACATAAAATTAGTATGGGGAAAGCCATGGTAAATTCTCACGTCAATATAAATAAAATACAGCATTTTAAACTTTTCTTTTTTTTCTCAGTTTTTCCTTTCATGTTCCTGCTCTCCATTTTTTTTCACTGGGTGATCCACATCCAAGTCTACTGGGGTAAAGTGAAAACATCCAAGTTCTTCAAATTCTCTACTCAAGATGCTTATTTATAATTTCCATTTAATATTTCAGGATTATGTTTTCCTATTTTAGATTTTTTTCAGTCATGTTTCTAAAGGCACCCAGAAAGGAATGACTTCATGAAACACCTTCCAAAGGTGAATTTTTATTAACTATTATGGTGATAGTAAATAAAAAATGTCTCAAGCTTAACTTGGAACTAGAGACCAGGAAAAAAAAAAAAAAAAGAAAAAAGAAAACCAACACCCTTTATTCATGGTTCATTTTGCTTTCCCATTCCACATATTACTTGTTTATTCCCCCACATGCTTAATGATATCCTCCTACATGCGTTCCACTTCTTCAGATTAGATGAAACTGTGTCATCCTGTCATAATACTCCATCCCTCCCAGACCTTTCCAGCACAGCCGTGCCTGCTTTCATCTATCTAAGCTCACAGAGCAAAGAGGATGGGTCAACAAACTCCTCAGTTCACATGGCTGTTCCAAACCAATGTTCCTAAGTCATGCATCATCATTAATTTGTTTATTCATTTATTTATCAATTCAACAAACAACCCATTTGTCAACCATCAAGATTGCATCAACACCGCGCCCACTGAGAGGGACTATGAAGAAAAGCAAACTTAACCTCTACCCTCCAAAACCCTCCAGTTTGCAACTGTAATTTTTTGAAGCCTCAGTCATCCATTTTTGCTATCATGTTTTAACACACTACTTGCATAGCTCAGGTAAGATGACACTTGTCCTATGGTCATGTTTACGCCAGGGCTGTTTATACTATTTCTCTAGGAAACTTCATGGCTCAATAGTCCATGCGGGATTCTGGTTTCCAAGGCTTTGAGTCTCTCTAAGCACAGGGATGGCCACACTTTGGTACTGGGCTAAACCCGCGACACTTCCAGCTCTGCAAACCAGAATGTGAAACTCAATCTGTTTCAGCCTTCTGCCCTTTCCCACCATCCCGTTCTTTATTCCCCTGATGTAGATTCTTCTCTGTGATAACTGGGCTCTGACAAGTCTTCACGTCCCATTTCACCAGGTCTGCTTTTACTTGCCTCAGTTGACCTCGGAGCTTGAAATTTTTTCCATCCCTGTCCCTTATTCTTGTATCCTTCTTGCCCTGCCCAAGAACATCCAGCCCAGTTTCTTTGCTCCTAGAGTATCAAAAATGTCTAAAGAAATGTAAATAATTGTAACAGACTTGTTTCAGTCCATGTTATCCAAATGGGATCTTCTTTTGTGATGGTAATTGAATCTTCATATATTGTCCACAGCAATTACTCTAGATTTCTGTTCTTCAAGAGTCCAACCCTACTCCCTTCCCTTACTGTCAACTGATCATCTCTTTTCCTACTTACTTTAAAGAGTGCAGCTCACATGACATGAATTCCCTGAACTACCTTAACTTCAACCAAAATCATTCTTCCTTTTTCTTTTGATCTTATTGCTAATAAATCTGTACCTCTGCCCACAGCAAAGGCTACTCTCTAAGGCTACTTCCTCCCAAGCTACTGATAACCCAGTCTCCTTTTACATTTTCAGCTTTCTCTATGCCTCACTTTTGCACAGAGCCATATTTAACAAGCCTTCTTCCTGAAGAAAACCTTCTCTGAATTTTGCAGTCTCTTAAGACACTTCTTTACCCTCGTGTCTCCAATATTTGACCCTACACTGTCAAAACCCCTCTGCAATATTGAACATCTTTCACTTGAACCTACATGGCTTGTTGTATTTCAAATAAAACATCTTCATCCACATATTGTTATGATGCTAACAATAATGATGATAATGATGGCTAGCAACAACTGTTTATTAGGTCTAACATTGTGCTAAATATTTTACACACATTTCTTATTCATCTACCATTGTTTTATTTACCCAGTTGAAGGTAAGTCCTTAATGACAGTGACCGTTCATTGTATTTTTCAAATACAAAGTGTCTTAAACTTAATAGGGTCACCCTAAGTGACTATTGATCTGAATAGCTAATTAAGCTATTAATGATTTTTTGGGTAAAGTTTGCCTTCATGTCATTATGATTTTTTTTGAAGATTTTATCATTAAGTAATCTCTACACCCAAGGTGGGACTCAAACGTACAACCCTAAGATCAAGAGTTAAATGCTCCACTGACTGAGCCAGCCAGGTGCTCTGGGATTTTGCATTTTTTAAGAACAAGAGTTATATCTTCTATTTTCTTAAAGTTTCTTTCTCAAACCCCAGTTTAAATTCTGTACACAGCAAACACCCTGACAGAAAAGAATAAAGGTAGGTATCTTAGTAAAGTGATGAATATTGTATTATTTGTTTATTTGATTGTCATTCAGGACAAAAAGAAAAACAACATATGATTCCTGATGCCAGCCAGTGATCAAAGGAAAGTCTTTGACAGATTTCATCATTATACACAAACAGTGTAAATACCACTATCTCCTCTTCTATGTTTAAAAAAGGATCCCAGGTAAAGATGAAATGAAATAGAAAACTAAGCAATATGCAATTCCTTCTCCATCTTCATGTTTTGACCTCAAATGCTTTGTTGGAGCAATGAACAGACATTTGTCCTACAGCTTGTCTGCTTGGTTTTCAAAGATGTCAAAGGAATTTAATTGGCAGAGGCTCTCAAAATTGACTGGTTAAGTCCTCGCATTACAAATTTGTTAGATATTGCATTTCTGTTTTCTAGAGAAGAAGCTAATGAGGAACCAGTGTAAAGGGAGGAAACAGTTCAGAGTCCATTTATTTCTTAATGCATAAAATTGGTTTAACACTTACCTGTAGATACAAACTGGTGAAAATTGTATAATCAAATAGTGAAATAATCAAATCAGGGTAAGCATTTAGTATATGTTAGGCACTGCATTGGGTATTATTTTTTTAAATTTTATTTATTTTATTTTTTTATTATTTATTAAATTTATTTAAAGATTTATTTATTTGACAGAGAGCGAGAGAGACAGGGAGAGAGGAAATATAAGCAGGGGAAGTGGGAGAGAAAGAAGTAGGCTTCCCATGGAGCAGGGAACCCGATGCAGGGCTCCATCCCAGGTCTCTGGAATCATGACGAGAGCAGAAGGCAGAGACTAAATAATCGAGCCACCCAGGTGCCCCTGCATTAGGTACTTTAAAAATAATATTCCATTGGGGTGCCTGGGTGGTTCAGTCTGTTAAGCATTTAACTCTTGATTTCAGCTCAGGTCATGATCTCAGGGTTGTGAGAACATGCCTGGCATGGAACTCTGTGCTGGGTATGGAACCTGCTAACGATTCTCTAGCTCCAAATAAGCCAATCAGAGAAAGACAATTATCATATGATTTCACTCATAGGTGGCATTTAAGAAACAAAACAGAAGATCACAGGGGAAGGAAGGGGAAAATAAAGCAAGATGAAATCAGAGAAAGAAAGAAACCATAAGAGACTTTTTTTTTTTTAAAGGTTTTTACTTATTTATTGAGAGAGAGGTAGTGAGAGAGAGCATGAGCGAGGAGAAATCAGAGGGAGAAGCAGACTCCCCATGGAGCTGGGAACCTGATGTGGGACTCGATCTCAGGACTCCAGGATCATGACCTGAGCCGAAGGCAGTCGTCCAACCAACTGAGCCACCCAGGCGTCCCCATAAGAGACTTTTAATGATAGGAAACAGACTGAGGGTTGCTGGAATGGAGGGGGTAGGGGTGCTGGACATTTAGGAGGTCATGTGATGTAAAGAGCACCGAGTGTTATATAAGACTGATGAGTCATTGACCTCTACCACTGAAACTAATAATATACCATATGTTAATTAGTTGCATTTAAATTAAAATATTTCACTTGTACATAGGGAATCATTATTTCCACTTTACTGATGTAGAAATGAATTCTTATATACTCAAGTTCATGAACTTGGTAATTGGTAAAGGCAAAATTCAAATGTTGTTTCTCTGACTCTAGACTAATCTAGAGCATCCCAAACCAACACTTGCCTTTGATATGTAAAAGCATTCATATATTATTCTGAAAAGATTGGAAACATGTTTAATGACTATAGTTAGAGTTGATATTCTTAGTTCTTGGACAATGATTTTATTCTGTTCTGTAAGATTAGGAATTGAGACTTAAATTTTCCTTATCCAGTTTCTAGATGTAAGGTTGTCTGGTGATTTTCTTTTCCCAGCAAAGGAAGGAAAGATGCAGGTGGTTATTAATAGCCCTTCATAACTGGAGTACTAGATTGTCTGTGTAAATATAACTTACACACATTCAAAGAGGGAAACATCAGGGGCCTATTTGGGTCTTGATGTGCACGTGGAATGGCATGAATGCTAATGATCACCAAGCACCTAAGACAGACCCTTGTTACTACTAGCACGTAGGCTTCATAATGCTCCTAAGTTTTTCCATTTCTCTCATCTTCGTAGAAAATAGGGTTTTTTTTCACCCTCTTAAAAATTCTACACAATAATTTTATTCTGAATTTGAATCTGATTAAAATACAGAAGGTGTAATGTTCCTTATAAAAGGACATTCTTTGTCTTCTCTGTTAAAACATACAATTTCTTTCATTTTTAAAACACTAAAACCAATATAAGAATATTAAATGCAATGTAGAGTGTTGTTAATATAAATCAGGGTTTGTGATACTTCCTGTTATAAATCAACTTTGCTGTGCTCTAAAACTTTATTGTTAAAAAAAAAAAAAGGTGATATGCTATATTGTTGTTCTTCGTGTGTAACAGGTTGATTTCAGGGACTTAAATCCAGGTTTCACCCTCTGAAAATACTGGAATTAATCCCTCCACGGTAATGTTTTCCTTTATTGTGGCTTCCATTCTCAGAGACTATTTCTTCTTCACCAAATATTCATTCATTCATTCATTCATTCATTCATTCTACCAGTCATAACTCCTACCATGTGAGTTCACTGCTATATTGGGCACTCTGAGGCAAGAAGGAATAGTCCTTTTTTAAAAGCAAATATTTTGGGGACCCTTACTAAAACTAATATATATATTATTTATTTAATTACTTCAACAATCCTATGAGGTAAATGGCATGGTACTCTGCTCCCATTTTAGAGCTCAAGAAATCTCTTGCCCTCACAAAATTAACTAGGTAAAATAGGTACAAAGGAAAAAATAGGTAAAAAAGGAACAGTCTGACATGTTAAAATTAGTAGTGTCCACCTGAAGGCTGGGGAATTTCAGAGAAGGAAGAGATTGACATGATTTGGGGTGTTTTAGGTAGACCACATTAAAGAAATGGAATTTGAGCCGGCCCTGAGGAACAGAAGGGTGAGTAGATTTTGGATAACTAGACAAAAAGGAGTGAGAGATTAGAGTCTCAAGGAACAGCATAGGCAGAGATTCAGAATTTGTTATAAATGTGATTCTTTTTTGATATTACCAGGAGATCTGGTCTGAGGAGAATGAAACACTTTTGATATGAAATGGATGACACTTCATACTGCTCTCTGAAGAATGCAGATTTTGCTTATGGTTCCTAAGGGGCAAGTATGAATTCTAAGAAGGGTATTTGAACAATGAGAAAAGGGTTATAGGATGAATGTGGACCCACCAAATTGAGGAGAACATGAAAGATAGAGACCAGTCAAATGTAACTGAATTTTTCTCATTTGGAAGATTAATGAGAGATGAAAATGTCTGGTTGATTATTTCACACCAGGTATCAAAATGTGTCAACTTGGAAATATGAAAGGGAAGTCTACTGTTGTTTGTCTCTCACTGACTCCCTCAATTCTTTAAAAACTCCTGGTGACATAGACCATTCTAGGATCTATAGTGATCAAGTGACCAAAACCCCATACCATTTCTGTCCTCAAGTAGCTTACAATCTAGTGGGGAGAAACATACCTGCTGGCAACTAAGTATAATATGAGACAAAACTTGTAAATGCTATAAGAAGACCCTCAAAGGAACGAGTAGTTAATCTTGAGTGGGAGACTGTAAGATGACTTCCTGGTGGAGATGGCTTTTAAGTATGGTATGATTCTGTCAGACTGAAAAGAGTTTCTGTGTTGATGGAACATCATAAGCAAAGGCAAAGGATTATAAATGATAATCAGTCATTCAGAGTTGAGGTATATACTAGCAAGTGACAGTAAAGGCAAGATGGTGTTAGATCATGAGGATGACAATCCAACTCAAATGCCAACTCTTTCAGAAAGTAGTGGAAAACCATAGGAGGTTGAGTATAAAGTGGTGTGGGAGATGAGTTGCAATTATTCATGGATATTCCCAAGTGCTAGGAAAGCAACTTCTAACTAACTTTGGTAGTGTGAAGAGTGAATTAAAGAAATGAGGGATTGAAATGGGGTTGGTGAACAAGGTATCATAATAGCTTGAATGAAAGATGAGTATTTAAGTCAGGATAGTGCAAAAACTGATGGGGAGAAATAAAAGTGATATATGCTATTTGAGATAGTAGAATTCATAGTAGTTGATGACTAATTAGATAAAGTATATAGGAGTCAAAGATGATGCATTAGTTTCTAGCAGGACAGCTCCTCAGAATGGTAAAAACTTCTGAGGTGAAAGGTTTGTCAGGTAATTTAGCTTTTATTTCCAAATCTGCCACCAGTTAGCTATGTGGCATTTTTTACTACTGGCATTTTTTCCTCAACTATCAAAATACAATTAAGAAATTGTTCTGTAGTATAACTTTCAATTTTAGAATTCTGTGATTCAATTCAATTAAACTCTTCCCATTGCTTCTTGTAGTTTTAAACTCAGCAGAGTACACTAGGAAGAAGATACTTTTAGATTCTAAAAGTCTATTCTATTTATCTAGATGAACTTAATTTTTGTTATTTAATGTGTGAAGCTGAGAAGGAAATTCAGAGGTTTTTACTTACTTTTAGTTAGGAATGAAATCTGTGTGTTGAATATAAGTGAGAAGTACTGGAGACAGTGACTTTGTCTTTCCTTCACAACTTATTCCCATTAATAATAATACTTTTTATCAGAAAATTTGCGTGATGTGTTTAGAATTTATCTATTTCAATATCTATTGGCTCTTTTTTTTTTTTTTAAAGATTTTATTTATTTATTTGACACAGAAAGAGATCACAGGTAGGCAGAGAAGCAGGCAGAGAGAGAGTGGGAAGCAGGCTCCCTACTGAACATAGAACCCAATGTGGGGCTCAATCCCAGGACCCTGAGATCATGACCTGAGCTGAAGACAGAGGTTTAACCCCCTGAGCCACCCAGATGCCCCTCTATTGGTTCTGTTTTGATTAGAAAAGAAAAATGGTATCTGATAGTAAATTAATTCCATATTTATTCATTAAAAATATATTTAGAGTCTATTAATTTTAAGGCACTTCTAAATATAGAGAACAAACTGATGGTTACCAGAGAGGAAGTGGATTGAGGGGTTGGGTGAAATAGGTTGGGAATTAAGAGTAAGAGCTTATTTTACTTATTTTGATGAGCACTGAGTAATGTATAGAATTGTTGAATCACTGTGTTGTACACCTAAAACTAATATGACCTTGTACATTAAAAAATAGCCACAATAAATTTTTTAAAAATTAAAAAATAAGATTGAAGTAAAGTTAAAAAAATTAAGGTGCTCTTATAGGCAACATGGCAGCCTAAGAAACAATCCATGCTCTCAGAGTTTGCAATCTAATTTGGAAAAGACAGCACATCAATTCATAACACACTACAGAATTTATGACAAGGTTAGGTGTTTTGTTCAATTAGCATTCACTGGAAGAAGGTATCAGTGTGGGTTGGGATGGCTAGAGAAGGTCAGCCAATAGCTGGATCTTGTAGGACTTGGGTGGAGGCAAAGAGATGGTCCATTAATAAGCAATTTCAACCAGAAAAGATGACTTATTGCAATTCCCCATGTATTTAGCAACAGTTTCTGGGATAAGAAGCAGCAACTTGCAGTTGTAAAGAAATATGTATTTATTCTCTAAAAGAGCAGAGTTATAAACTGAGGATCACCAGTAAGTTCCTAATTACCAAGTCCAATGTATTCGTTCAGCATTTTTTCCTTTGTAGTTTTCTAAATCTTTGATTGAATTGACCATTCGCTACTTTTTGAAACTTTCTTTCTTTGCCTTGTGGTTGTTTAATTTTTTTTCTATCTTAATCTTTTTTCTTTCAGTGAATTTGATTTTTCTCCCCATCCACCAAGAGCCCTGGCCTCAGCTTTCTACTTGTTTCAATAAATACACTCCCAATGGTTAATGTCATGGTCCCAAGATGTTAAATACTATCAGAATATATTTGCATCACTCTCAAATCTATGTCTTCAGCCCTGACTTCCTGTGTTTCAATTCCTCATTTCCGATGGACGTTCTTTTAGTCACATCCATATATAACTTTTATATGAAAATACTTCTGTCTAAAGACTAGCTCAAGGTCTTCTCAAAATTGGATCCTCCTTCTTTTTATCTAGAAATAGCAAGTACTGCCATGTTCTAAGCATGCAGATGTATAATCCTGAAGCCATTTTGATTCCTTCACCCAGGGATTCAACTGATTGTTAAGAAATGATGTTGCGAATTTCGCCACTGTCACCACCCCAAGACAAGCATTTTATCACTTCACACCTGAGTGACTACAATGACTTCCAGTTGGTCTTTTAAAGTCTGGTTTCCCCCCACAGAAATCACGGTAGTATAACATGACACAAATTCTTTGGTCTAGTGCTTAACATCCTCCACCAGCTGGCTTCAACTTAACTGTCCAGCTCCATTTCCCATGAATTACCTCCTAGGACCCTCTGATTCAGGAGAATCCTTTATTCACTATCTTCTCTACAGATTTCACAATGTCTTTCGTTGGCTTACACATTCTTCTGCTAGAAAATACTTCCTCACTTCTTCATGACCACTGAGAATATACTTAGTTCACATTTCACCTCTGTCATGGAGCTTTTCCTGAATACTCACCCCACAAGATCTCTCCTACCTTTGTAATTTGAAATAACTATATTCCTTCTATTTGTTGTGTATAGGCACCTTTTTCTTATTGTACTTTTTTTTTTAAGATTTTATTTATTTATCTGACAGAGAGAGACACAGCAAGAGAGAGAACACAAGCAGGGGGAGTGAGAGAAGGAGAAACAGGCTTCCCGCTGAGCAAGGAGCTCGACCAGGACTTGATCCCAGGATGCTGGTATCATGACCCAAGCCAAAGGCAGATGCCTAACTGACTGAGCCACCCAGGCACCCCTTCTTTGTTTTTTCTTGTAGTTAGTGTCCTCTTCCAAATTAAATAATAACCATGTCTTAAACTTCCTGGCCCATCTTCCACCACAAGTGCACCAACGGTGTGCATAGAAGATTCTCAATGAATACTTACTTGTTTCTTTATTGACCGAATACACATAAACTATAAGCAATAGTGAGTAGTATTAGAAAAAGATATCTTAAAGCCTGGTGGAAGTACATTTTCAGAATTTATTTTTAAATTTTTTGTACAGGAAAAATTTTTATTAATTTAGAATTCAAGTGTACAAAACAGCTAATAAATTGTCACTTTGTGGGATAAATTAATTTTTTGTGACACTTTTAACATCTATAAAGTTAATAAGAATTAGGATTTATTTATGTTTGAGCTTGAAATTTAACAATTTACCTTTAAAAAAAAAACCATAAAGCCATTTCTGATGCCATGAGTTGGAATATTATAGAAAGTATCAAATGTATGCTTTCTCTTTATTATTGTCTTTTTACATGAAGTTATTTTGCCTTGTTGGTACCCCTGCAACATCGATGATTAAACCTGGAAATATTCTTAAGTAGCAATTAGTGTGATCTATTTATTTTTCAGGTGGGGATACTAGGTTCCAAAGAGAGTAACTGATATTCCTTAGGTTACAATCTGGTTATTGCCAGAGCTATACCTGAAAACCAGGATTAATCTTTCTTAATTCTATACATTTTCCCTAATCCTATATTGCACAGTTTCATTTTTGTACCTGAAATTGACATACTCAAATGAGAGAAAAATTACAACAGTTGTTCATTATTTCTCTTATTTTACACCCAAGAAAGTGAATTAGTGCCTTGTAAGTTATTAATAAGGAATTCTAAATAGAAGCACAGCATGAGCAGTTTATTATGATGTGTATCAACACAAGGGAGATATGACTATCATCTGAATTATTCACATTTCTAAAACTTCATAAAACTGTAACTTTTTTTCTCATTGGTGACTTGAGCGGATATACCGCTGTGATTTTTCGTTTCATTTTGTTTTGGAAGATAACCTTATACTGGGCACCAGGTAAATATTTGTAATGGCCATGTGAAGGATTGTTCATAACGCCAAAAATAATTAGCTTTATCCAGAAAAAGAGAGAGAAAAACAGTGAGTCAATGTACATTTGCACTGGAGGATGTGAGGGCAGGCATCATTCATTGTTGGGAGAGGATCGCAGAATGTCACAAGTGTCCTGAAATCCCACTCCACAGCAGTTGCAGACTAAGAAGAAAACACTGCTTACCACTTTCCTACTGTAATATTTTTGGCTTCAATAAAAAGAAGTGAAATTGTCAATTTTCTCTAAAACTTCTGCCTGGAAAACGTTATTTAGAGGAGGCAGAGGGTACCCAGAATTAAAAGTGAAGAAAGAATACAAAGGAGCTCAGATGATCAATTTTTGTGAGGAATGTTCATGGAAATTTGGTTTGTCTTCCTGAAAAAACATTTACCATCTAAATTACAGCATATCATTTGAATTCTCAATCACTACTATCAAGCGGTAGCCAGGAGAGGCATATTACATTCTAATTTTGAGATTATTCATGCCGTCTTTTAAAATAAAAATTACTACCAGAAATTTGCCCAACTCGTGCGTTTAAAAAAAATTTATGTATCCAGTTCAGTTTTCTTAACTTTCACAGGCAAATCAGGGGTTTAAGAATGAAAGATGTATTTGCTGAGAAAAAGAAAATACATAAATAAAGTAAAATAAAATAGAGAGGACTCCGCTTTGAGACCAAATCAGGCAACCTGTAATGTCTGACTTAATCGCTAAGTCATGGAGCTACCGATGCATGGGCCAGAATTTCTCTTCCTGACTCACTAAACCCGCATGACACGGGGCAAGGATGATCTTGGCGTGGAAAACACAACTTACCTGTACCATTGTTAACTGTGGTCTGGATCGTGGCTTCCGGCCCCATCGTGTCATAGTCTTCCTTCATTTCTTCTGTGGGGGAAAATTATCTTTAGCATTTGAAAACTGTAGAAAGGCTTACTATACTAAGCATGCCAACCACAGGAACAACGAAGATTCTTTTAAAGGAAACAGAGAAAAGGCTTGTTGTAACCCTCTAAACAATAACTTTGTTCAGGCAATTGAATGACTCCAATAGTGCTAGCTACACAAGAACTTATTTACTTTAAGCATTACTGCAAGCTGTGAAAAACAGAGGTGCTTATTTGGGACAAACGAAGGGCTTTTCTTCCGGTGGCAGTTCTAGTGACAAACAGGGGGAAAGATATTATTTTTTCAATACGAGTCAAAAGCAACTAAGTATTTGTACTTAGGAAGAGGCATGCCAGCTGCTGGGTCTCTGGTAACTCGGGGTGATTAGTGGCCAGTTGAACATTTCATGCTTTTTCCCCCCTTGGAGGAGCTACGATGGGGCTAATCTTTGCAGGCGTTTTTTTTTTGTTTTTTTTTTTTTTTAAACCTAATTCTACATATCAAAACTTGAAATTCCCAGTTTATAAAATAAGCATCCCAGAGGTACTTGAAAACACCTGTTTCACTGTTTTAGGTAAACTTCTAAAATAAACCTACCCTAGGCCTTTCCCTACAACTCCACAAAGATCTTTCTTCCTTATCATTTATGCTCCAGCATATAACTGTAGCCATTTTCTGAAGAAAAATATATAGAAGTAAGCAAGAGCTCAAGGTGGTGATGAAGATGAAAATAGGTAACACTGAGGGTGAAGATTCATAGGTGAAAAAAGGTTATTTTCCAGAATTGCAATGTTTTAAATTATGAGGAATTTGAAAAACAGGAGAGCTCTTGAGTTTTCTGCCTCCCAAATTACAGAGTATGTGAGAGGGCAGAGAAGGACAGCTGACAGTTTAAAAAATGCTTTGAGTAAATAAATTAAACACGGACTTTAAAAAAATCATATTTTTACAATAACCATACTAATGAGAACCAACCATGATCCAGGATAAATACCTCTCTGATCATCATTTTGCTTAAAATAAGAGAAACTTTATAAATAGGACTCTGCAAATTCCCAAATTATCCTGAGCATTCTTTGCTTATCTCATTCTAGTCATAATTATCTGGTAGAAAAACAGGTTCTAGCAAATGGTACAGCAAAATTAAGATATATGATTTACAAGTACTATCCTGCAGCCTATCTGTTTATGTTATCAGAACAAAAAAAGCCTGGGCCTCTTAAGGTAAAATACAGATATAAATAGATGCTAATTTAATGCTACTACCCATTACAGTCAGATCATTTGAATGGTATTTGTTTAAACCGTACTACCGCTTTAAATAAGTTTCTGGCCCTGGACTTCTCTCTTACTTAAGGAATATTTTCACAGGGACACTTTGCATAAAACATTTAGAAGTTCAATATATAGCAATATTGTATTGTCAATTGTAATAATCGATCGGTTGAAAGGCTCCCTCATCTGATATTTTTATCAGTCTCTAGAAGGAATTAAATTAAGGTATTTCTGAGAAGTTCAGTACTGGCTATAAATATAGCTTTTGTGTCTTTCTTCCTCGCTCATCTCATGTGATTTCTGGTAGCCAAGAGTCAGAAGAATCATAAGTTTTCCATCTGAGAGATCAAGTCACTGAGGGGAAAACAGTTAACAGCACTTTTTTTTTTTTTTTTTTTTTTTTGCATAATAGTGGTAATGTTCAAGATTTCTGCTGTACTTCCTTCCTCATTGTCATTTTCTTATGAAAAAGTAAAGAGAAGTTACAGTAGATGGCTGCTTCCCAAATTATTAAATGCTGGGTATACAAATGTGTCGTTGGCACTCTGTGTGGATTGCATTCTGTGGTAATACCTTAGCTAGAACCCTCTTTTACCAAAGATTATGCAAGTGAGATGGTGTCACTTTTACCTAGAATGTACTTGGCTTCAATTCACTGAGCACCAACGTTTCCTTTTTTTGAACTTTAGGCTCAATTTATTAAAATCAAACACTAATCCTTTTCGGGTTTGTATGTGAAATACTGTGTATATGCCTATTTAATTATGTTTCCTGCAAATCCATTTTCAGAAGGACATAATAATCCATAGATTAAGACCATCTTCTCTAAATTACAGGCAACCCTGGCTGTCGCTCTGCCTCTCGCCTAACCTTAAACATTTTCCGAGACAACTCTGACTCAGCACACTGGGTCTAAAACCACATAGTATATTTGTTTTTAAAACACTTGTAAAAGTTTGCATTTTCCAGTCACCCTTGGGATGAAGGTTTGTAAAAATAAAGAACACTTTCTTCCTTAAGATGAAGAATCCTTGAATAAGCAGAAAGAGGCCAAGATGCAGGTGATTTATTTAAGTCTGTGTCAATGATAATGATGTCATGGTTTCCAGCACACTGTGTCCACCCCATTGTGGGACGAAAGAATGTCAAGGACAATTCTAAACACAAAACTTTGATTGTGCTGGAACCGGAAAGGCACAGTAAGAGCTCCACCGCACTCTTCAGTTGAAAACCTGCATCCTGCAGACAAACTACAGAATGCATGTGAGAGAGAGCAAAGGAGAGGGGGCTTATCTCAGAGTCAAGCTATGTGCTGGGGTATGATGGTAGACAGCCAGGCACCAGGGATAAAACACTACTAAATAAAACAGCACCAGAATTAGAATTATTGTCTATATTGTGTGTTTTGAACAATAAATAAGAAAAATATTTTATCAGAAGAAAAATGTGTTATCTGAGAGTCAGGATAAACAATGAGTAGCTTTTTAAGACCAATTTCTTTTCATTAGACATCAAGGCACCACATCAGAGCACTTTTGGAACAATAAAAAAAAGAACAATAAATCATTACTAATCATTAGAACTAGACAGGTAATAGCCGGGTAACTTTCTGGGTCCAAATAGCCAAATGAGATTAGGGATTTACATTTTATTTAATTATCGTGACTCCAGAATGCTAGTTTATTTACCATAAAGGTAAGAGCAAAGAACAGCCTGTTCATTTGTATCACAGGCACCATTAACTACAGGTGATAACAGGGTCTGTAATGCACTCGTATGGATTATTGTATATTAAAACATTTAGAATTATGATCCATGACCAGCACAAAAAGCTGCCATGATCACAAACTCCTACAGTTTGACATTACTGTTTTGGCTGTTTTTCAATTATTGATCTTAATTTTTTAAAATTAAACTTTTCTTTTTTAGAAGTTTGGGGTCGTACATTTGTTATATCGTTATTAATTATTCCTTTAAGGGTGGAAATTCTAGTAATTGGTCCTTACCCTTGATTTCTAGATATTAAAATTTAAAGCATCAGAACATTCATTCTTATAGCCCTGCATATCTAGTTCATTAACAAATATGAATAGCTAACACCAGCTCATTTAAATAGTATGTCTTACATGAGTTCTCGCCACACTCTGTTTCTGTCACACTGCTCCCAAGAATCATTGGCTCTTATTATACATGTAAATGGCTATCATAAAAATAAAAATTTCATTTAAGATTGTTAATGACTTCTGCAGCAGTCAGACTTCCTTTAATGATCATCCTCTGCCCCTAATTAAACGTATTTATCTTTCAAGCATCTTTGGCTGAGTTCTCCCTCATAGTTGAAAATCTAAAACCTTAAGTCTTAATGGATATAACGATAAATGTTTATGTGTGGGATTGCTGAGATCCGAGAAACCTTCACCGAAAGCAAAATTGGAAACAGAAAGAATACAAAACTTGGCACGGCAATTTAGGAAAACGAAAAACAAATACACTACACTCAAACTGCCATCGGTCTTTTTTTTTTTTTTTTTCACATTTAATTTTCTTTAGGAGTGGAAGTGCTTTTATTATCCTCCTTCCAGTATACCGAACAATTGCCCTGCCTAGGTTCGAGGCTTTATAGTCTGCGACATCACAATGGCATATAGGTAGACTCTTGTTCTTACTTCCTTTCCCACCCACTTCACCTATTTATAAAAATGCTATTGTTATTTATATCATTAGAGGAAAAAAAGGGGGGGTAAATCATGACAGCTCTCCTTGGGTCTTGGGAATAGAGATTTAAGGAGACACTATGGTTTCAACTCGAAGAGTCATTAAAAATTTTTTTTTTGCAAGCCACCTCACCAAGTAGAGAGGGGCAGAGGGAATTTATGGGAATAAGACTAATTCTCTTTGATTCTGCTAATCATTTCATACCTTAGTGATGTTCCCTCCTAAGTGAATTTTAGACCAAGACATTTCCATATGCTGAGTGGCATGTGAAGTTTTGGGTTGAACATAATTTATCTTATTTTTATGATAGTTGTCCTTGGATGGGTTTTACTTCCCCAGAGACTCCCACCAAACAGCAGGAATCATTATCAAGTACTTAAGTGTTAAATAATAAGAAAGCTACCTGACCAGGTGAAAGTGTGAAATCACATTCACACTTAACAAAGGGGAATGATTAGATGGTTGAATTACAATAGAAGGTGTCAGACAGACATAGAAACTACATTAAATTGATAGTTACTTGTCTGTATTGTTATATAACTTCCAAATCGATGTTCGCTGTGCGTTTTATATTTACTTCCATTTTGTCCCGAAAGCCTAGAGCTCGCTCACGTCATCTAAACGGCACGTTGTAACCGGGGTACAAGATTTCCTGTTGTGTGTTTAAAACATAGTTCATGGGCAACTCACACCCAGACGGAAACATCATCTCTCCCTAAGATGTTAGGGCTATAATGTGATAACGCTACCGTCACTTCATCGTCTGTCACAAGCTTTAGTATCTCTATTCTGCAAAGAAATATTTTAATGATTCGGTCGTGGACGTTCCACTAGGTAGTCAAGATTAGTTTAAGATGGCACTGGAAGGGGCCAAGTGGCCATAGACACTTACCTGGACCATCGACAGAGGCTTGCAGAATGTCGTTGTTGTGCCAAGTGTGTTCCACTCCACCCTCTCTTAGGTCATCTTCCTCATCTTCCCTTGGCAGCAGAGCTTGGCTCACGTGTGGGGAGGACTCATGGTTGGGCACGCTAGCTGGACTCCTCTCCTGGTCCAGAGGGTTAGCAATCCCGTCCTCCTCAGCAATCTGAAGCTTGTCCTCTTCATCTGTTTCTGAACCCGTGTCCACTACATTGTCATAGTTCACCACTGAAGAGAAAGCACAGAACACACACTCTCTAAACACTTTGTTGAAAAATATCAGTCACCCCTAATTGTTTAGTTAAATGGAAAATAATTAATATTTTCATAACTTAATTACTCAGCCATGTCAGGAAAATATAATTAATATCTTTCATGTTTTAGCATTTTTATTCTTATTCAATTATCACTGTGTACTCTTTCTGATTTTAAATAGTTTTTTGTTTGTTTGGTTTTTTTTTTTTTTGCTAAAAAGACGGGTAATCCTAAAAAGCAACGGTAGCACATATCCTCAGAAATACATCTATATTGCATATGTAAAGAGACTCATGGCAAGTGTACTTTCAATACTCCAAACAAACTTATTAAATAGATATGCAATTGACAATTTTATTAGCTTAGTGACACAGAGTGTGTGCTATAAAATGTTGTACTATAAA
>NC_139030.1:29263291-29268291 GCF_964662115.1 Mustela nivalis
GAGATCTTAATAACACAGCTTTGTCTCTGCAAAGAAGAGATTCGATTTTGTATGATAACTAATGTATACTGGTTTTAAATGAGGGTCACTGGGCAGAATATATTAGTCTATCATCTATTTCTGAACTTACGACACATATTTTTTCCTCAGCATTCGAAAGCATCAAACTGCCTACATAACGTACCAAAGTTCTATTCCGTCCTTACATTAGGTCAAATAAGCCAGCCTTTGCATGAGCCTCAGCAAGATTTTATACATGTATTGGAGCTACATGGCTGGAAGAAAAACAGACAGTTACTTCAAAACCACAAAGAAGTGGGAGCCCAAAGAATTCCTTTCTGCAATTCAATAAACAAGAGGAAAGATGTACTGTTTGCTGGCTCAAAATAGACACTAATTTTACATCTGTCTCTGAGGCACAGCAAAAAGCCAACTAAAGAGCAGTAATAAATGTCCAAAAACAGCATCAGTATCCAAAACTCTCCCAGTAATCTTCAGAGGAATTAATTACAATTCTGTGTTAACAGTTGCATTGGCAAAATGCACCCATAATTATATACAGGTACTGTACTGTATTACAGGGAAATTTGCCATGTGATACCATGTTTACATGATAATTGATGGATAAGATAAAACTATTTGCATATGAAGTGCATATGAATTATTGGCATGGCTCACCATTTTATGTGGAATCATATTAAAGTTTCATTTTCTCTAAAACTGTATGTGTAATATGGGGTTACCAAAGGGTATAAAGCTGATACTTAAATTTGCTTTATAGCAAATGGGCCTGGAAAGATATATCTGAATATGCATTACTAAAAACCTATATTTAAATTCTTCATAGTTTATCTATAATAAGCATTATTTTCACTTCAGCAGATCGCATTATATTAAATCCTCTCTATTCTTCTTTCTAAGTAAACAATACTCTAAATTGTATCACTATACCAATTAATTTTACAATCATATGCAAAACAAATAATGGTTTCTCTTTACTGTCTATTGGCATAACTTTTTTTTTTTTTCCAGATTTTTCTATTCTGGTGACATGTAACAGAACAGTAGCAAAATGTGACATTTTTATAATGTCCATACCTGCCGGAAAATTTCAGCATTTGCAAAAATGGCCTATCATAGCATTTAAACATTGCTGATAATTAGCTTGACATTTGAAATACCAGAACTGTTGTTTTGAAGATGCCCTATACAACGTTACCTAACTAACCCCTTTTCATACTTATATGCTTTCTCTACGTTATTCTGTCAGCTGGAGTACAAACAAGATATCAGTTGCTAACGTATTAAAATGAAAAAGAACTGATGTTAAGGGGTAACACTTCATCTTCACCAGAAGCACAAGTTGGTCTTTGTTTTTGTTTTTGTTTTTTTGATGTAAAGGAAAATTACATATGTGGATTATAGACAGTTGTTAATAAGGCGGTCAGTAATGATTTTCTCTAAGTCCATTCAAGCTAAGTGTGCCAATAAATTTTTCAATGCGATGGTCAAACATTAATTAAGTAAACCTACAATGTGTAAGCCCAGAGGATACATGGATGCACTATTCTCACCTCAGGAAGCTTACTATCTATTTGGAGAAATAGAATCATAAAGCTGCAGTGCTAAAAGGCCACTTGAAGTCAGCCCTCCACATGTGACAAAGAAGGTGAGGTCCAGTGGCTTTCCTAAGTCCCTGCAGCCTGATGGTGGCAAAGCCAGTGCTAGAAAGCACGCCTTCAAGCATACGACAACCACACAAAATCACACACAGTATTACAAATTCCCAATGAAGAATGGAATCTACATGTAAACTCCACATGATCAGAGTAAGGAAATGAAAATTCCCGGGACTTTTGGGGATTTTCACAATGCAAAATAGAGATTGTTGCTTAATTTTGAGTTGTTATGATGATTGTTACTTTCATGGATCCCCTTGATTTAAGTTATAGAAGAACCAATGTGATCAACTACCAGAATCTAATGATACACCCATGTTTCCCACAATAGTTTGAAAACAATAGAAATAAAGAGGCAGTTTCCAGAATTATGAGCTTGAAGACCTGTCTTCTCATCCCAGTCCCAGCATGTAACCAGCTGTGTGGCCTTGGTCTGTCATCCAAGGAAACTTGATACAAATGAGTAAAAATAATGACAACATGTTCCCTGTCTAAGAGATTGCCAGAAGGAACCTGCAAACTTCTATGTGTGATGGCAACAATGTGAAGTATAGAACACTGATATCCACTGAAATAAAAATAAAGATGGGACCAGAGGGGTGCCTGGATGGCTCTTCCGGCGAAGTGTCCCACTCTTGGTTCTGGCTCAGGTCATGATCTCAGGGTCGTGGGATCGAGCCCAGAGTCTGGCTCCATACTCAATGCGGATTCTGCTTGAGATTCTCTCTCTCCCTCTGTCCTTCCCCTGATCATGCACTCCCTCTCTCAGATAAATAAATAAATCTTTAAAAAAGTGAAATAAAATAAAATAAACATGGGACTATTGCTCTAGTGTCTTCGTCTCCTACCACAACATTAAATATAGGTAAAAAGAGAAGATTTGAACACATGGCAGTCACAGTTTTGGTGTTAGCCCTTCTTTTAAAAATTAATTTGCAAAAGTGTCCTAAGTAGTAGCTCCATGATGGGTAACAGTATGCTTAATCCTGCAGCTAATACTTGATGGAGACATGTAGCCTTATTTTTAAAATGTCTCTTCTGATTATAGGGCTTAAAGTTTAAAAGAACTCCTTAGGAATTTTATGAGTCATTTGGTTTCCTGAATCTCTTAGATGCTTGGAGATCATTTATATTTAAGCCAATGGATTAATGGCCTACTTGCTTTCTTAAAATGTCCTTATGTGTGCTAAGTGTTCGTGGACATTCTAAGACCCTTCACCTGAACACTAGCCCTTTATTCCTCCTCTTTCCTCCCAAAGTTCGATTTCCAGGTACAATGCTACTGAAGACAGGATGCAGCAACTCTTCCAGAATTTTTATGCTGTTACTTGTTTTTCCAGGGAGGATTTATCATCAAGACCCCTTCTTGATCACTGTTAACTTGTTACCTCTGCACTTGGACGGATGAAGATTATAGGACTAAATTCAAGGGTCAATTTCTCATTTGATGAGGGGCAGGTTCTTGTGACAGATGTAACAAAGCAAAACAAGTTCACACAAAAATTTTCTTCTGAATTTGACTATGTATCACTGAAATGCATAAGCCTTAATTTCCTGATTTAAAAATGGGAATAACTTTATCACTTGGGGAGGCAAGATTAATTAATACTAGAAAGAAGGATCATGCTAGTTTGAAATATCCCTCTGGAACGTGCTCTCCAGCACAAAACACTGTTATAAAAGAACAGCTATGAACATACCATAGTCAGCCTTTATACAAACTAGCTTGGTCACTTTAATTTTTTATCCCAGGAACATTCAAAGGCATTAAACCCACATTATAAATTAATGAGTTGTAAAATGTCAGCTGATAAAACAAAAGCAGTTTTGAATGTAGGGATAAAAATGTTTCCATTTCAGATTAGCTATGTAAAAAATATGCATATGAAGTGAAATGAGAGAAGAATTTCTGCAATCCCATGGTTCCGATGTGGAGGGGCTAGTTCGGACAGTCTTTCAGCTTCCTATTATGGGAACATCCCGGGAAGATGGCAGCCACTCATCCCCTCTAGAAATGCTAGCAGCTTCCCTGTACCTGGAGGAGCTTTCCAGTCGCACTGTGGTAGTGATTAAAAAAAGGTTAAAATTTCCATAAATTTGCTGGGGCTCCAGATAAGTTCTTATATGCAGGTAATAACATCTTAGTTATGTACTTTCCCCCTTGAAACCTCTTCCTTAATGTAAGAAGTATAAAAATAATGGCAAATAAGCATAAAAGTAAGGATCCTCCCTTCCCCAAACTATCATAAAAACAGATATTGGTCAGAGAATTCACAACAGTAGATTCATCTTTCTTTCTTTTTCTTTCTTTCTTCTTTCTCTTTCTTCTTTCTTTCTTTCTTTCTTTCTTTCTTTCTTCTTTCTTTCCTTCCTTCCTTCTTTCCTTCTTTCTCCTTCTTCTTCTTCTTCTGCTTCTTCTTCTTCTTCCTCTTCTTTTTTATTTTAAACTCTGTTATCTTTCAGGAAGATACCATAATCCTGGGTCACAGTGTTCTAAGTGAAATTTTGCTTACTCAAAGACTTAATAGCTGTTTATTGTTTTACAAAGGTAAACATATTAGGGTTTTCCTCTATATCTAGAACTCATAGTGGTTTTGATTACCTTACTTAACTCCTACCAAAGGAAACTAGTCATTGTACTGATGTTTAAATACACATGCCCCTTGCCTCTCCTTTCACTGAGTTTTTGAGGTTGTAGCTTCTATCCCTTGGAAATTTTCTCAGCTTCACTTTCTGTCTACATCTATAATATGCTGACACTCTAAGGGTATAGCATTTAGCTAAACTGTACTTCAGAACACGAGTCAATAATTCCCTTTGAAGGCTAAAAAAGCGCCTAACAACACCTTCCTCAGCAAGCCCAGTGTGATGGTATACTGAGGAAAGGCTCCCAAACAAGAGCTATATACAAATATTTCTATTTGCATTGTATATCTATTTGCCAACAATTCCATAATGCTTTATTAAATACATCAAGTGAATATGTGTCTCCTAACAATATGTCAGAAGGAGAGAAAAGATTTGGGAAGACTCTCTAATTATCGGAATCCATGATCATTCAGCAACTTGCTTTATACCCACCGTCAAAAAGAAAGTATTACGAAACTATACAGAAAAATATGCTTATTATCATGCCTGAAGGATATTCAAGAGGAATTTGAAAATAACTGTAATTTATTTAGGACCCAGAAGTATGAAATAATAAGCTTCTGAGCCATCAAAATTGTTTTGGAATTTTTTTATCTGACATGAGGGCAGACCTTGTCTAGCTTTAAGTTTTATAGTAATAAGACCTTGGAAATAAAACCTTGAATAAACTGA
>NC_139030.1:29275791-29443569 GCF_964662115.1 Mustela nivalis
CTTTCATTCTTTTTCTTTTTTTTTCTTTCTTTCTTTTTTTTTTTTGATCAGAGGCATGAAAGAGTGAGTAAGTGTGAATGCTTAGGTACCTGGGGTATGGAAAGGTGGTAATTAGCACAGCGGGATAATTGATGTGTAGATTGCAGCATGAACAAATGCTTTGACTTGTTTGTTCTTCTCACTCTTCTACACTCATTCTCTCTCTCCCCCCCTCTCCCTCTCTCTCCCGTCTCTCATTTAAAACCCAACCTAGCTAATGAACACCTTACCTGCTTAGTTAAGCTGATTACGGATATACATTCATCTAAAGGAAGCATCCTAGCTTCATGCAAGACACTCAGGTAGTACCTTTTGCTCTCAGTTGCAAACCAAGACCGCCCCTCCTCCCCCCAGAGCTTCCATTTTTACAGCCCCTGACAGAGACAGGACGATGCCATCCAACCATATACAAAATCACAAAAATCCCCCCCTTTTTGGTTGGGGGTAGGGATAGACATCAGAACCAGAGAAATTTCCTTAAGAATTTTACCTGATTATAATTGCTAATAACTTTGCTCTTTCTATGGTCATAGTGGCTCAGACTGTTATGAAATTGAAGTCTTAAGAAATAAATTTAAAATATATCCATGCTTTCCCTTTCCAGCAGAATTTGCTCCATCAGCCTCTCCGAGGAGGTAAGCTCTGTGGGGATCTTCCACACACAGCACCACTGCCCTCCCTTGCTTCCTCTTCCTCTTCCTTCTCCTCTGAAAATTAAGTGCTCAGATTCTAACTGGGAAACAAGGTCTAGCACACCTATCTTGGAGCACACCTACACACCTAAACACACCTGAAGCAGGTGGTCAAGAGGATTTCCAATATTCACATGAGGATCTCAGGAGACCCCCTGTTCCCACTTCTTTCGTTTTCCCAGTGAGACCCTATGTCAGGGGCCAAAGGTTCCTGAACGTTCTTCCTTCCTTTCCCTATCTACACTCCCCCTTCACCTCTTCCCCAACCTAGTAAGTAAACAGTTTAGCTGCTAGTTAACGCACAAAAGAGCTATCTTTCGCTTTCAGGACTCCGTTTTTTGCAGAACACGTTACCTGTACTCCCTTATCTTCAGCAAAGCTCTGGATCTTTAGATCAATATTTATCCAGGGTCCAGTGCTCTTCCCTATGGGTAGTCCCAGGTCCCCAGGTACGCTAACGATCATTAATCAATCTGCTCTCATTTCTTTTCTTCTCTCAAACACTTTCACATCTGAGTTTGTTTGATGACTCATAAGGGCACCCTACCAAAGATTAAGGATTAAGCTTAATAACTGTACATTTCAGAGAACTGATTTTAAAGTGTGATAAAAGTTGAAGCACTGTGGTGTTTGCAAGTTATCACACTTCTCTAAATGCCACCTCCTAAGGTCCTCAGTCCCCTGTTCTGTTTTACATGCAAGCACTTCCCTGGCTGCCGAGCATCTGGTCAGTAATCGCCTTAACCTTACAAAGAAGCGGGCTCTGATGGCGTTGGCCTCCGTGCTCCATGCAATGGGAACCGTGGCAATACGAATGGGATAATTAACAAGTCGCTTATGAGAAAAGAGAGAGACTTGATGTAACTGACTCTTATTCACTTGCCATAAAATAGATTATGATATTTATTACTTAAACATTCTTCCTTTGATCACTGTTTTTTGTCGATGGTCATCAAATACGCCCTTTTATTTTTTATGATCATCCCCTCCACATTTCCGTGTTACTTCCATCTTGTTTATTCTTCATAATAGTGAAAAGAACACACGTTTTTCACAACTCTCTAAATCCTTCTCCCCATCTCCGTCAAATTAAAGATAAGCTAATGAACCATAACAAAAGGCACCAGACCCCTTGGACAGGCTGAGCCCCTTCCATCCCTTGAAACACGGTGACCCTTACCTAGTAGCTGAGTAAGGGATTCTGGGTTTGCGTGCCCTTCGGACAGGCCCATTTGGCCTCCCTAATGGGCCAGTTCCAAAAAGGAAGTGGAAAGGGAGGAAACAGCCTTGTACCAGAAGCTAGAAAAGCCCAGCAGTGCGAGGGCTCCTATCTCTCATGCGCTTGATGTTTCCGCAGGCTCTGGGGTCAGACAGCTTCAGTTTGAATTCTAGCTCTTCTACTTACTAACTTGTGACTTTGGGCAAGATGGTGAACCTGCCTCAGTGTCTCTGTTGAATGGGAGAGATAATGACAGGATCTATCACAATGGGTGTTTGTGACGATTTAGGGAAATCCAAACATGCAAAGCGCCTAGAGCTTGATGTGTGGTAAGCATTTCATCAGTGAGAGGTGGTATTATTATTAGTGTCATTGCTATTGTTTGCTCAGTCCAGGAACAGTTTTAGGTGAGGGTGGCTTCTGTGTATTTCTCTCATGTAAAAGTCATTTTATAATTGGAGCCTGTAATAATTTACAGTAGCCGTGATGAGCCAATGAGATTTTAATCCTTCTCTGATTTTAAGTTTTGCAAAGGGCAATGGAGGGCATTGAAAGGTCACAACACTGAAGCACCAAAAAAAAAAAAATTAGGTGTTGGAGAGAGCTCCTGTGAGAAAGGGGCATCCCTTTCTCTTTGTGAAACAAGGTGTGGGGCTGCCGTTCCCTAGGACGGACAGTAGAATGCCATTTTGCCGAAGCAGCAGCTAAAAGTTCAAGGTGATAAGGAACTTACTGAAAGTTCATACAGCTAAGTGGTGAAATTGAGTTTTCCATTTTTCATCTGTCTGACCTCAAAATGCAACATCTCTCTGAATGCTGCATCACACTTTCCGAAACCTTGCACGCAAGGTACACATGCTAAAAAGAGATTTTATGGTTTTTGACATTTATGTTGCACACATTCAAAAGAGATAAAAATAGACTCCATGCTGCTGATATAATTACTAGAGGCTATAAAAGCCATGCAGAAATCTGGAGAGGGGGTGTGGGAATCGTCGGGGGAAGAGCATAAACAAGGGAGCAGTGACACAAACTAGGACAACATACTGTCCTTAATTCCTTCCCTAACTCCCCACAGTCCTGATAGAGCTCTACCGTAGAAGATCAAGCCTTCCTTTTGAACTTGGAACCTTCCCCATTCGCAGGCAATGGCCATGCCAGCAAGCCACAGGTGGGCACCGCATGAGCAGGTGAGAAATGCGACTGGAAAGGGGAGGACGAGGATTTGGTGTCCCTAAAAGAGCACATCAATCCTAATTACCCTGCTTGCGTGCACTGCTTCTGTCTACTTAGGTATTTATTTTTCAGCCAGGCGGTTTAGGAGAGTTTGCGACAAATGAGGGTCCATGCCTTGGCAATCCCAGAGAAGAAAAGTCAAGCAGCATCGGGAAGAGGACCTGGCTGAACTCCCCGGCGGCCTGCCCTGTGGTGAGGAAGCCACCCTCCGGGGGAGCCGGCATCCTCTGCCAGAGGCAGCGGGCAGACAGCAGCATCTCCGCTGCAGATGGAGAGAAACGTGAGAATGACCTTTGGCGCCGCACCTCGCAAGAAAGCAGGCAGCAGAGGAAGCCGAGTTTGGGGTCCGAGGAGAATCTGAACACGAGAAAGAGGGAGAGCTCTTCAGGAAAATGTGCTTGCTTATTTCCTCCCGGCTCCTTGCTCATCACCTTTCTAATTTTTAAGAGGCGAGCTGAAACCCATGCTAGCATAACATCCGCAGTGACATGCTACCAGCGATGGTGCCCCCCGACCCCTTTCGCTCCAGCAATGCCAGCCACTCGGCCCTAGCAAACAACTGTATGGACAGACCCACCGACACCCATAGTAAGTGCGTCTGTAGAAGCCCAGATCCCTGCTGGTGGGATCCATCATGGTGAAAATTCAGACCCCGTTGGATTTAGGGCCAGGTGGAGCTCAGCCTTGAGACTGTGTCTTCCCTTTTGGAGGAGAACAGAGGTGGATGCCTTGACACAAAACTGGGGGGTGTTTTGAGAGCTGGCCTTGCTTTTGACCATTCATGTGGCCGGCTGCCTTGTCCTTCGCTTACAGTGACCGTGAAGCCAGATTCATCATTCTTGAGGAAAAGGACAAAGACCGGGATGAAATGAGTTGCTAAAGGTTACAATCTGACTCACTTAAGGATGAAACCACGCAGTCCTCAACGCGTCCAGTTTAGTAAGCGACTGACATCATTCAGATTCAGAACAGTCGTCCAACTTTTGCAATGCTTTAGGAAAGGGCAAGTGACTTGTGGCACTTTGGATACTGAGTCTTTCTGATGAGATAATTTAGGATGGCATGTAGTAGACTTGGTATTAAGCTGTGTTCTATTGATTGTAGCGACTCCAATGGGAAGTATATACTAATTTTAACTCTCAAACCTTTAAGAGGTATGTGGAGAATGATTACATCTTCCTGGCATCAGGGGTGAGTCTGGTGCACTTTTTCAAGTTAGTTCCTTCCCTAGGCAGTGTCCCTGGGTCTCCGGAGTGGATGGATGATTGGCTTAGAAACTGGGAGTGGGGAGTCATGGAAAGGAAGCGATGGGGAAGGCGCACAGGGAAAAAGGACATGCAAAATAAAACACATTTAAATTTGTTACTACGCATGAGATCATATTTCTGGCACTTCGCAGAGGTCCTATGGAAGCTGTGAGTTCCAATATAGAAATACTAGAGTGAGTAAATTGGTGTTAAATTTAAATTTTCTTAGGAAGTAATATCTACATTCTATCGACATTCCTTATAAGATTCTCTCAGGTAGACTGGGAAAAGAGACGTCCAAGGGAGAAAGATTTTTCTAGTATTTAATCCACTGTTTCCCAGTAGAAACGCAATTTGTGTTTAGGAAAATAAACATCCAGAAGGAAACTGCACATTTTATTGGCTTAGCGTCTCTTATGTTGGTAATTTAGAGGCGGTGTTGGACTTTGTTAAGAGAAAATAGTATTTAGCGTTCTTAGACAGGTACAGAAATTATTTAAAAGTGTACCGGACTAAAACTTGGACATTTCGCTGGGTCCATAGATCAATGTTAACATTTTAAAACTTGGAAATCTGAAGGGATAAGCATCTTGAATAGCAGAACTTCCTCTTCCATGATGCGTTTTGGAAGTTAGCAATAGTCTGGCCTCCTCCCATGGTTTTGACAGTGACCCCTGGAAACCTCTGTGAAACCTCTACTATTTAGCTGTATTATGAGAACGTTTATAATCTAGTGAGTCTTCTTTTGCTTTGGAAAGAAAGAAGCTATTCTCTTCTCACAGAAACCTGTAACTCTGGTGTTTTCTGTCTGCATGGGCACAGCAGCGTGGATGCACATTACAGAACATTACCACAGGTGTGTGGATGCTTTTCGACAGGGTCCTGGGCACTCGTGTTAATGGCTCTGTCCAAGTCTTAAATACAACGATTTTCTCCCAACTAATACATTCCCATGTGTTTGATAATTTGTAAGAGTGATGAAAATGTTGCATCTCACAGAGATCTGTGGTGAAAGACGGGGGATTGCAAACCTGTCCCCTGACCTATATGGGGTCTGAAGCCACCTTTGTCAAAGACTTCAACCCACTTATCCAGTATCTTCCTTGATGGAAAGAAACACTTCACACACTCTTTATGATGCAGACTGCAGTTAGTCACAGGCGAAAACTTCTGTCTCAAATACTACTTTAGATCTTGTATTTTCTTGTGAAAAATGTGCAACAAGGTAGGAAATTAGTTAGTTAGTTAGTTGTTTGTTTGTTTGTTTGTTTTTTAACGTGCCACAAGTTTCTGATAACTTTTTTCTGTGAGGCACACCATCGATTTGTAGGATCATTCTCTCCTCAATGCTGCTAAAGCAAGGGGGGAGGCCCTGATTTTCATGCCAAGAGGGAGAGGGTGAACCAAGCAAAAGGGAAAAAAATCGAGGGGTGCCTCAAAGGAGAGAAAGCAAATAGTGATGCAGCAGAGATATTATAGATAAAGTAAATACAGCATCACCACAAAAGTCTAAACACTTGTTAAACTGTCTGGTTTTAGAACATTTCAGCCATACAACATTATTCAACTACTCATCACTGTGAGAACAGGCAATCAGGAAAGCTAATTTCTTAATTAGCTCTGCTCCGGCGGTAATGATTGCAGATCGTGTCAACTAAAATCTGTTTGGATTTCTGTAAATTGGAGTCCGACAAGCCTGCAGTTCCGTCGCCAACCTGATAACTCTCACCCCCTGTCTTTTGTTTTTCCTTCCAGCCTTTTTCCTGTCGCCATCTCGGTATTTAATCTGACACCGCCAGGCAGCGAGAAGGGCTTACTCTTCCCCTTAAAGAGAAAGAGAGAGGAGGAGGAAAAGCAAAACATTTACGTGGGGACAGGAGGGCTGGCTACACAGGAAACCTGGTCCCAACCTAAACTACTGACAAAAGCCTTTAATCTTTCCCACATTCCTCAAGGCATTCTCCTTCTGTAATAAGACATATTCCTTTCAAGTAAATCCTGATAAGGGAATTCATTTTTTTTTTTTTTTTACAGGAAATGTATATCCTTGTAAGTCTATCATCTTATTTAGTTTCTATATTATAGGTCCTAACTAATCCAAAACCGTTTCCTTATCATCTGGCATGCTAACGGCACAGTCATCAAAACAAACAATCTGTTAATACAACTAAGGTTAAGCCAAGCCAAGCAGTTCGTGCTATATTTAATATGCGTACAACAGAGCCTTAGCTTTTTAACTGCTTGTTGGTCAGAAAAGACCAATCTGTTAGATACTGGAGGATTTCAGTCGCCTCACAGACAGCTGGTGTGACGTTAAAATATAGATTCCAGAGTCCCCATTTGTCTCATCTGGACAGTTCTGGATACGATGACGCATGTTTGGACCCAGGGTAGGTCTATGACCATTGGATCAGCTTTGTCATCTCCACTGGTGTCTTCCCTTTACCTTCTTTTGCTGTGGTTTACTTCGATTCCTTTTTTGCCAGCTCCCCCTCAGATTTCAGAGTCAGAAACTTTTCGCAAACACAAAGGCTGAAAAAGAAATCATTTCTATGCATAGACTCATTAGCTTGGAGTCTAGCTTCCCTGTCACTTTAAATAAATTAAAATGAGATTTAGAAAAACACAAAGGCCTGGTCTGTAAATCATTCTATTAGTATGTCTGAGTGCACTTAGGTGATTACCTGATGTCTGTGTGATTAATACTAACCAGAGGTGTGGGCCAAACTACCCTCCCCCCTCCTTTTTGTGGTGAGGGAAGCAAGGGGGAGGGGCAATCCAGTGTGGGATGACAAGTTTACACCATTGAATAAAAAGCAAAAGAAGTTTTGGGAAAAGGAGGCATCTTAAAAGAATTATTCTTTAGCAGATGAGAGGGAAAAGTCCACACATATCTCCTTTTCGGGGCATCCACCTAAAAAAGGATTTAGCACAACAAAGGCCCCCAGTAGCTATGATATTTAGACAGTAGTCTTGAACACAGTGCAATGACATATTCGAATTATTAATATATCCTTAAGAATGATATGTTTACATCTGAGAAAGGAAGATACAATGTGACTTTTCACTTAGTTACCACAAATCTCTGTTGTTTTAAACTAGAATTTATAAACAAAGTGCATGATGGTCATCACCGAGGAAGGTATATTATTAATAGTGATCTTAAAAGTGTCACTTCAACATTTGGGAAATGTGGTTTCTTTTAGGTTGCTGAATAAGATTAGAAACTACAAAACATCCACGGTCACTTTTAAAAGACTCACAAAGTGGTTAAAAATTAAGAGTGAACTACTGAAGCTCAGGATATCCAGGGCCATTACCAACAATAAACAGAAGGATAAGCCAGATCATAACTGTGTAGACACTGTCAAGGCTCCATCAGAAGCGAATGACAAGGAGCACTGTGTAAACTTGGAACTTCCCATGCCAGCTTTTTAAATTTTATCATCTAGGGGACGTTTGCTGTCATTGGAACCCCCTGTAATTTAAAATATACACTGGAGCCTGGAGGAGACCAGGGATGAATTATTTTACCTAGACCCCTTGCTTTGGAAGCAGCTGTGTGCTTTGATGCATATTTTTGTGAAAACCAAGCTCAGTACCTATTGTGTTTTGATTAATATTGCAGTTCCAACTCTTTTGAAAGCAGGACGTTCTTATCTGGGAACCTCGTCATTTCTGATGTCCCCATGACTGTCCTTACTGGTAGCTTATACTAAAAGTGTCAACCCTGTGTAGAAGGTATGGGTTTTGTTTGAACGCAGGATTTTTAAAGTTAGGAGAGAGCCATGAAATTATCCCTCATGTATGTGAATGTACACACAGTGTGCCTGCCTACACCATCACAGCATCACACACACTCACTCCCCTCACACACATCACACACATCACTACACACACGCTCTATGCTAAATCTGCCTCCAATTAACCAAAAGCACAATTTTGCCCTGACAGGGAAGATTTCATTTGGTCCACATATGACTAGGGAGCCGATTTCATTTCCTGTAAAAACCCCCTCAAATGCTGCAAAGTTACCTGACTCAGCTGCTTGTAGAAATCAAATTCAGTCAGAGATAACAGCTAATCATTTGTCACAGTAAGAAGCAATTCCCTGAAATCGGAAGGGAAAACCTGCCGCTTCAATCCGCAGGTCTGTCAGATTGCTAGAAATTACATTCTGCTCTGACTAACCTCTGCACTTGGATTGCTAACGACAAGAAGTCTGCTCTATCAAAAGAGAATATCATACAACCAGGAACCGCTTTTGATTCGTTCTCTTCCAATAACCTGAGAAAAGTTTATGGACATGCCTTGCTGCTTGGACCTCAATTTCTACCAACCTGCACACTGTTTTGAATTTATAGCACTGCGGCTCCGTAGTAATATAGGTAAAATTTACAGGCTGACTATCTGCTACTTCATTGAAAGAAAATTAAGAGTTGATTTTACAACCACACGACTGGAATTTGCTTTCTGATACCTTGAGGAAGTACACAGTTTGGAGGCTTCAATTAAAATGCCAAAAGAGAAAAAGCAAATTGATTAACTCTCAAAATACAATTTATATTTTTTAGAAATGCTTCCCGGGAGGGAATTAACTTTATACTCTTCTATGTAAACACTATTTGTGCAGCATATTATAAGTTTAATAAAAATGATATATCACCTCTCTGCTAGATTTATAATTTGCATTGCAGTAGTGGATATGAGATCTTGGTCAACATGTTTCCCCGTGTGTGTGTGTGTGTGTGTGTGTGTGTGTGTGTGAGTGTGCAGTGGTGTTCAGGGGCTGGTTGGGAAGAGGTAGGCCTGGTATCTCACCCAAATCCTCTGGAGTCATTACCATTCAAATGTCCTTCAAGGTAGCTTATTGACTCCCGGGAATCCATTGCTTTGAGTTCAAATCACATGATTCCTAAAAAAAATACGTGACTTCTATTTTGCAAACAATACTTGGCCAAACGCTTTTCTTTTGCCCTGATTAGATTTATGATGAACACATATGCCGCAACTCTTTTAAATAACAATAACACAAAGATGAAAAGTCAGAGTTTCCATGTTTAAGAAGCCCATTTCTTAAGACTGAGTCTATCTCGTGGATTGCACGCGCACGTGTGTGTGTGTGTGTGTGTGTTTATAAAGCATTTTATTTTCCACAGTGGAATCAGTTGAGGAGAGAGTGTGAGCTGTGACTCTGAATTTCCTTTGCTTTTGTCAAACTGTGTCACAACTGTAAAGTTATTTTAACAGAGTTTATTTGCCTAGGCATTTCCTTTCTCTTGTAGTAGTGTAAGGAAAAGGGAAACAACAATTTAACATGTACGTACAGTCGAAATGGATGTGAGGGGCCTTTGCAGCTCCTTTCATGAGCAGATAGTTCAATGATAAGTATGCGGGCTTTTCTTTTTGAAGCTTTACAAAACTATTTATAAATCTTTTTCTGGCTTTTTTATATCAATTTTCCTCAAACAACTGCAGTGGGCATTAGACAAGTTTGCAAGTTCTAATTTCTTTCTTTCCTGGACCTGTCCTGAGACTACCTCCTTCCTAGTATTTTGAATATTGGCTCAAACAAGGGGACTTCTGTAAATTTTTCAACATACTATGTTTTGGGTGTAAAAAAAAAATCATTACACAAAAAACAATAATTGATGTGATTAATATGTTTGGTGGGATTATCCAATAGAGGTTCTTGAAGTAAAACTCAAATCAATCCTTCTTCCTAGGTCCGAACCTCCCCGTGGCCTTAGAGCCTCTCTTGCCTAGTCATTCGTACAGTGTGGCCAGGGCTTAAGCTCCAGTACTGTATGAGAATGCAAACAAGCAGATTTCACAATCAGATGACACCGAGACGTACGCTCGCTGTGCCAAACTCTCTTTACTGACTGTTCTCTCATCTGGGGCCAGCCTGAGGATCTGAGAACCTGCTGCAGTTAGAAAGAAGCCACCTGACTGCTAAGTTGCCCTCCTGTCTATTCTCAATTACCCCAGCAACACAGCCACCACCAGCCAGGATTTCCCACCACTGTTCTGGCCAGAGAGGCGTCCCTCAAAGGGGTATGCTTCTTCTCTCTCCCCAGAGAAAGGTTCGCAGAAGAAAATGCACCATCAGTCTCTACAGGCTTGCTAGAATATCTCCATTTCCAGGGTCACGTGCGTGCCTTCAAAACTCTTTTTCTCTCCTCTGTTGAGGAGGCCGGGTTGATCATGGAATCATGCTTGACATTTAGGCATTATCTTACCAACACCAGAGTCCAGTCAGACACATTTTTTACTTGATCCTCACAACAGTCCTTTGAGGGAAGGAGGTGCAATTAATAGCATCAACTTTGATAGAGGAGTAAACCCAGACTCAGATTTTTAACTCACTTTCCCCCAAGTCACCTAAAGTCACAATCTGGATCTGCTTCCTGCCTCCAGATCCTGTCTGTCCCCAGATCCTCCTACCTGGGCTCTTCCCGTCACCTCTGGGGTACATGTCGAAATGGGCACACAAAAGCCATACTGTTTCTAACTATTTAGCAGAGTGTGGCAGTGTAAGTATAAGATTCTTGTTTTGGGGATTCAGTGGTGGCATCTGTGCCCGGGCATGAGAAGGAAATGAAGGGAAGGGGAAAACTAAGCCAAGGTCGAGAGCAACTGAAGTCCAAGTTGTAGGAAAAGCATATTAGTTGGAGGAAGAGCATCAGGTCATCAGAATCTTAAACATGTATTCGTGAGTTAAGTGATGTGTGTCATTTTGAGATAGAATAGGTTTATCTTGCTTGAAAGGTGTTTCTTCTTAATTTTTGTGTCTTTGAAGAGCCACTCACTAGTTATATGCTGGTCTTCTACCATATTCACTCTCATCTCCCCATGTATTTGAGCATAAAATTCAAATGGCCTCCACACATGAACAGACAGCTATAGACTAAAGAACTCACATAACTACCTTTTTGGTTGTCATGTTTTTTGTCCCAACTCTTGCTGCTTTGAGGCTCTGGGCTGGGTATTGGATTAAAAGTACTATTCTTCACTCAGCCGTGAGCGTGTCATTGGAGTACTAATGCTAAGACTAATTTAGAGAAGTATGCGTAATGTCACAGACTCTGTAGTATACCTGGGAAGCCGAGTCCCTTATACTCTGTGGGAACTTGAGATCGGTCCCCTATTGTCTGTATTTGTGGGCTATTTTCATTGCTTCTTCACTGCTACCTGTGTGACACACAGAGACAACCGCTGCCACCATCGCCACCACACACCACCACACACACCACACACCGATTCACATTTTCAGGCATTTTTATTTACTAGAATGAAAACGGGGGTGGGGGGCACTTAAATATGACTTATAACATTCTCAAATTGTCTTTCTATTTTTATAACTGAAGGGTGAACTCTGAATGGATGGAAATGGAACTGGAAATGCTCACCAGTGTTTACAGTAGCATCAGGGAGAGACTGTAGCAAGTTACCTGACTTTCACAAGAAAACACTCCAAAGAATTTGCAATTCTTGTCAGCTGGATGAATCTTACTGGCATTGATTCGCACCACCGTATTCACCTTGGGCATGATATAGATATACCAGGTAATATGAGGCTTGGGCTCTAGAAAATCATCATTCTGTAATTTTATTCACATTTCAACTGATGGAAGACACAGCAGATACTTAAATTTTCTAAAAGAAAGAAAGAAAAAAATCCTGCCCATTCTTCTGAAATTTAAGTAGGCAGCCCTTGAAAGATCACCGGGAAAAGTCTGTATTTTCTCAGGTTTAACTAAATAATTTATGCATACTTTCACTTTGGCATGATGAAGCAATTTTAGCCTTTAAAACCCACAACTACTCAGGAGGGAAAAGGTCTGGTTCCTGCAACTTAAATAATTTAAGCGTCCAGGTGGAAATGCTTTCGGCAGTTCCCCTTTTTGAGACAAAGGAAGAAGACTTCAGAATTTGGAGATACCAAGAATAAAGAATTGATAAAAGATGTACCCTTGGATGTATTTAATTTAGAATGGAAATCCTGCAATCTTTTTTTTTAAATGATGTGGACCAGAGTGCAAGAGGAGGAGAAATGTCTGCTCGCCTGCTGTTTATAATAAATGAACACATAGAAAATAATATGTCAGCATAGTTCTAAGTCACACACACACATATATGCATATACAAACGTACACATATACAAATACAAGTATCTATAAAACCTAGATAATCCGATAGCCCATATCAACCCAAACCTTAAACATTTGGTAGCTATTAGAGATCTCACAAGAAGTTGTGCTTTAATCCCTGGGTTCCTGATTTATACACATGTGTATATCTTTTGATATATAACTGAGTGTATTAGGACAAATGAGAACCAAACAAAATGTCACTTCTCTAGGACGGAGGACTGCAAGAAAGGATACTACTGAAATACAAGAGGAGGTTCTGAAACCTAGGTGTCCAGTTTATTAAGTGCTCTGAGTACCTAGGCTGGGTGCCTTCTGTCAGAGTTCAGAACCACCACGGGGAGGTTTGCCTACCCACTTACGGGTCTGTAAGTGACATACTCGTAAAAAAAGTGTGGGACTTGGAACGTAGCCCCTGTAGATTTAGAGCACAGTTTAGAGTCAGAAAGTTTTCAGGGTTAAAAAATTTCCTGCCGTCTTATAAACATACCCCAAAATGTACATAATACTTAGTGCTGTTATTTCTCGTGGGAGAGAGAAGCACCCAGCAACTCATACACGAAGCCCTTTTTTTTTTTTCATATGTATATTTATCACATCCAGATTTGATGGCTCATGCGAAGATGAAAGTCAGCTAAGGTACAAAAAAAGGTAACAGAGCTAAAGAGTTGGTTTCCTTTAGACTTGAGTGTGACAAATTATACAGGAAGGGGGAAAAGAAATCTTGCTATGTTTGTATTTTTGAAAATGAACGGAGGCTTCATTCCATTAGAGAGGAAAACGAGCCTTCAATGCTCATGAATTTTTAGTCTCCAAAACTTGTGACCCTATGCATCCTGGGCCTGCGACATACTGGGTCCCCTCAAGAGAGAGCCTGAAGAAAATACGAAGAAAGGTAACCCTCGGAGCCAACAGGAAATGTTAAGCTTGGCCAGGGCTGCATAAAAGAAGGTTACTGAAACCAAACAGCACGTCCAGAACAAGGTCGCTATGTTATGATGATTTCACTCTGAATGTGATTCTGGATTTGTTTCTGTTGTGGTCGTGGGGGTGAGGGCCACCTTCGGTGACATAAGGTCAGAGACGTGGACTGGAGAAGAGTGATATTAATGGGTGGGCTCATCAGTGCTGTTAGGGGAGGGAAGGATTATTATTCTTGATATAAAGAGGTTGAACAGCAACAGCGGAGGTATGGAATGTGAATGGTGGCCCAGAAAGAGATTGAAGTGGGGGTGGATTGTTGCTTTTTTTCTTTCATTTTCTTTTCTCCTTTTTTTTTTTTTCTTCCTTCTCTTCCCCCCCCCAACCCCCCCCCACACACCCCGGCCTTCTTTTGGTCATCCATTGACTTTAATTAAGCCCAGCCAGCCTCTTAAGCATGGGAAACTTGGAGAACTTTTTTGTTTAAAGTGACCTTGTTCCCAGGGTTTTCCCCACAACCTCGCTCAGCTCTGTTGCAAGGATGAATATTCACATTCCTGCTCTGAATCTTAGAACAGGGCACCTGGCATAAACAGAAAATTGTAATCTCATCTGAAGTATAATACTAAGAGTGCTTTTTTTTTAAGGAAAAAGAAACCTCTCTCCATAATCCTGCTAGTTATACTTCTTAACTGTATTATTTTAAGTCAATTAATTCAAATTTTAAAATAATGAAATTACTAGCAGAGACTCTAAACTTCTTTTAGTATATTAAATTGGGCAGATTGCTTCTCTCCTTCTAATTATGAATGTTGCAGTTACAAAAGAAACTGTCATTTTGATAGAGCAAAAGACAATCTGTCTGCCAAAAATGTCCAACCATAATTCTAAAAAAAAGTCATCGGCATCAAGAACATGCTACTTTGTTTGATGTACTGTCTTATTGGAAACCTAATTTGCTTTCAACCTCTGAGACAACACATAACATAAGTTTGTGTGACTAATTTTTCTTGGAAATATGAGTAATTAGAATTAGGGGCCATTTTCATAGCAGGAGTGGACAGGTTTTTTAAAAATTCAAAGTAAGTGCTAGAGTTATTTTCTTCGCTTTTTTTATAGCACTCCTAAAACCAAGTAGAGGGGGGGATGCTGAGCTTTGTACAGGATAATGTGAGTCCCCAAGTAAATTGTGAGCGATTGCAAAGTACGGAAAGGTTTATTACCTAAGGTGAGCCCTCCCAGAGCTCCTGGAGTATAAAAGCATTAAGCGTATGTTCTAACAAAGTCATAAAAATCAATAAACAGGAACCCCCCACCTGTGCAATGGCCCCAGTGTTAAGTTTTATACGTGTAGTAATCGTGCATATCAATTTTCACCACCCTTCCTACACTAGCTATTACAGGGCCTACCACCACCGGAGGGACGGCAAGAGCCGCACCATTCATCCATCCCACGGAGTTGTCTACATGCCAGGCCCATTGCATCATTGTCAGTTTTATTCTATCTGCGACTGGACAAGGCGGCAGCCCTAGCTTCTATACACCCACTCAGTACCGCAACAATTGCAAACTGTGTGCCTCTGTTTAAAGAGTTTACAAGTCCTTCTGAAAGAGAAACAGAACCGTTGCATATTAATGCCCCAGACCCCAGAGGATCACACAATGGGAAGGGGAACGACACGGCGCTGCCACTGATAGGTGACCTTGGCCAACTGCGGCCGACTCTGGCTTCTCCACCAAGGTTTAAAAAAATAATCGTGCATTCCTGGTAAACCTCCAGGTAACCAGGTTTCTCCAGCAACTCATTAGAACCTGCACGCTTCTCAATAGCCAGAAGATTCCCAAAGCATGGGTCAGCGTTCTATTACATGCTCGGCAACGTAGGCTAAACAAGTTGGCCCTAGATAGGCAGTATTTTCACCAAGTTACAGAAATAGCTACTAACCTCACACTTACTTCATCAAGGAAATCCTCTCACCCCACCGCCCCATTTTTACCAATGAGGCAGAAAATATCCCTGAATGTGTCACCTTTGTACCACAGTCACACTTGGCCATCCATTACTCCGTGTGGGATGGCAGTGCGGGGGGTGGGCAGCAAGCTTATTCCAGTCCCAGCCACTGGTTGGTTAAAAGGTCCAGTAACATTGGAGGAAATACCTCACTTGGGGCATTCTGGGGAAAAAATAGGGGGGGGGAACCCCTTCTTTTAATTATAATCCAAAGATAACAGCTCTGCAGTGATGAACATTTGAGATGAGCACCTTCATTCAGACACAGGACTTGGGTGATTTTTTTTTTTTCTTTCTCGTAAATGATTCTATTGGCCATAGTTCTAACTGAGCCTCAAAAACAAAGACGGCCCTTGGGGATGACTCCTCTTCTCCCCTCCCCAGCAAAAAAAAACCCAACCCCAACCCCCCCCCCACCAAAAAAAAAACCAACCAGGAGTTTTATCTGTCTGAGGTTGCCTTTGACAGCGCTCACAGCACGGAAGTGCCACTCACGGGCACTTAGAGCTGCGTCATTTAGGAGCATAAAAATAGAATAAAGTTGTGCGGCAAATGAGAAATTATGATATAACTCAAGTGCCTTGCCATGAAACAGGCGAAATGAGCCATCTAAACATTTTTTCCAGAACGAAAAACATAAAAATAAAGAAAATAGAAAACACGAGTCCAGTGTGATTTCCAGGAAGGTGTGCCTCGAGTCTTCTTTCCATGCCACCCACCAGAAGAGTCGCTATGGATATGACGAGGAAATGAGACATTTCTAGCAAATGCAACGAGAGTGAAACACTGCAGTTGTGAACAGCTGGCATACAATAGATAATTTAAGGGAAAGTGACCCTCATGTATAATTTTTAACTGAAGAACTGTCAGGCCCCATTAGTTCCAATAGGGCCTGCCAGGACTAAGATCGGTTTATAGGAGTATTGTATTAGCATAGTTTCTGAGAGAGCAGCATGAACACATAATATGGGGATTCAGTAAATTTAGTGTTTTTAAAAATTGTACACATTATTTGTTATGCGGACATCAATGTTCTCCGCCTGTGTGTTCAGAATGAAAAGCCCAATAGGGTAGCGACTGCCATGGTAAACAATTTGTGAAAGGGCCCTTCTGAGCAGTTGTACTACGTTCAAAAGTAACCCCCAAAAGTTAAAAGGAAAAACCAAATAGTAGCTCTCATACTGATTATTCACCGTGGTACTGAATGCTTATGACTCAATGGCCCTGAAGGAAATAGGGCAAGGAGGAGAAAAACTATCTACACCAATTCATCCGAAGTTCTTGTCAGGAAGTGCGGAAATTCCCAGACAGTCGGGGAAGGAGGTAACACGATCTAATCGGGGAATAGATCATGTATGTTTCAAAAGTAATAGCCAAAGTAAATCACAGGGAGAGAGAGAGAGAGAGAGAGAGAGAGGGAGAGAAAGAGGTCACCCCTTCCCCTTCGGGTTGGCCATTCAACTAAGCAAATATGTAGGAAAGCTTTCTTGGCAGCAGGGTTATCTAACTTAAACACACAGGGGAATGACAATGATATACAAGTGGCCTGTTTTGGTTTCAAGGAGTGCCATCTTTACCAAAAGCCTAGTTTCGTGGCAGGCAGGGGAAAGGAAATAGTGACTACTCAGGGAAGACTTTGTGGAGAAAGGGGCAATGGAGCTGATGAGACACAAAATACTTATTAGCTTAGTGCCTCATCGCTCGGTTACTGGGGCTAAGTTTAGCACCTGGTGGAGTGCACCATATTTCATGCCGTTGTGTGATTTGGTGCAATTTAAAATCGTGCTGGCCTTACCTCTCCATCCTTAGAGAGAACGGCTTGCTATCGTCTTGTTGGTATTCTTTGGTGTAAATGTTTCTAGGAAATTTCAGGCACTTATATCCCAAATTAATGGGATTCTTGGCATCCTCCCTCCCTTTTAATGTTGCACTGATGTGGAATTAATCTCTCTATTTAGGTGGTTTGTCTTTGCTACAAATATTAAATAATCAAGTCAACATCTTTATATATTTAAATCTACCATTTTGTTATTTAGAGAGGCAACTATTCACTTCCATAATTATAGCCACTTAAATCAAAGTCTACTAATTAGATAACATAGCTGGGCTTCACAGGTATTATAGAATATTCTTTACTAGACACTATATTACAATCATTAGCTCAGCTATAAAAGGGTTTAAATACTAATGTATTTTTTAATTTGCTTTATAACCTAAACAAGCAATCAATGTACATTAATAAGCATAATTGTTTTTTTGGCATCTGTCCATTCATTCGGTCCACCTTGACAGCTCCAGTGAACACATCAGCGGAACTCGGTAACCACAATACACAAGGAGCAACCATCAGTGACATCTTCTCAAATACACGTTATGTGTTAAATTATTTTGATATCGAGAGATTAAAACCTTGGTAGCTTGCTGTAATGTCCCCCTTACAGATGTTCCAGACAAGGGGTTTGACAGATATTTCCACCTCACATGCCACTTTCAAGTGGCCATAAAACAAGCCTTAATGAGGTGATAAATGTGTTTACCTTTGATTAGGTGAGCTTCTGGATATAAGGATATGGAGGACCACTTTCCAAGAGTAAATATGTACAGAAAGTGCTGGCCACCACCGTTCTGTTGGGATTCTCGAGGTAAGTAAGCACAGCTGCACCAGAAGCACCTCGCTCGCCCTTCAGCTCACTTTTCACTGGCTAATGCGGCTTTGCCAAGGGAGGGAGTAACACGTGTGAGAAGTTTTTACATCACCTGTGGACCCTGACCGTTCTTAGAAAATCCATTCCAGGATTCTAAGACCCGTGTTCTTAGACACCCTGACCAGTTCTTCCCATGGTGTGGTACCATTGTCTTCCTGCTTTGCCTCTTCTTCACTAAACTCTGAGGGCTGAGATTTTTGTTTTTCTCATCTTTGTATCCTCTGAGGCTAGCACGGTGCCTTACCCATCGTTGACAGTTACTGGTGTCTTCTGAAGGCATGGATTTTGTTGTTGTCATTTCCTACAGGCACTAGAGCGATGCTTTGTAATTCTTGTACCTAGACTTATTTATGTATATAAGTTTTGATATCCTACTGTCTTTTGCCAAATAGGCCAATCAGCATCCCCCAAGAGCACTATCCAATAATCCACTCTTTACTTGTTTCTGATGACCTTCCTTCAGGGTGACTTTGACATAGTCACACAAACGTTTGGTGGTCTGAGGAGACTGTTATCATTTGGTCCTTGACAACTTCCGAAAAACAGAAGTTACTCTGAGCCTCAGCAGCAAGCGTGTAACTGATAAAACTGGAAGAAAAATAATGCCAAAATGGCAGCCTCTCCACACAACTTGCATGCGTTCTAAAATAAAGAAAATATGAATAAAAGGTAACTTATTCAGTGTCACTCGTACATATTTATAGTTTAAAAATTAGTCAAAGTTTATGTCCTGAGGTTGCACCTACAGGGAACCAGATGTGCCTTCTGCATGTGACCTAAGACAGGCCTGGAGCAACAGCTAGATAATTTCTCGCTCATCCTCTACACCGTCGATTGCGGCGGCTTTCTGAGGTGAGAGAAACTGACAGCACTAACTCTCCAGGGCAGAACTTTCCAGTCAAGTGGATCAACGGACTGAAAATCTCTTATGAATAGTCATTAGGCCTTCATTACAAACCCCTCAAAACCCAGTTCTCTTTTCGCAACCAAATGCCTTTTGTCATCTTCACAAGGTGCATCATTTAATTACCAATTGATTTCTTTATATATGACAACATGTCAGATAGCAAAATACAGTGTATCTCCCTCAGGGGGCGAAGTCTGTTAACCATCAGTATGCTGGGTTACGGAATTAGCTGAAAAACAGACACCCTGCGTACTGTTTCTTTCTTTTTAGCTACTTTTCCTAACATCTGAGCTTCTTTCTTTTTGTTGTAAAAAGCCAATAAAAGGAAAAAAAAGGAAGAAAAATGCTAATGAGAATCATGATAGAGTCCTCCCATACCCTGAAACACTTTCAAATTAGTGAGAGTACATTTTAAGCTTCTTCTACATGAAAAATGAATGCCCAGCAACATATAGGGAATATACAGCGAATTCCAAAATGCAACTATATAGAGAACGACCACAGCCCATCTTTCTAACACAAGAAAAAAAAAAATGTCAAACAATTGTTCTCCTCATACCAAGAATTTACTCAGCTTCTGACTTAGCTAATGCAACTGAATCTTCGGCTGCACAACGGCTGCCTGATAATCAAGTCAGTACTGTATTAATAAGCTGAATAATAAGGGAATTTCAAAAATGTACAGGACTATTATACCGTAACAATAAAACCTCAAACGGAGTAAACCAGGGCAGTGCTGAAGGTGGGCGTCAGGAAAGAATGAGAGCAGTGTTGCGGCAATGCACCCCATTGTGTGGTCGTGTAAATGCCTGCTTCTTTCATACACAGAAGCCACATTACATGAGTCCGAAATGTTCTCAGAGCGTCACTGTGACTGGCTGTGCTAGAACCTGGCACCGACGGGTACTGAAAGCTGACATTAAACTGTAGGATGTGCTGCAGGTGTGCAGGCCTGGGAACGTGCTCTAATTACATATTTTCCTGCCGCGCGACAATTAAGGTCGCCAAAATAATTGCCAGTTTCTTAATCCCTCTCTAACAAGACTGACGGAAGGAATGGTTTATTTTTCTCTGGTTGTTTTGAAAGTGTTCTTCAAGATTTTGGTTTTCTATGGAACTGCATAAAACTAATTCTTATGTTCAGATGTGTGATTATACCCATTGTTGGGAGGAAAAAAAAAAAAAAGGAAAAAAAAAAAAGCCTGTCTTGGAATTGTAGTAAAACTAAAATAATAATAAAAAAAAAGTAAATTGTATAACTTGGTAGGTGGTTTAAACATTTTTTCCTCTTAAAGAAGGTAAATTTTTTCTTTTAAAACCTTGTTTCTTTCTACTTTCTGAACTGCTCAGATCAGGTGAGATATTAAACTGTGCTGGGGCGGTGGGTGGGTGGGTGGTGGGGGGGACCAGACCACAGGCAAACACCGACAAAATAGGTGTCTTCCCTTACTTAGCGGTGGTTCTTAACCTTTGGGAAGGTCACACATTAGATCTTTTTAAGAATCTGATTAAGTGCACGGACCCACAGCCCGGGCAGAGGCATCAATGCACAAAATGTTACGTGCAATTTCTGGTGGCTCTCAGATCCCTTAAAGATCCATTAAGGAATCACCGGGAAAGAACCTCAGTCAACTAACAACCACTGGAATTATTTATACAACTCCCTTCATTCACCCGTCCTTCCATCCCCTGAGCCATCTGACCACCATATGAAGGATACGGTATCCACCACAGGCTTCAAGAACCAAGTTTGTGGGATTTATATTCTTAACTAAGACCCATTTATTTCATTATCATTAGTTGTCAATTTCTCATTTCAGTTGGGCTAATTGGGCAGAGCTGAATCATTTAGTGCATTTTGAGCCAGCTCACTCACTCTTGCCCCCTTTCCTACAAATCAGAAGATAGCAGCGCGTGCTGATTGAGTACTTAGCAGACAAACCGAAGTTATGTCAAGCGCATTACGATTTAACACAGGCTGAATGGTAGGGGCAGCAGATGTAACTAATGGGGTTAGGGAGAGAAGAAGCTCGGGTGGAGAGAGAGGGGATGGAGGGGAAAGAAAAGTGATTGTATCGGTAATAGAGACTTCAAAGGGGAGTAGTTTGGAAGATTTGGAGGGGGGGTGCTGGCAAATGGAAAAAGAGGCACATCTGCCTATAGAGTGGCTGGCTGATACAGGAGAGAGGAAAGGCCTGCCGGGAGAAAAAGCAAAAAAGGAGAATCAAAGGCAAGGAAATGTAGAGCTGCAGAAGAAAGGAAGCTCACTTCTGTTTATGGAGGTAATGACACCAGGCCTCATACCGTTGGAACTGTCCCAAACTCCCCTGCGTCGAGTGTCCCGTCCAGGAGACATCTTGCTAAGATGGAGACCAAAAGCAACCAATAATGATTTCATCTCGATGTTTGAAAATAAACCAAATTCATTCTGATGCTTGAAAAAGGCCTTTTATTACAAGATCGGTATGTAGCCTAAATATTAACTGCTTCCCCCTTCTTTTATTCATTTATGTGGGATGCTAAAAAACAGGGTTTGGTCAAAACTGAGGTCTCTTAGTAGACAACTAAAATTTGAGTTTTATAGATAGAAGTGAGGCACAGTCATGCTATTTCTCTTCTTTCATGAGATGAATGAGATACTTTTGTTCTTACTTGAGGACATGGACACTTGAATCCCAATGGTAGTGTATGTGTGTGTGGGGGGGGGGGCATACAACAGGGAGTAGGGAGAGAGAAGGGTTGAGAGCAAATCCATAAGGCAGTATCAGGAAGGCGTGCAGGGACCGGAACTGGGCTGTGCCACTAAAAATCATACCCTATTCTGTGGTGCTGTTTCCACCACCCCTGCACAATTCCTGTCCTTGTTCACATAGTAAATGCCACTTTGTTTTTTCTGTTTGTTTATTTGTTTGTTGTTTTTTGTTTTTTGAGGCCAGCTCAAGCATGTCGCTTCTTACAATTGTGCTGACCTGCCTAAGGAGGGGAAATCTCAGCCCCTCCCTGTCCACAAATGGAATGAAGAACTTACCCTCGATTCTTACTCGATTTCATTCTATCAGTCATTCAACAAAAAATTATGGCTTTCTTGCACATTTACGGAATATTAGGTATTTACTGAATATTGAATTTTTTACTATTTGCCATGTGACAGGCTCTGATCGCATCAAGCCAAAGTTTCTGACACTGACCTGTGAGGCTCTGTGAGGACTCACCTTTGGACCTTGGCGCTAAAGCTGTACCTAGCACCTGGTAAGTAGTTAATATTGGTCAAATACAATAATGAATAGCCGAATATAAAATAACTTCCCGGTTGGCAGGTTTATAGTAAAATGCTTCAAGTAAGTGTAAGCTTTTAAAAAATGGTTTTCTTTTATAGTAGTGTAGTCATTAGCCACATAAGTATTTTAATGTTGCAGCTAAGTTCCGGGTTGAATCACAATCCCAGTATAGGTAGTCTTCTCCTGGGCCTGGGTCCCAGACACCAGCCACCACCCTGCCTTTCACAGAGCATGCTAAGTAGATGTCTGGGGATTCATTTTTGATTGATATAAATGTCATCAGTCCATCCTGAGCAGCTCACAAACACTGGCGAGACTTTCGTCTGCTGATCTGGTGAGTGCCCACAGACTCCCTGTTAGATATTCTTCCTATAATTCTACACCTACCCCACACCAGTCTTTTTTTCTAACCCAATTTCCTTGACCTGTGTTTTCTTTCTAAGCAGACTTCAGAGACAAAAGCAGAGCACTAAATCATTTTCTTAGAAAAACACCATCAGGCTATTTTTGTCATTTGGGCTGTATTCACACACCGTACCTGAAAAGTTATTTTGAGATAGTGTAGCTCACTATCAAAATTACGTTTTCCTCATTATCATTATTACTTCAAAATGATCATTAATTTGCTCTTTGGCTTTCGAAGTGGGAAACATCAAAGAAACCAAAGTTCTCCCTAATTTAACTTTTCTTGAATAGTAACTGATTTACAAACAAATTACTTGTGCCTTGTAAGAAAGAGGCAAACGTGTCTGCTCAGTTGATACATTTTCAAGGGCTACAGTGTGGAAATGAAGCTCTAAGAAACTCCTGTGTGATCCAAAAACAACTTCACCCTATATTACACGTGCATCAGATATGGGGACCAAACCCTCTGAGTTGCAAGCAATGTGCCATGCAGAATGCTTGCCTGGCAATGCCTTCAACAGCTTATTTAAATTGCACACTTTCCAGCCACCACTTACAGGTGATTTTGAAAGTTCATTACATAAACTAAACAGCTTCATCTCCATACTTTGTTTCTTAAATCATACATACATCATCTCTAAAAGGTGCTATTTAATTTCCCTCTCAAGAGCTCATCAACTGTGTTAATAAATCCCCTTACAGAGTAAAAAAATGTATCCAAAACAGGCAGGAAGCTTAAACAAATATTCCAACTTGAGGGCGAATAATGTTAGAGAGGTGGAGAGGAATTTCCAGGATGAAGTTTTGCTTTGAATAGGGATCACATGAGCAGCATTTTGAAGTCACAACTTTACGGTGTAAGATGATCAAAGCCAAGTATTAATACTTTTTTATCAGCTCACCTTCTAAACAATATTTCAGTAGATTTCCTTTCACACAGTGATATTTGTAATAAATGTTCTGCCTTTGTTTTAAAGTCAGTCTGTAGAAAGATGACATCAGCTTAGCAAACAATAAAGTGCCTGTAATATTGTCTCCAGAGGGCTGTTACATTTACTTTGTAGCAGTAAAATTCAATTTTCAAAAAACACTACATGAATGATGTTAGGTTATTAACCCTATCACGGCCGTAAAGATATCATCATTGTGTGCAGGATGTAGGTCACTATCTAGAAGCCGTAAGTTGCTTTTTTGTTAAATAATCCATTTAAGCTTCTTTTCTCTCCCCATAGCCTGGGCTATGTCCCTTCCTTTGGGGAAAAACTATCCCAGCATTTAGCCAGCAGGCTGGAACAAGACCCTTACACTCTGCCTTCTGAGGCTCTCTTCTTTTGTTGCCATATAGTTACACTGCTCCGTTTCGAAGTCAGTCGTTGCATTTATTTTCTACCGAGGCCTGCCGTTCTTGAATTAAAAAATGAGTATACCTTATCAGGCATTACAAATGGCAGAGTCATACCTCTCACCCACTTCAGTCTGAGGACAAAAAGGAGGTAAGGATGTGTCCTGTCCCATTTCAAAGCCTGAACCACTCTCGCATTTCAAGACCTTGAGCACAAGCACTGTATTTCGGACGGAACGCAGTTCAGTTGCTCTGCATGAGTAAAAACAGTATATACCTGATAAAAAGTGATTAAAATCTCTCCTGTTCAGAAAGAAGAAGTGTATTTATCAGCAGCCTATCAGCATGCAAAGAGTTAACCAGTTAAACTTCTACAAACCCCCACAGCAACTTTCCGAAAGCTGACAATAAGTAAAAGAAGTGCTGGTTATCCATTTTTTAAAGGGATGGGATTGGTTTTAGAAGAAAAGGAAAGAGGATCAAACACCTCAATGCAACAAAAGGTTGTGTCAGAAGGCCCTCAATCACAAACCTCCTTCAACAACAGATATCCCAACCTTCCAGAGCAGTTACCCGGGCAGCACAGCTAAAAAGTTCCCTGACATGAAAAGAACAAAAAGCAAAGGGACAGAGGTAGTTATTGTCATGCACACTCCTCTCCCTCTCTCTCTCTCTTTCTCTCTCTCTCTTTCTTTCTGGCTCGGGCTTCTCCCTCCCCCACGAAACTTTTGCATAAGCTGTTAGAGAAAAGTGATGGTGTGGCTTGCTGAAAAGAAACCCCCTACTTGTGAGCTACCTCCTAGGTGGTGAGGTAGACCTTGGTGGATTTTTTTGTAAGAAACACCTGATGAATGGAGAGATCATCAATGTGAATACTTCAAAAGAGTCATCTGAAATTAGAATCATAGCCCTGTAAATATGGCCAATGTTCCCTTGTAAACACTGTTGTTGTTTCTTTTAATTGATAATGTTTTCTTCTCAGACAAAGTCTGTCTTCAGTGCACAGTGGATGTAAGTTATTTGCATTTTCTGTGTCGGGTCTTAGAGGTATCTTAACAGCATGTATGAATTTTCCACTAAAATGTAAATTATTAACAAGTCAGAGTTTTCATTTGTTTTATCTCCTGATGTGAGATCTAAATAAGTATGTAGAACACTTAAAATTCTTACCATTTCTCTGCCTTCTGAGAAATAAATCTCATGCATACCGCACAATATATTTTTTTACGCATAACATGTTTCCATGTAATGGGAAGAAGAAACTAATTTGAGGGGGAATGCTATATGTTTCCTGGAGACTTAGCTGTATGAGCCAAGAGTATTAACCCAAAGGAGGGCCTGGTCATGTTTTCTTCATCATAATCACCATTATTATAATCTTTACCATCATCTTCTTCATAATCATCCTCACAAAGCATCATTTAAGGTTTCATCATCACTTGGTTGGTACCAGCCACATTCAATTAACTTTGTCCTTGGTTTGTAGGACATAATCTACTGATGGAACCAGATTAAAGGAACTCAGTTGTGCTGTCATCAAAATTTACACATGAGGATAAAGGAGCACAGGGTGTGAGAATGACTGAAGGTGTGTGATTGGGTAGTTGTCCTCTGAGAACAGCAACAAACATTTAAATGGAGCTTACTATGTGCCAGCAGTGTTCAACATCATTTGCCTTTTTTTTTTTTTTTTTTCACAATAACCCATTTTATAGATGAGGAAACTGATGCTTACGGGTGTTCGGTCACTTGTCCAATGTCATAGGTAGCAAGTGGTAGAGCTGAGGTTCTGAACGTGGTCTCATTCTCACTGACCACACTTTGCCACATCAGAATGGAGGGAAGGCAAGGAAGGACGGTTGAAAGATCCCAAGTTTCCAGATCTGCCACACAGGGGCACCGATCAGGGGTGGGGGCAGCATAGCAGAGTCTCTGAAGCAATGAGAGAAATGACTGGATAAAGAATAGAAGGGCTTACTTTGGACAAGAAAGAAAAAAGACAGGTGCCATGAGGTGAGGGTTGGATGACGAGGTGAGACCTAGAAAGGGAGCCACAGAATGAGTCCAGAGGGCAGTCGGTGGTCCCAGTGGAGCCCAAAGAAAATGATGGACTGGTTAAAGGTACAGACAGAGGAGAGCAAGCTCGTCAGTGGTAAATTAAGCTGAGGCTTGATATGTTCCTACGGACGCAGAGACAGAAGAAGGCCGCAAATTCCCAGTGGGCCCAGGCCAAAGCCAAAGCCTAGACCAAGACCACAACTATGAGAATGAAGAGGAAGGGGGTGGATTCAGGAAACGTTGGCCAAAAAAAAAAAAAAAGAGAGAGAGAGAGAAAAAGTGGCAATAGTTGCTAACAGACTGGATGTGGGGAGTGAGAAAGGCGGCGGGTGAGACAGAAATAACCCTGGGGTTCCCGGATGGGAGGTGACGATAGGCTGGTAGTTCCCACTGCATTGGGAAACTGGGCAGATAGGGAGCATGAGTTGCTTTTTCCCTTGTTATTTAATGTGCCAAGGCCAACGTCTGTAAGTTTTGAGGTCTCTTGTGGGAAGAGTGCTATGTGGTCCTAAAGCTGGTTTCACTGGTGAATACCTTGACCTTTGTAATAGAGGTCAGTGGTCTACAAACTGGACTATCGAGAGAGAGAGGCTGTCAGGTGTGCAGGAATCAGACGGGGGAGGCATGGGTGCTGGACTGCTAAAGAACAGAATGTGCACATGAGGAATGTCAAGAAAATGATCTAGCAGCAGAGGTGCAGGGCTGTTACAGAGGTGTAGATGAATTGAGCATTATTTATTCTAGTGTGGAACAGAGAGAAATGGCCTAAGAAAATCCTTCAGCCTAAGTAATGGCCAATACCTCATACCTTGGCTTTATCTGCTGTAGGTAGAATAGCCTCGTTTAAACTCAGGCAAAGAAAACTGCATTAAAAAACAAATTAGGATACATGCATACAAAATGGTACAGCATCATTCTTTTACTTTCTGGAGTCAAGTATTTTGCTAATGAATCATTCAATTTTCCCAAGTACTGTTTCTAGTAGAGCAGAGTGTATCCATAAAATATTTTTTTTTTTTTTTTTTTAATTCTCCCCAATGCCTCCTCCTGGGTTCACCTGTATTTACAAACATCTAGCCTTGTGAATAGTCTTGCCTGGCCAGTTGTGAAAAGTGAACCTCCTTAATGCAGGACAGTGGAAAAGGAGGGTATTATTTCAGCTGGGAGAGAAGCAGAGCCCTGGGATGAGACTGATTGATTCAGACCAGATGGGCGGCCACACATAGGTGTGACAAAAATAGAAACAAATTGCAGACATTCCAGGCACTGTCCTCCCGTGGCCAGGAGGTGGGTCGCTCATGCTGCTCCCTTATCTACCTCCTAATGTGCTCCCCAATCAAAGAATGTTAAGGATGCTAACTAACTCTTCTCCTTCCTGTTAGCAGCCTGGCCGGTCACATGGCATCAGGGTTTAAGTTCCATTTAAAAAGTAAAATGACCATTGTCCAGCTTTCCCTCCACGTAAAGCCAAAGCAAAACATTTCATCTAGTGCCTGCATATGTTCTTTTAAGTTCCTCTTCCACACAAAAACTACCATGCCAGAAACTTTCTCTGACTGTTACCTCCCAGATACAGTGTATTTTAAAGTGACACCAGTGTTATCATCATGGACTAGAATTTACTTCATAGGGCTCCAAAGAGTACCGCATGGTAACTGAGGGTACTAACCCCATAAAACAGGCATTTGGACCAAAAGTTTCCTAAGTCTGAGGACTCTCTGCTAGAAAAAGGTAGGACCTCACCTTAGATAACCATTAGCTTCCCATTTCTTTCCAGTCACCATTTGATGTTCAAGACTTCTCATGGACTATTTTGGCTCTCATTTCAATAAATTAGTGAATCTTGAATTTATAAACTGAAGTAAGGGCTTATTAGCTTGACAATATTGGGAAAAAGAAACACAACATTCTCATTTATTACAAGAATTACTTTCTTACTTGAAAGGAAACTCAACAAGCATGGGAAATTTTCTATCATTCAAAACCGAAGTGTAGAAATTATGCACAAATTTGAATATTTATCAAAATTAAAGGAAACTCCCAAAGCTTCCTGTACAATAATATAAAACCCAGAGAAATGGTAAGCATTCAATCGCAGCCCAGTGGCATTTAAACAAGTCTGGGAGAGGCTTTATCAGAAGGAGAGGAAGGTTTTCTCACCCTCTACCTCAAATGTCCTGCCCTGCTTTGTCCCAGTGTGAAGTTGGAGTTTATGTGTTCTCACAGAGGACTGAAACTGTTACCTACTTGCTATAAACCTTCTCCGATTTCATTGCTGTGGGTTCATCTGTAGGTTCTCATTGACATCCCCTGTTGTCTCCCACACTCACTGTGAAGTTTACATGTACCTACCACCTGACAGGCAAGGCAGACCACGGCGCTCCCTTTTACCTGTATCAGCAACTAAAAAAGTAATTCCTCAGACAGAACTTTGAGCCCATTACACCTGGAGGGAATTATTAGGTTAGTTTAACGGCGACATGTATGGGTCACTTTTCTTTCCACAAATTGCTGCGCCATGCTATCATGACATCCATCTGAAATTAAGATTCTGTGGAAGACTTTGGTCATGAAAGTAGTTATTCGTTTTTTGTGTGTCATGGCAATTCCTAGAAGTAATGTACTGGTGATACACAGCTCTTGAATTTAGTCTACCAGTAGGCTGCCTCCTTAAAAAAAAAAAAAAAAATTCCTGTGCAGGTGGAGATTAGCATATGAAAAATGTTTTTAATTTTGTCCACTCTCGGACTTACCTATCTGTCAAACCCATACATGTGACAGCAGTTGGGTTCAACTTATCTCTGCTTTCCCACCTCAAGAGCAGGTTTTATACAGTTCAAGGGCTGTTCGTTATTTGTAAGCTGAGTTCATTTAGCTCTCTTTCTCAAAACAAACCCAATAAAATACAAAGAGACCAAAGTGCCAGTTCGGTTTCTGGATATCAGAAATAAAAACGGTCATCTCCATGAATCTGTGAAAATGACTTTCTTTGACAGAAGGAAACAAAGCAGCCTGCACAGACCGTCTCATGACAGCTACCACATGAGAGCCCTCTGGTTTTTACCCTGTGAAACTTCGTTTACGTAGCGCTTTTCTATAGGGATCTTCCCTATAGGCTCTTTCTTTCCGGTTGCTTATCTTTTCTCTCCCAGCACCTAACCTGCCTAATTTTGCAGTTCTCATTTATGCCCTTTGAGTTGTGCCAACCTTGGCTCAAGGTTTCACAGAATTAAGTGAAACTAGATGCCCCAGTGTGGGCGTGGCCTTGGATCCCTTGTGGCTTCATCCTTCACTGACCGATAGGACTCCCACAGGGCGGTACCTATCGTGAAGTGGGCCTCAAGGGGTTAACATGGGCCGAGTCTCAAAATAGACCTGCAACTCAGTACACCTACTCAGTTATACAGAATGAGCAGTAAATATGTGCATGCAAATTCTGTTTATGTCAAAGGACACTGAAGTTACAGTGGAAAAGTAGAACGCTCTTTCTCACCATTCGACCTCGAAGAAGATCAAGGACACCAGGCACCTTGCACTCTTCAAAGGGGCCGAGCTGAAGGTAGCACCTGAAACAACTTTTCCCTATCACCTACAGCCCTGAGATTGGAACAGGAAGAAAGCTCTCATAGAAAAATAAATTAGCTCCGTCTTCTCTCAATTAAGCTAACTTCTCTACATTTTACTAGTTTCCTTGTTTTACCAAGTTCCTGGGCATTCAGCCGTCACAGCTCAGACAATGCCTTCGAAATGACTTCATGTATTGGAAATAAAAATTCTTCCCTGCGTTAATCAGATGTCTTAATGAATGGGCAGATATCGGCGGGCTGAGCGTTTCACATGCTGTCTCCTCATTTCACACCGCTTTCCCAAAATCAAAATTCTCCTGTTTCGGACAGTCAGAGGTGAGTGGACCACAGCCAGACGCAACTTTCAAACTTAATCTGCTCTGTGCATTTAAAAGCGTTCACGAGCGCAATGGAACACAATTTATATATTATCTACTATCTCGGGTAAATATTGGTCTTAATAATAAACTGTCTGGGAGATGTATGAAACCTGTTTGCTCTCCTATTGATGTTTTACTGGCCATAAGGGCTAAGGCCCTACTCTATTTTAAATTTAACTCCATGAAAATGGGTAGTACCCAAGAAAATGCTAACACAATTCCAGATAAAATATACTGTTGTGAGGCTGAAAAGTGCATGCAAAGCAAGCTGCATTATTAGAATGTTTAAATATTAATTATACCGCTGTGTAGTAAAGATGATCAAGTATGAGTGTCAACTAATTTTCTAAAAGCTGCAACATTTACTTTCATCTAAACTTCCTTTGTTAAACTAAAACTAAAAGCCCAGCAAGTTTAGTCTACTTGAGTGTGTTTATTTTTATTGGTTTCTGCATAATTTTTTTCTACCATAAACCAACTTTAACCCCTTTTCTGTAATCTCTGCCAGTATAACTCCAATAGCACATCATAAAATTCCTATAATTCTTCAAAGCCACGGAGTTGGAAAGGAAAGTCTTGGGCATTTTGTAACAAACGCCAGCTACAGGCCTCAGCCAATTATGTTTAACTCTTACGAACCTTCTTTGTGTGTGTGTGTGTGTGTGTGTGTGTGTGTGGATAAACTTAGAGACTCAGGCTTCGTGGTCACTTTCATTTCCATGGGAAGCATTCTCCATTCACCTTTGAATGTGAAGCCAGTTCCTGTTTGTGAGGAATACGGTGGTGGAGGTAGGACCTGGCTCTAGGAGCTGAGTCTAGGCTGACAGATGGGGAGACAGATGTACTGAGCCACATAAAATCAGAGAGACTTCTTACCTTATGCAGAAGCCTTTGCTGGTGGAGGCGAGGTGGGCTGAAAAGTGGCCATTTAAATGAACTCTGGGGACAGAGGAGTTAAGCGGAACCAGTGCTACTTTCCCTCTCATTCCTTTTCCTATTCTATTGCTCTCTTAGATTCTCAAACAGCTACTAGACCCGGGCAGGAGAATCACTTTGAGATTCTTAAGAGACAAAAGGAAGAGCATGTGTGTGGAGAGAGACGCTCGGGTTGCATCCCGTCACCCATGGATGCCTAGCCAGGGTTTCCCACCTGAGACAGATTGCGACGCGTGTTCGGCTCACTCATGCACGAGAAGCAATACACAAGTTCAGTGTAAAGCCACTTTAAAAGCTCATCGGGTACACACTTTGCTTGTACAAAATACCTTATTCATGACGGAGCAGTGAGGGCCTAGGTAATTACTTGAATCAAGGTGGCCTCAGAAGTGTTTAAATCTACAAGGACACTTAGGGCATGAATAATGCAAAATCATTTGCATCTAAATTTTTTAAGTGTTCTTTATTCAAAAACTAAAATGCAGTTCCGATTAAAGTTTGATGAGTGAAAGCTGAGCACTTCATACCCACTGTGAACTGTCTCCTATATGTGGAAATTATTTCAGACAGTGGTGAAGGGACAAAAGAGTTTGGTTTCTTTTTTTTTTTTTTTTTTCCTTTTAATTTAAGTTGTGATTAAGTCGTGCTGCTTTTGAGCCTAACTTTCTTTAGGTTTTGTGGTGGCCATCGAGGTAATTCCTGAACTCGCTTAGCAGATACAAGTCCAAATTTCAATCCAGCCCCTTAGGAAACACAATGAAAACACTTAGTTTCGCAGACCCAGTAATTTGCCAAACAAAATAACATTTGCATTCAAAGCTAATGCAGTGCAACTTTGCTTCTTTTTCTCTCACCTAAAATATTTTATTCCAATAATTCGTCTTTTAGAATCACCAGACACAAAACACCTCTGTTCTTGTAGAAGCTCAGAATTCCCCATTTTCTCCTTATTTGATTTCTACTGCTGTGTGAATACACATTATTTAATATGTTACCAGGAAATTTTCAGTGAAAAGCTAAGTAGTGTCAATATGTTAATCCATACTTTTTTAGGGAAACAAAATTGAAAAGCTAAAAAATCAATCAATAACCCAAAAGCAAGTTTGTTACGACAACATATAAAAACGTTCCCCACCTTAAAATGACTTTTCTTCATGGAGTTTTCTAAAGTTGAACATTTTGAAGACTATTTCAAAGGTGTGCTGTAAGTAAGATTAAATTACAATATTGCTCATTTACAGATATTTTTGTCAGAGGTCTAGAAAAGGGAAGTCAACTATTTAAAAATAAGTTTTATTTTGCTAAATTTCTACAATCTATGGTCACTCGGGCCATATAACCTGTCTTGGAATTTCACAACATTTGCATTTCATTTAATTCTGTGAACATTTGAGAAACCACAGTTTAAGAAACTGCCCATTGTTTCCTAGATTCTTTTGCCATGTGGAGAGAGCTCTCCTGGCCCTTCTTTTCCACCTGAGATAAAAGTGAAGTTCAAAAAAAAAAAAAAAAGTGAAGTTCAATTAGGAAACAGGCCTCTCTTGTCTAGTTCACAGGAACCCCTCATGGCTCTGTGGACAAGGACAGTTGGAATGTGGTTAGAAAAGGAGGTAGAAGCCCCATCAGAATAACAGCAGAACTGACCTTCCAAGCAAATTTTCAAGGTAGGCCCACTCTGCAACCCACAGCACCTCAACTTTAAAGGCCCTTGCAAAAGGGAAATTATTTTCCTGCCCTAACCCTTATAAAGTATAGACTACCAATTTATTGCATGCTCCAAAGCAGGCTTTCACTTTATTGGAATTTTAGATGAGTGTGTTTGCCACACTCTTGGTGAGTGGGTATGCTTTTTTTTTTTTTTTTTGAACAATGAAAACATTTTTAAACTCATTGAACAAAGATTTCCCCAGCAACAGACCCCCTGCTCAGCAGGTCACCTATCTTTGCGACAGTTTTTCTTTTCCCACGCTAACCCCAGGGCTCATTTGCATAAGGTCTCTGTTGTGACAATTAGTTTCAGGTGAGCTGATTTCTATGCAGCTAGCCCAAGACGATGCACAAGCCCTGGGCCTCCCTGATCCTGGTCCTAATTGCGACTGACTGGCACCAGACACAATCATCCTCTTGATTCAGCAAATTGTCCTGCTAGTAGCTTGTTGTGACCCCGCAAAGCACAAATCATATCATGTCAGTCCAGCCTAGTAAACAACGAATAAAATACATTCTGAATGAGCATAATAATGTCTTTTTCCATATTTTAGGCAGAGTTGACTAAATGTATGCAAATGAAAGCAACAGTCTCTTAATTCTTTTATTTCATTATTATTATTATTGGGTTGAGAGTGGTATTGTGGCTCCCCAGAAAAACTTTTTCAGAAAATGGGACTGCCCCCATATTTAAATTCCGTGGCTCTATAACCCAGTCACCTGGGAGAAAGTCCCCAGGTAAAATAACCGGCTGCTTTCAAATTTCTCTTAGCTTTGTTGTTGTGGAAATAAGTAATATGCTCTTTCATCATCTCTGAAGCTACAGGGTACATCAATATGCACATTAGCTGGGTTCCCAGTAGTCGCTACTAAACAGAAAATCATTTGGAGCCAATGAGATTTCACATCTCTGCATAGCAACCCAAGTTAAGGAAGGACCTTCCTTAATTCTAGGAAGCAGGGGGGTGGGTGGGGAGAGATGAGTGACTTTGCATTAAGAGGATGTTTATGGATAATGACTGTTCTTAAAACATGGCCTCCCTACCCCCACTGTCTGCAGTCCTGAACTTAACTGTATTAGGATTCCTGTCTTATAAATTCTTTCTATCCTGAGAGTCAAGAATCGTTTGCCATCCTGTTGTCGCATTCAGCTACCTGCCTGTCATCTCTATTTTCTCCATATGCTAAAGGTTAAAAAAAATAAATAAATAAACAAGTCCAGTAAGTGTTCCAAAAGCCACTTCGCTATGTTTCCCACTCTTAGAGATAGGTATTGTCATTATTAAGACATTTTTTCCCTTTTCTTCAGGGGTCGTACATAAGCATGTTTTCATGACATGGAAGAAGTTTCCATTCATATCCTGGCTAGACCTAAAAAAGTTTTTCAGACAGCTACTTTTAGGAATTTTGTATCTTATTTCAAACTGGTTCTGACAAATACAGAAGTTATTGTTAGTACGGCAACCAGTGATTTTGCTTTTCTTTTCAGGCACATCCATCTTTGAGGTGAAGATCTTAGAAAGGGGCCAGGGATTATGGAGGGGAAAAAAGAAAGATGAGAAAGGAAGAGGAAAGAAGTAAAGCAAGAAGGAAAAAAGATTAAACAGAGTACTGAAGAGAATTGCTTTAAGTTCTTATGAAAGTACTAATTTCCTCCCATTTCTTATATCTGTTTTGATTTTTTGACTCCATTTTCACAGTGATATGAAATTGTATGGCCAAAGGCTTTACATCATTTAATTAAAGAGGAAGACTAGAAATAGGTGGGGGAGAGGAGGCATCTAAATAAATTCTAGAACCCCATGGAGTATGCTTTTAGACCATTCAGAGCGAGAATGTATTTGAGTCTAGATAAAATGAGTGTATATATCAAGGTAAAGAATTGTTGAGTGTGGAGTGCCTGGGTGGCTCAGTCAGTGAAGCGTCCAACTCTTGATTTTGGCTCAGGTCAAGATCTCAGGGTTGTGGGATCGAGCCCCACAGGGTGTGCAGCCTGCTTGACATACTTTCTCGCCCCCCAACCCGCCCTACCATCTCTCCCTTTCTAAAAAAAAAAAAGAAAGAAAAAAGAATTGTTGAAGAAGCCACACAATTTTGTTATAAAATATAATCTATAAAAAGTAGATGAAAAATCTGTAAGTCAAACTAAAAAAACGTCAGTAAAAGCAATATAAATCAATACCTAGAGTATGTTTTGCCATAAACGGACATAACTCCCACTTTATATGAATTATGCATTTATTGGGGGGAAAAAAAACCAGTTTCAAGACTGGTAATGACCTCTAGCACCAATGCCACACTTGCTCTGGTGCCGTGTCCTTCAGATTGATAGATTAACATCAGGGTTACCTTACCTGTGGAAAATTTGAAAAAGTAAAAAGTGGCTCTTTTTTGTAAATTCCTCTCCCATGTGAATTGACCATCCTGGTAGAATATGAATATGTGAAATAAAGTAGGGTCCTCAATTATGGAAAAGAAAAACTAATACCACAGGGTTCAATGGAAGAACACAATGCCTCCTTCCGCCCAATAACCGCCTCGCCGCCTTCTCTGTTTCCTACTTTCCCCTTGCCACCTTTATCTCGGTTACCCTGCGGGCTTGGTCCCCTCCCCAAAGGGCTTAAATTAATTTCCTTCCTTCCTTCCTTCCTTCCTTCCTTCCTTCCTTCCTTCCTTCCTTCCTTCCCTCTTTCTGGCTCCTTCATGATGTCTCCCTTTTCTACATTATTGCAATTTGCTGTGGTCCCAGCCACGTCTCTCCAGAGTCATTTCATTTTCTACCTCCAGCTACCGTGCCCTCTTTCCTTTTAATCATTTCTCTACCCACCTCTTGAAATCCAAAGACTTCTCTTACTAATTTCTATTCTTTCCTTCTAACCGTGTGAATCTCCTTTCTTGTAATTCAGACTTGTTGATTCTGTCTTCACAGAGTTTCGTGATTAAAATTTATTTTCCTTTCAGCTTCTGAATTCCTAAAAACATCCCTTTCTGTTTCCATATTTAACCACCTACCCCTCTGCTCAAGTCTGCTCAGATTTCTGGCCTAGAGGTTTTTCTTCCACACTTCCTAATTGTTGCTTCCTCTCTAGAATTTCCCATTTCTCCCCTATCTCTGTCCTGAGGGGTTTCACTTCTTAAATTACTACACAGTGTTCTTATCCTGTATTTCTTCTTGTATTTCTTCTCATCTTTCCATAATCTCCGTTTTCTATCCTCTACTTCATTATTTTACAGTTAACCCCCCTAATTTCCATAACCTTTTACCTACCTCATTTATTTTTTTCCTCCCTCCCTTCTTTACTCTGTATGATTATTTCACTCTAAAACTTTGATCTTAAATTATTCCCTACCCTGCTTATGAATTGTGCTTTTTTACGTACTAGTTTCCTTTAACGAAAATCCACGATTCACTTAAGAATAGCTACCAAAAAGATTTTTCATCCAACTTAGGAAACATTGAGACAATTCTGCTCATTCATGAGGGGAAAGAAATCATTGTTTAGGTAAGATTATCTACCCACCTATGCCTCCAGTCACCCATCCATCCATCCATCCATCCGTCCATCCAACCATCCATCTTAGAAATACAGCTATAACATGGAAAGCACTGAATGTTGAGCTGGAAGCTATAGGCTTGAATACTGGGTCTTTCACACATTAAAACAGTAGGCCAATTTTCCAAAAGTCATCTGATTTCTCCAAGTCTGGACTCTTTGTTTGTGTTAAATATCCTCTCTTTCTCTGGCTAGAATTTTTGTGAAGATCAAATGAGATATTTCTGCCAAAGCACCTTGGACAATATGAAACACTCTATAACCATTAGTTACAAATGTTATCTTTTGTGTTCAAACTGGATATATCTGGGAAAATTGTTTATAAAAATATGACTTTCTAAATCAAGGATATTTCTTTACTTTTGAATAGGACCAAATGGTTCCTAAGCCTACATAACTTCCTTGCAATTATGTGAACAGAAAAAGTTCATGAGCCCAATATTCAGAAAGAAGATCAGAGATGTTGGTTTAGTGGGAAATGTGGGAAAATACTATGTTAACTGAAGGAGCCTATATTATTTGCTTTAGCTTTAAAGAATGAATTTGGGATAATTTACAAAGTAGTTAGAGAGTTTGCTGGGTAGACAATGGTTAGAGGCCAAACCTTTCCTGTGTCTAGCTTTAAGGCCACATTTTCTGAGCTCTACCTGCCTCCATCATCAGATTTCAAAGTAAGAGTTTATTCCAAATAGGGTTGACTTATTTAAATCTTCCAACTTTTATCTGATGCTGATTATACAGACAATTCTACCATGGATGTAGAAGCCACTAAGGATTCAGTGTACACTGTACAGTGAGGCATGTCCGATTTAGAAGTAGAGAGCTAGAGGCTCTATAATAAGGAAGGGGTCCTGAAGAGGACTAGGGGTCACACACATCAATGTCTACACAGACCATGCAGAGGAAGGAGGTTGGCTGATCCTTCTGTCAGGGATCCAGAGAAATTTCCTCTTTTTGTGGAGCCATGTAGGCCAGGGAAGCCAGATCTTCTGAGTTCTCTAGAAGAGCTGAAAATTAGAACTTTTGAGTGACTTTCCCAATTTTTAAATATTGGCAACCAATTCAAATGTGTTTAAAATATTTCTTGAGCCAACACAAACACATCTGTCAGCCACCAGTTCACACCCTCTGTCCAACCTCTACACCTTACAGCTAGGGACAGGAAGCCCAGCAAGGCACTGGTGCTGGTGCTGACCACGCCACCACTGGATGGCAGGACTGGGAGGACCAGAAGTCTGAGTTTCCCAGACCAAGTCCAGGACTCCTCTTCTTATACTACATTGTGATTCCAGGACTCCACAGATCAGTCGGCCTCCTAGAATAGAACCTAGTAGAAGACACGTAGTGTAATCAGGAATGGCTTCGGAGAGGAAGCCATTCTCCTCACCCCAAACTCTTCCTCACCACCGCTGCTCCTGCTGCAAAGCTAAACGTGGAGAAGGTGGATGCAGATAATGGGTCCAGGTGCACAGGCCTTTTCACTCCTTCTCAGCTGCCTTCCCTCCTGTCCTCTCCTCTATCGACTCTCTGCCATGGACTCTTCTCCCCACACTCTCTATGTGCCAACGCAGGCTTGGCTTACTTTGGAAGGGGGCAGGAATGGGAACTCACTTAATGCCAGGCTCATGTCACTACCAGGTGAAATATTTTCTGGGTGCTCTGCCCCCTGTCTGTATTAGAATTACGAGAACACCTCACCTAAAACGTTACCACCCAATCCTTCCAAAAAACACAGAAGCACTAAAACCAGAGTCTTGAGTTCAGAACATGTGGCCCCAGAGTCCAGTAACTCGGCACTTAGGCACACTGGATTTTCTGATTCCAGTGTACTCACCGCTTGGCATATACACCAATTACAACCTGACACTTCGGGGTAGAGAGTCATTTGGCCTAAAAATAAGACATCATGTCGGGCTGGATCTTGAGAGAAAACTATCAACAACATTCAAAACAGTATCCTGTCCCTAATTTTTGATCAGAAGACTAGCATTTAAATCCTGGTTCTGCAGTTTTGTTTCAATGTCTCCCCAACAAGGGAAGCCTCCGGATGAGAAGAGTTGAAATCTCCAGTTCCTCCCAAGGTCTAAAAATATACGAATGCTCTCTAGGGAAAATATTTTGGAAAATTAAATATACATGTCAGATTATGCAACGTTTTTAAAACACAAAGGATGTATAGATAAGCACTAATTAGTGTTATCATTTAAGTCCAAATATTTGAAAACTGGGTTGAGACATTTTCAGAACCAAAAATTTACTAGAATCCTTTAAAAAAAAATAAATTTGTGAATATGTATGTATTGTGAATATGCGTGAATACGTATCCTCTCTTACCTATGCTAGTGTTTGGATGAATAGGAAAAAACCAAATACTTGAATAGGAAAAAACCCAAATATCCTTATGATATAAACTATTTCAAGAAACCGTAACATCAGTTATCTAACACTGCCTTCTCTCCCCTGTTCTCTTTTATTTAGCTTAGGGAAATGAAAAAGGAATCAATAACCTAAACCCTCAGGAAAAAAATGTTTTGAGTTAGTGCGATTTACCAAAGTCTCCGAGTTTTTCAGGCTTTGTCTTATACCCACACTGACATCTCTACCTTATGACGTTAAGTGGCACTGCAGATGAGCCTAGAAATCTGGCTGTGAAGTTTAAGATACGTCATCAGAGTTTACAAAACTTTCACGATGAGCTCAGTTGGCTCAAAAGGACTCTTGGGGGAGAAAAAAATAAGACACAAACAATAAATAAAACACATTTCCTGAAAAGATTCCTTTGTTATATTTATATCTCTCCTCTGACAAACCTTGCACATGTTCACAAAAACGTAGATTTTTTTTTTTTAACCTTTGCTTTTGGTCTACATGAAAAATAGGTATTTCTATAAGCATGGAGGAAAAAAATGTGAAATAAGATCCAAAAAATTTTTATTTTTATTTTTATTTTTTATTTATTCTTAAAGATTTTATTTATTTATTTGACAGATAGAGATCACAAGTAGGCAGAGAGGCAGGTAGAGAGAGAGGATGAAGCAGGCTCCCTACTAAGCAGAGAGCCCGATATGGGGCTTGATCCCAAGACCCTGGGATCATGACCTGAGCTGAAAGCAGAGGCTTTAACCCACTGAACCACCCAGGTGCCCCCAAAAAGATTTTTTTGAAAGAAAGAATATAATGTCTTTTCCCAATTGCTTTTTTATAAAATAAGAGAACGGCCAGTCAAGTGCAACTTAGCAATTAATTTTAACCACTCCTTATTTCCATGTGTATTCTTTTTCAAAACTAAAACTACCTTGATCATGGTTTTGATTACAAATCCTGAAAACAATTATGGAAATGATCTTTAATATAATAATATATTTTACTGAATGTCTCAGCTTTTTCATTCCAACAACTGAAACAGAGACAATCCTTTGCATGTTGAAATGTGTAATTATCATGTATCCAAAAGGGAGGGTGTAATTTCCACATCTGATTACAAGGGAAGAGTGTAAGCGAAGCTGCCTGGGTAAGCTTACACTTGTTTACAAAGAGCACTACCTTTGATATTAAAAACTCAAAACATACAAAACACTAAGAAAAATCAAGATTAACATGAACAAAACTAAACAAAAAGCTAAGTATTTTTCTTGGCCCCACCACAAAAATAAAGTCAGTTCTTCTGAACTAGTATTGGTTGACTTATTTCTGATGATTTTAAGACTCAAACATTATTTTGCAGCCTTGCTGGGGACTGTGCTATTAGAGGTTAGGAAGCTCAAGCAGTAGATTTAATTCACAAGGAAACTTCAAATTCTTGCTATGCTTATAAACCTACATGGTCAATTTAACCTAAAGAATGATTTTTGTCTCAACAGAACATACGTTTCTAAATACAGTAATTGCTTGCAAGATATGTAGTTTTTATTTCTTTATCTTTTTTTTTTTTTCCCTGAACTTCTGATTTACCTTTGATAAGATCAACTTCTGCTCATGTGAACTTATGTTTTGGACATGTAGGCAGAGATAATATCAAGGAAAGCCAAAGCTGTGATGGTAGCTATCATTTAGCAAGAAGATTAAAGATAGATACAAGATCACACAACAGGTAGGAAAAAAAGAAACCGCCTTGAGAGCCAACACATATTAGGAACACTTTTGTATGATATATAATTATGATCACTCAGTGATCGTGGTAGATTGTGAAAAGCTTAAAAAGGCTGAAATTAATATTAAGTATACTCTATATTCCTATTGCATCCCTTAGAACAAGCAGAAGAGGAAAACAAAGAGAAGGAAAAAGGAGAAACATAAAGAAATTGATTTAAGGATGGAAGATACAAACCTACATGCTAAATGGAACCCACTAAAATGTACTGTCTGTGTAGCCTTTTAATTACATAGAAAGCAATGAGTTTGTTAGAAGGCTCTTAAGGTATCTAGGTTTTCAAAAGCAGCACTAATGGTAAGGCTGATTGTTGGCTTACTTCAGAAATTGGGTGGGGTCTTTTTGTTTGTTTGTTTGTTTGTTTGTTTGTTTTTGGTAACTTGCCAAATCAAACTCAACAAGCAAGAACTTTGAAAAAGGATACAAGCTACCAAGTGATAAAGATTTAAGAGTAATGACAATAAGACAAAAAGTTATTCTGTGAAGAGGAACTAGACTCTCCCTTCTAAACTGACATTGCCGAAAGCATTTTGGGGGATAACCAGGACTTAACTTTTTATGAGATCTTAGCTATTTTTTCTTTACATACAATTTCACCGTGAGTCGTACATTCTGCTTCTTATCGCATCAAAAAGCGTAACACCTGACATGACTCTCCTTGCTCTTCCAGTTCCTTGGGTATGCCTGTGCCCTTCCCTGAAGGTCTGGGTGGGAGAGGACGTGGGCGTGTCTGGAGGCAGAGGAGTTCCGAAGGAGATCTGCAGTTCCCAAGTGGTTGAGAGGCTTACCCACCCACCACAAAACAGCCGTGTGCACGGCACACCAATCAATGCTTAATGCACAGCGCATTCTTCACTGTGTTGTTAGAGTACATTTGCTTATATTTTGCACAATTTTAATTTAACCATATTGATCAAACTGAACACTCAATAAGACCCTAGGCACCTTAGGCTTATTAAAATTAGTCAACACAAAGCAAGCAAGCAAGGAAGTAATGGAGACTGTTTGGAGATTTAAATACAGTGGAACCCACTTAAATAAATACCTGTTAATGAAATAAATCTATTAAATGAATACATTTTCTCTGACCCAAATCAAAACACATAGAATAATACTCAAGGGGACCTTTAAGTGAATACTGCTTAAATGAATAAGCATCTTAAATGGACATGCTTCTCTTAAAAGCCAGTAGTATTTGCATGTTCTCTAAGGTTAATTAAAACAAGAAAAATCCATGTTGGCTTTTTTTTTCGGACATATTGTCACTCTTTGAAATTAAGAAGAAAAAATTGCTTAAATAACACTATTTAAATAATAAAATTTTTCTTAAAGCTAATTGCCCATATGTGTGTGTGTATGTATCTGTATGTCTGTTGTGGGCCCTGAGCTCACAGGGGACAAAATGGAGGTATCCATTTGTCTGGCAACTTACTTACGGCAAGAAAATACAAAAATATTTTAAATTTTGAACTTCCTTTCACAATCTTATGTCACAGAGTTATGGACTGGCTACTTTTAACATATAATTAATTTTCCTCTTTGGAAAGTTCTATTATTTCGCCAACATGGTTGAAAGGCGTGATTAAAAGAATCAAGTCCCTTACTCTAATGTAATAAGAGGCCAACTGATACATTTGGGGTGCTCAAAATCATGTTGTTTTTGTTTCTTAAAAACGTAAATGTCTTTTTTTGTGTAGTGAAACCACCTAACACATAATCTACCGTATGAATTAGCGTACATGGTATAATATTGTTCACTATGCATGCATTGTTGTATAGCAGAGCTCCAGAATTTACCAAACACTTTTTAGCATAAAGTTTATGTTGGACCACATCTTTAACTGATCAGGTCTCTCTCTTCCCAGAGGGTTTGACCTATGGTGGTATGTTATTATAATGAAAGAAAAATGCAACGCCTCCATTGAAGTCTTAAAATAATAATACCTTTTTAAAAATACTGTGGGCACACGAACTGCAGAAACGTTTCTCAGACCCCCTTTATCTAATATTGCCTTTAGAGGGCCTTGTTTATTCATTTTCTCCCCCCAGGCCCTAGTAGAAGACATTAGCTCTTTTCCCTAAGCAAAATCACTCCTAACATGAATCAGGCAACTAGTGGGAGACTACTGGCCAGGTTTCACCCCACTAAAATTCTAATCTATACTTTGTCTTTTAGAATTAAGGAGAAAATGCATATCAGCAGAATCTCCTCTCTACTTTATTTCATTTATAAATTACGAGAATGATGCTATTATATATTATTAATTTCTGCTGTTCTCCAACTCTGCTGCAGCAGTGAGCTGCGGATGTTGGAACGGTGTAATTATGTTCTAGTAGGGTAGCCATCCGTTTCCTTTCAAAAATTTACAGGATTCTTAATCACGCTGCTCATTTGGGTGCGCAGCAGCGAGGATGGCGAAACACAAACAGGGCACGTTCGTTTACATAGGAACACCTGCTTAGCATGATAGCAGATGTCAGTCAGTAAGCAGAACACAAAAGGGAAAAATATCAACAACAGCAAACTCGCACCATTTTGATTTGGTGGCGGGGGAGTCTTTCCAGGAGTGAAGGCAACAGTGGACATTCCTTCTAAAACACAAACAGAGTCTCTGAAATTCCCAAGTCTTGTCTGCAGTTAACATGGTGTCAGAGAGAAAGGGCATTTGCAATGTTGCCTTCTGATATGGACTCCGACTCTCTCATATAAGGGGAAATTAGTTAAACTGCCCTGCCTCAGTTTCCTGATTAGTAAGCAGACAAGCGGCTGGACATTCTTGATAAAAACCTGCTTCCCCTAAGGTGGTCATCATCAGAAGCAACGTAATGGTAACAGCACGGCTCCCAACACACCCGGTTCAAATCCTACCGCAGTCACTTAGCAGTTGCGTGTTATCAGTCAAGTTATTTAACCTTGCTAAGGCACAGTTTCCTGATTTGTAATGTCTGTTGAGAGAATTAAATGAGATAATGTATACAAAGTGCCTGCCACATAGTAAGGATATAATAAACAGTGGCTGTATTATGATTATGATGATGATTATTATTACCACTGCTACCATCATCATCATTATCATTATTTTATTTTGATCCTTGCAGAACCTTTCCTACTCAACATGTTATTTATTAAAAGTCTGGAATGACAACCAACTGAAATCTCTTGCGGAGATCATCATAAAACGTGGTATTTTTGATGTGCGTAGTTCTGTGAGATTATTATAATGACACCTACTACTGTTATTTTATAGTTCGAGAGCCTGTCATCATTTCCACTACATTTTCTGGGATTTATATCAGAGCCATAAAAAAAGGCTTTCTGAGCTGTACCCTGCCTGAAAAAGAACCTCAATGAAAGTGAAGTGCTTTCTAGAACTTTGACACAGTAAAAATGAGGCTATGGAAAGGAAAAAATTAGAAGTTCGTCGTCTTCATACGCCCACCCCATACTTCCAACTCTTGCACCAGTTTTTTAAGGTCTTTTCAGACGACCCTGGTATTTTCCCTTCTCGCCCTTTCCCCAAAATGGTTAAAATTCAAAATGGAAAACAGCTATCACACATGGGCAATGACTAATTTTCCTAAGGAATTTTAGTATTCGGAATGTGTCTGCTTGTGCAGGCCTGTGCGTTAAAGGCTCCCTGAGTATGCATTGACTTGATACCCAATAATGGCTGCTAAGGAGCCGTTATGTAGTGCCGTGTCAATGATCCGTGCATTGAGGACTCCCTGAGTACGCATTGACACGATAGACCGGAACGGCTCAGAAGAAGCTGTTATGGTCTATCATGCCAATGATGAGCGGATATTGGCAGGGCCTCTGGCCCTTCCATGGAAATTATGGAGTCTCTGAAGGAACTGGTGTGGGCGCCATTTGGGCGCCATCCGTGAGCTAACAGTTCCATTCTCCCTTCTCTTTGGGTTTACTTCAAAAAAGTCAGCTTGGAAAAGTTGTCCAATAACTTCAGTGGTCCCACGTTACCTCCACAAAACATAAGCAAGAGTTAAAGATCTTCCTGCCATTTAGTCTTTTCGTTTCTTCTCAGAGAAAGAAACTGATATGGCTAATAGTAAAAGGAGGAGCAAAAGTCAAGGAAAAATTTTTTGATTATAAATATCTCTTTTCTGGTTTATGAATTTCGTGTTATTCGTCTATATGGTGCTAAGCAGCGGTGGTGGTGATTTTCTGAGATTGGAAGATTGCATCTCTGCAAAGAAAAATTCCTTTTTTATATGTCCTCAGCAGTTGAATAGGTACTCAGAACTTGGCATATAGGAAATGGTTCAAAAAACCTTGGGAAGAGAAGTGCAAGTTCAAGAATAAAGTTTGGATTCACACATGCTTTACCAACTTAAGGCAGTAATTAATTCACTTATGGTATTTACATGCCCCTCTTCAGATACTTATGGAGAACATGGGAATTTTAAATTCACAATTCAGTGCAAAATTTAAAATGATCTTCATTAGAATTTGAAGCTATACTCTAAACTGCTTTATATACTACCAACAGGGAGTCTCATTATGTAGTACTATATTTGGACTACCTTCTTTACATTTTGTAGCTGTAGATTTTGAATGTATTTCTGGTATGCTTGAGCAGAATCAAACAAAGTGTTTTAATCTGCTCTATTAACTAACCAATCCACATAGTTGCATGGCAAACGTATGAAGTTAAGAGACCTTAGTGCATCTTCTTTTCTGATAACGTCAAAGGATCATGGAAGAGAGATCTAAGATACCCAAGCACAGAATGGTGGCAAAGCCTCTCAGAAATACCAAAGCGGTTCACTAAAGAGGTTGGTGGGAACAAAGAAACAGTCCGATTAGGCAGAAAATTGCTGGAATGATTGTGATTCTAAGTATGGAAGGTACTTCTGCATGCTCATTTCCTTGAGTAGAAAATAGTCCAATTCTTATAATGAAATTCGAAACTGGGTGAAGATATCCACCATTGGTGTATATTAAATGTTGACTGACTTAATGATGGACAGAAGGAGCAAGGCAGGGAACTCACTAAATGCCAACGCAAAGTAAATACTCAGTAAACAAAGAAGAATAGAGGGAGGAGATGTAACATTAAATACCTACTAGGTACTTGATACTTCCTATTACAAGTATGTCTTTACAACAACCCTGGTGCATAGGCTTTATGAGAAATGGAGACACAGTTAGGTTAAGCAATTTGCCCCTGGTCACATGGCAAACATGAAGAAGACACTAGATCTGAGCCCAGGTACCTACAGCCTAGACTCCAGCGTGTGAGTGGCTCATTTGGTCAAGAGGTTGCCTTCCCCTCAGGTCATGATCCCAGGGTCCTGGGATCGAGCCCCCCTTGGGGCTCCCTGCTCAGCGGGGAACTTGCTTCTCCATTTGCCCCTCCCCCTCTTGGGACTTTCTCTGTCAAACAAATAGATAAGATCTTTAAAAAAAAATTTTTTTTAAATAAAGCCTAGACTCTCTTGAACATCCATACTTCCTCTCTACCTGCCTCCCTGACTCACAAGTCTTACAGGTCTCATTGAGAATGGTGGAAAGCCATTTGATTTAAATACAAACTAAAAGAGATAGAGAGAGAGAGACGAAAAAAAATCCCAAGTACTCAAAATGGCAGACTCGCACTTAGTGGAGTTCAAGAAATTGTTAATAGGATGGTAAGGGGTGTAACATAAGTCATCTAAAGCTTTTTTTCTAGATATTACAATACACACTAAATCTTTAATGTACCTGCTGTATTCATTTTTAGAAGCTGCTTGAGTAGAACGGATTCACCTTCATCCTAAGGACAGCAAATGATCATTGTGTCCCATGTGCCGAATTAGTCACTGGTGCCAGTGGGATGATCAAGACTGTCCTCAAGGTGTTTGCACATTCGTGAAGAGACAAATAAGAAACAGATGTTTTAAGTGCTGTGACAAAGGTCAGCCCAGAACATACACTTAGAGGAAGTTTTTTCAGAGGGCGTTGTTCCTCTAAGAAAGAAGACTATGTCTACTTCCTGGAAATGAAGAGGCATAAGACCATGCCAAAAAGAAGTGACTAGTTCTTTTCCTTGTTTGCTTTTTAACGTTCCCTAAAGAATTGAAAAGGAATAAATACCTCAGCTTAAGGTTATTGTTTCCTCTTTTCAAGAATGTTTTGGCATAGCCCAGAACCTGAAATGCCTCTGTCACAGAACTCCCAGCAGCCTGATTAGCTGTGCTTTGAAATAGCTATGCTTTAGTCATAATCAGAATTTACCGAGTCTCTTCTAGGCTCCAAACACTGCCCTTAGAATTTTGTTCAGTGCTCCCAAGGAAGCCTCTACAGTAAGTATCGGCCCCCATCCATGATGAACTAAAACTCAGAGAGGTAAAGAAACAGACTCAGGGTCACATGAAGAGTAAGTGGCAGAATCAGAATTTGGACACAGATGTATTTGTGTTTGAATGCTGTGTTCTTTCATGGTATTGAATCCCTCAATGCCTGGGGAGAAAAGAGAACCAGGCTCTATTCATCATAAACGAATGGACCTAGGGATGTTCCTGGGGCAGGAGTCTGGGAAGTGGAGATGTGAACATGAGTAGCAGGACAGCTCACCTTGGAGAAACTAGTGGACAGGACACACAGAGGGTGTGTGAAAGAAAGTGCTGCTTCACCTGCAAACAGACCAGTTAGTAGCTTCTAAATATCATGCTTAGTTGTGTAAGCTCTTTGGAATCTTAAAAAAATATATTATCGAATTCACATTCCATGCACGTCTCTTATGGCTGTTGTCCAAATCCTGTTATCTGGGAACTTAATTTAAAATAGCTTGGTCTTTTTGCATTGTCAAAAATTCTAATAAAACAGGAATATTTCATACTTGCACAGACCAAATTCTGTGGGACAATCAAAGCTTAGCTCTTAAATTATGTCCTTAGAACAGTGAGGAAGTAAAACCTAGATAGACCCTGTTGAAAGGCACAATTCAGATATGAATTCGAATGGATACTTGACTCACGTGCAACCTATGTGAGAGGCACCATTCTGCCTCTTACCTGTATCTACTAATCGTCTTTAATTGTAATAGCAAGTCAGAAATTTTAACAAATGGTTTAGCCAAAAACACAGAAAATGCTCAGTTCTTGTTCTCTTTTGACAAAGTAAATGAATTTCTGAAAAAGTAGAAATCTTTAAGTTCATTTACTTAAATTCTAAGCCCTTTAAGCAAGGTAGACAATGTGGGAATACGCAGCTGCATTTTTTTTTTTTAAGGCTACTGTTCCTTTAATGCCCAGCTGGTTCTGAGATGTAATAAAATTGACATATTGATTCCTTTGAATTTACAAATGCCTGTTTCATAAACTCCATCTCCAAAGCCTAGGCATCTTTAGAGCACTGTCATTTTTTTTCTCCAAATGGATCAATTATGTGCCCACGTAATCCTGTTACCTGTGAAATCCATGCATACTTCTCCCATTTGCTGCAGTTCCCAGGCGGACAAACTTGCATTATGTACGCATAAACAAACAGCGCATTTTCCTGATATTAGAGATTGTTTTCAAAGTGAAAGGCAATCTCTTGGGTCCTTTACTCAAAAAAAAAAAAAAAAAAAAAGAGAGAGAGAGAGAGAGAGAGAAGAGAGAAAAGCAAAGAAAAAAGAAAAAGAAAAACTGTGTCCCTTTGAGCAGACTCAGTGTATATATACATACACAAACAAGTGTGTGTGTATGTATATATACATCCATATATATGTATATGCATTTATATTTACTATTTGCAGGGCCCAACAATTCACTGAAATCATTCAATTTTGCTATGTTCAGTCCCCTTTAACATATTCACCGAAGTAAATTCTTCCTTTTAGTGAAACTAGTTCGTGAAGGTTTATCACATTTTTTTTTTAATTGCTGTCTTTCCCCCTTTGTTGATAATGAGTTATTTAAGGACAAATCATCCCTAAGATACCTTGAGACAACTGAGAAATGAAAACCCGAAGTGAATTAGGTTATAAAGTTTGCAGCCATTCTCTCAAAGGAAAAGTCTTCAATATTTGTCACTGTAGCACTTGACACTCACCGGCTCTGAGCCTTCCTTGAGCACACACAGAGTCCTTTACTGAAACAACCGTAGAAAACACAAGGATTCTGCTTCTGCTACATTAGGAGAGAAACGCCTCAGTGAACTAGAAGGTCTTTCCTATGTCTTAAATCTGTAACAGCAAATTGTCTTCCCACGCAAGTACATCATTTACACGTCCACGTGTGGACACCCTCACTGGTACAGAATGCATACAGAAGGCTTACGTGCGAATATACACATAGACTGTGCCTATAGAATCCCCTGCAAATAACCAACAAGCAAACATGCTTTTGTCAATGTGTGAACTCTCCGTGGGAGCAAAGGACTGGGCATGCTCTGCACAGAGCGATGAATTCTCGCTTCAACCTTTCAGCCTGTGCTGTATCTGATTTTCCTCACTTCACTGGGCACCCAGCAGTCCAGCGACACTGCACTCGCACTCCACAATTTGTCTCTAAGAGATTCCCCAAATCACAGAACATCTTGTCTGCTGTCCAATGTGCTCCCCATATGCAGAAAAGATGGTCTGAAAAATTGGGTTGTGTCTGGAGCCCTGTGGCCTGGCCCACCGCTGCCATTGTGCAGGAGTGGTTTTAAAGATAAATGACTGCATGTTAACCAGATTTGACATGCTGTACAAAGGCAGCCACCTTTGGTCCCATGACACGGCCAAACAGCAAACACAACAAGCAAGCCTGGCAAAGATGTCCGACATGAATAAAAGCACAACGATTTGTCACATAGTTGTTACAAAACGTTAGCAGCTTTAGGGCTTGCCATGGGATGGCAGAGATAAGGCTGAGTAGAGAACCTGGAAGTTTAAGGATTGGTGAGTCTTAGGCAACAGGAGAGTTAATTCGGAAAAGGAGGGGGAAGTACTCATTGCAAAGGGATGCTTTTCATTTGTGTCCTCATCAGGCCGAAGAAGGCCTTCATGTCCTGAATTGAATCAGCAAGGCCAGTGTTCCGGGGTTTACTAAATTCCTCTGTCTTGAAGGGCTGTCTGTTAACCGTCTCTTTCCAAACTCCCAAAGATGTAACACCTTCTGGCGTCAGTTTCTTGAGAACCAAGAATCATGTTTCATTTTCTTTTTCGAACTGGCATAATAATGAATGAAAGGAAGACTTCTGAGGATGAAAAACCCTTACACCCCACTTGGTCTCAGCCTCCACCGAGAGAAAAGGGAATCAAACTGCCTCACTTTCACTCTTTTTTAAAGGCTGGGTTTCCTTTTCCTAATGTCCTTCCACAATCACTTGTAACTCTGGGAATCCCATGATTCCGGTCGCATTTAGCCATACACTTTCTTCCCTATACCCCAGGCTCATGCCCTTGCCAAGCCCTACTGCCCTCCTCTGTAAAACGTGCATTAAAATAATTGTATCTGTTCGATACAACTGTTGTCAGGGCAACATCAGAGGGCATAGGCAAAATTCTTAGCACAGGTCCCAGCACATTATAAGTACTCAATAAATGTAAGATAATATTAGCTTCCGTGCAGTTGCCAGAGACATTTCACTGAAACACAAATATGATTATGTCATTCTTCTTCTTTAAAAAATGGTTCCCAAGCTCATCATCACCTGTTTACTGGAGAAGAGCCAGAAATGTGGCATGGGGGATTCCATTTGCAGACTCAATTTAAGCACATCCTCTTGCCCACACCCTATGCTCAGACATCTTAGCTGGCTGGTAGCATCTAAGGGGGTCTACCTTTCCCTTCTCCAATGCCTGTATCTCCTCTTCTGCCAGCCCAGGGTGTCCTTCCCTCTCTCCACTGGTGAAATCAAAGTCATGTGATCCACACTGCCCTCAGATGCTGCCTTCCCCTGGAAGTCTGCCCTCCCCACCTGCTCCAAACCTAGTTATGCCATCTTGTACATTCTGTACTCACTGGGTGAAGTTCCTTATTGTTCTCACCACATTTTTCTCATTTCTTGAGCACCCCTCCCAATCTCCTTTCCCACTAGACATCAAGCTCCTCAGGAGCCCAAGCTCTATCATTCATTTTTGGATCTGAGCCTCAAGTGTGGTGTCTGCACATTGTAAATGCTCACTTAACGCAGAATGAATAAACACTGCAATTCTCTGCTGGAAAACCAGAGGCCTAGAAGGCACCTGGTGGCATACTTTTTAATTATTTGGCAACAGATTTTCTTTTTTTCCCCCTTACAATGCAAAGCCAGATCATCCTCGGGAATGAAGGTGAAAGGAACCCTGAGTGGAAAAAGAAAAATGTGCATTTCTCTTCTGGAAACCTGACATCAGCTTCGCTGATGGAGGGATTGCTACTAGCCATAGCGGAGTGAATCAAGTAAGCTCAGATGGTGAGGTTTGCAAAGAAAAGGGACTTAAAATACCAAATTGCTGGCCAGTCTAGTGCTGTCATGGCCACATCGTTCAGACCTTTTCCAAACATCCTGATGACGTTGTACGAGTAAGGAGAAGACACTTGGGAGAGGGAGTTTGTATAATAGGCACTGTCATTGTCATGGTTCCATATAACTAACATGGGTGAAATCTCCTACGTAAAGAACTCCACATTGCCCTGTGAACTTACAGAGGACATAGAATCAAATGCAACAAGGTAAGAAGATTTCTACTGAAAATTTTCCAAAGAATAGGGCCTGGAGCTCTATTGACATCTATGATTCTCTAACCTTTGTGACCCCTTGTAAACTCAGAACCAGCACAGCCTGGAGCATATCATAGTGCCTCCCCCACCCCACTGCTCTCCTGAAATTTGAACCAAGCCCCATGTGGCTGCAGATCTCCTGTTCACAGGTCCCGAAGGGAACCCAGGAAGCCAGTCTTTGACAAGGGTGCACTCTCCCTCACCAAAGGTGAACTGACTGCTGGGAGAGGAAATCATCTTAGTGGCAGTTAGTTGAGGGGGAGGAGGGGGGTAAGGAGCTGGTAAGTGCTGGGGAGATCACGGAGTTAACTGGTGACCTTTCAGTTGCCTCCATTAATAGGTCTCATTTTATTTCTACTTGTGATATTAAATGGGAAACAGATTTAAATACGTTGGAAATGATGCCATGTCACTCGGAACCACCAGCTGAGTTGTCACCTCTAAACTGCCCAGTTCACTTGTTTCCTAAAAGTGGTGATGAGGAAGGGTCATGGGGAAGAGGTCTGATACCAGGCCTGAAATCAAAGGACAGTCAGATACTGTCAGGAACACAGACTGCTCCTTATTTTTTGTCTCTCTCCCTGAAATGTCAGGGTTACCCAAAGAATATCTTTGGAGTGAAACCATTGATTTCCGCCTGAAACACCAAAGAATCATGCAGAATATTTTACACGAGACAGTCTGATTGTTAGATTGATCAGTAATAGTTAACTAAACATATTCTTAGGTTAAGCTTTATATGGAGAGATCATTTTGCAGAATGCCAAATACAGGAAGGGGATGCTTAAAGTCCCTTTAACTCCACGGGCAGCCAGATATTCAAACCCCATATTTGCCTCGATTAATTTTTAAAATATTTTAAATTCATATTGTTCAGGCAGTAGGGATAAACACATGAAAGTTAAATTTTGTCCATTAGAAGGCAATTTTAAAAGCTTTTAATTAAAAAAAAACAGTGTAAATAAAAATAATTTTAAAATAACATCTAAACTATAAATTTACTCATGTACTACAGAATGTGCCATTAGCGTGCTTGACATACATTAAGTTGATGGTGTAATGTTTCATTAGAAAGTTGCATCTTTGTTCATTAAAGGAAGAAATGGTATTAATAAGCAGAAGTTCCGTTCTTGTTTCAGGTTCTGGAAAAATTTTTCCTAGTAATAACTTTATTCACCAGTTTTGGAGGCTTTTAGGTGGAGTGATAAAGATATGGTTAAAAATTCTAAGGAAAACATTAGCCTATTCCAACTCTCTAGTTCTTCCTTAAACTCTAAAAATAAAACTTCCAGTGTTTTATTAGATTAGTTAATAGTCTCTGTATGTCTGTGCTATACCTGTTCCTTGAGAAAACTTCCTTCCAGGTCCTAGTTTGCTGATGGGAGCATCGCGCAGAAAACCCAACCTCCATTGGCCGGAGCTTCAGGTGTACAGTTTTGACCCCCGTAAGCATTTTAGGCTTGCAGTCTGCACTCTCACGTTTCCGAATCTAGGTCTAAAATATGTGCAGCAATGCTTTTAGGAAGTAAAAAACTGACGGATCGTGCCATCCATGGCAGCATTTGTTCAGCATTTGGTACAAACGGGAGGAAAAAAGATACAGAATGCATGGATTGATTTTCAAATTACCTCAATATTTTGAAAACATTTTCACCTGCATGCTGAGAATGCTAAGAATGGCAAGGAAGGCAATTGTGCATTTGCAGAGCCTCCACTGCATTCATTTATAAATTACCTCATCACTGACTGAAATTAACACTGATTCTTACAGGCAATTTCTCAATTTCCAATGCTAATTACATTTTTTTTACTTTTAAATTCTGTACCACCTGTTTTGGGCAAGACATCTTAGGCAGCGCGACCGCATTTAATCACAATTTTAATTAACCGCCCTGTAGATGTGAAAAAGAAGCAATTATAATGTAGATGAATGATGATTTTTCTGCATTAAATTGTTTTGTTTCCCTGGTATGTTGATTGTAACACAGCACACAAATACAGTAACTGTACAATTTTTTTCTATTGTAATTTAGTAATTGTTTTTGGAAAACCAGTTTGGGAATGAGTGACTTCATCTGTTTACAAATTGATTGATACTGTTCACTCACTGATTGCCGCGGCGTATATTTTGGTATTGCACAGCCTAGCATAAAATATAATTAGAGATGCACAGGCTTTGCAGCACCATTTTGGAATCTGAAAATCAACTGTAACTGAAGTATGTTTTCCTTGAGCATACTAGTATCAGTTGGGGCTGATGAAATGATAATCAAAACAATGGGCTTTCCAATTCCACCACTAGTAGAAACCCTTGGTTTCAATCTGATAGTCTAATATGGTAAGTTTATGAATTACTCCGTACTAGGCCTGGGAGCTGGGGGCTGGCAAGTCTGAGGCTTGCACAACTCACTCAGATCTGTATCACGAGAAGCATACCAAGTGAGGTAAGGAAACAATGATGAAAAATAAAAGAGTTGCTGCTTTGGCAATGGAAAGATTGTTCCCGACACCCCGGCACAATGCACTGGTGTGCTGTAGCTCTAGACTATCTCATCTCTACACGGCGATACAATAAGATCGCATTCACGCTCCTGGCTTCAGATACTGATCATGAAAGCCCTACCTCATTGCAGATACATTCAAAGATCTTATTTACGTGAAGCAGAGCTTGTTCTTCTCCCAGCTAGGAAGGGGATGGTGGTGGCGGGGGAAGACAGCCATCGATAACTGTTTATTTGAAACCTGATGCTGACTGATGGCTAGAATATCTATGCTTACTATTCTCACATGAATTAGAAATCCCTTCAGGAATGCCCTGTACTAACATCACATCCACTCCCAACCTCAGGAAAGTTCTCAGTTAATACCCTTCATTGGTATCACAGAGTTGATGTCTCCCTCAAATTCTCCAACGAATTGTTCTGAAATGTGCTCACTTGGATGAGCCCTGAGCTAGGCCATTTCTGCTGGCCTGGAAAAAAGGGGAAAAGGCCATGTAAGCAATTGTGGATGTTCAAAGGAAAACTATTTACGAGATCTCTTCATCTTCTACTTTGCTTCTTTTTACACTCCATTCCTTAGAAGATCCTAAACCGGGACAGTTCATTAAAAGGTGAGAAGTCATGTTGGTCCTAGCCATACATTTGTTCTAAAACATAGCAAAGATTATGGCTTTACTTAGAGCAATTTCCAGATAGAATGTTCTGAGTTGGTACAACAAAGCAGATAACATGGAGGTAGGGTTGGGGCAGGAGGACTATTTGGATCAACTCGTACGTGTCTGTCTCTTTTATAAATAGTTGCTAACAAAGTATTAATAGAAAACACCAAACCAATGCCAAAGTTTACTTCGTATATTAAGTAAGAATCTGCCCCATTAATATATTAAAAGGTCTATTCTTTAGCCAGATTGTAGATTTGCATGTCTAAATCCTGTTCACAACAATGGGATTGGACACAAAAATCTCCCATAAAACTAAGAGAATAGACCCGCACTGCTATGCCCCTAGCAGGATGTCTCTTTCATGTATGACAGTACACAAAAACTAGCTATAAAAGCTTATTCCTGCCTAGACACCCCTACCTGTGTCACCTTCTCCAGCTGTGAGAATCGTTTGGTATAAATGAGCATTAAGAAAACTACTACTGGAAAAAAAAAAAAGGCAATTCATTTCAGTTAGTAAAACAGTCACTGCTAACAAAGTGTGTTTAAGGGCAGGTGGAAGTGGGTATGTGTTTTACTCTGGAGATTTAATTTCTGATTTGTAATGCGGTCTCACTGGTTATTAGCAGCAATACTTTCATACCGCTGAATATTTTTCTCTCCTTTGCCACCTTCCTCACCTTCCTCAGAACAGCTCTCGTGAAAGATGTTGTTTTATGAATGGAGGTAAAAATAACCTTGAATATCTCAAATTATAGCCTCTTTACATAACGAAAAGGGAGTGATCTGGCAATAGATTAAAACAAATTTTTTTTTTCATAAAGTTGTTCCAGCAATACTGCTTATTTGGAAGTTTCTAAAAGTGGTAGCATCTGTGTTCCTGCAGGGACGGGATGTCATCCCACAAAGCATTCTACGAGCAGTTTGTCTTGGAGAGAAAAATAAAGTACCTGATCCCGGGCCTTCGTCAGTCTTAGCTCCCCGTATTTTCACACTCCGACCCACTGTGCGTTCCTTCGAGCAGAGAGCTGCTTCCCATGGCTACCTCCTCAATATAAACTTGCTAACTAATCTCTTAGCAAACACTTGAAGCAACCCTGAAGGGAGGAAAAAGAGGCAGAGGGGGAACAAGAACCCCTCGGCACAGATAAAGCTCAGGACACATTCAACGGGACACTGGAATCTAAATTTAGTACTAAACTTAACTTTTCTTTTGAAGAGGTAGCTGTTGTCTGTGGAACAGGGAATTTATAAATTATTTTCTTTTAAAATCTCAATCCTAATTCTCTAATTTTAACACAAACTCCTTTGATTCTTTTTTTTTTTTTTTTTTTTCTTGCTGGTAGCAAGACATACCTTACAGGTATTTGTAAATGGTTTCTTTTCTAACTGAATATCTTTTTAATAATGTATCTTTTTAGAAGTCTGCCCAGACTGTGAATGCACAAGGTAACTTTTCCTTAGGAATTTATGCGAGAATCCACTGTTGAAATAAATGATGGCTTCCAACCAATGATCAAAGAAAAATAAATCTTTTACCCTAATAAGACTTTTTAAGACTGGAATCCCCTTTTTAAATGGATAACAGTTAAAAGGCTACTGGCAGTCTATTTATTTCCAAAGCTGTGTTTTAACGTTGGCGACATGTAAACTGCAGGAGCAAATGAAGCCTAGGGTCTTCGAAGTTAAAGCTTTTAAAATAAAGTTGGTATGTAGTATTTGAAAACATATTGTTTGGAATTTAAGTTTTAATATCTAGGAATAAACAGAGCATTAAATCAAGCAAAACTGTGACAAGGCCAATATGCACATGGACGATGCCAGGAAGGCATCTTCAGCCCTTTGTTCACAGCTTAACAAAACTGTGCCGTCACACCACTTTAGTTCAACAGTGCCTGTCGAATGGGCATCAGCAGATCAGCCAATGCCTGTCATACACAGAGCCTGAAGATGGCTTGAAAGCAAGGGCTTATTCGACCCCCAAGTCTAGTTGGAAAGTGGCGAGGATTTTAATTCATCTAGTAAAGACAACAACACCCACCCTCCTGCAAAGGTAGAAGAGATGAGAAAGGATGAGAAAAAAACTATTGTCTCATAAAATAAACATAAAGGACGAAAAAAAAAAAACATACTCGGGCAAAGAGAGCACTTTTCATATCTGTGTTCTTTGTAGAGCAATTATAAAAGTTTTGCAATCATAGATTTTTTTTTAAAGTGACAATCCCGAAGCTGAAATAAAAGTTTAATGTCATTGCTCTTTTAAGACTTTCCCACGTATTTTGGCCTTTAAACAACTGAATAAATGTTCTTATGTTATCAGGATAGGAGGATGTTATTTGACAAAGGGAACCTGCAACCCCATTTATTCAAAGAGGTATCTCTTTAAATGTATTTTTTGCTACGTGGCTGTTTTTGTTGACAAAAATGCACTAACTTTTGAATAGACAGTCTCCTGAGCTCTGGTCTCTGTGAACATTTAATCTGCTCCCAAGCGGAAACCTGAGAAAACAAACCTGGTAAAGAGAAAGGTTGTTAACTTTCCTCCAAGTTAGCAATTCGGGGGGGAAAAGAACCACCAAACCGCCTTATTTTCCTCCTATAACACTGATCATGAGATTTGGCTTTCAAGCTTTAATAAGTTCTGAGGAGGTGCCTCAGAACTTTGCTCCTGTTTAATTAAGTGTGCCCACTCCTCTTCAGGCATCCAATCAGATGAAATGAGAGTGAACTCCCCCTCCCCACCTCCAGAGCAGGGCTGGTGAATTCTAGTGGTAAGAATTAGTTGAAGGTGTTCTGAATCTCCCAACCTTTCAAGTTCCTCCAGGATACATTGCTCCTGAGATCCACACAGGAGTTGAGATTTCCCTAACAGGAAAGTTGAAAAGCTCTAGCTCTCAACCTCCCCACCCCACACCCCCTCCCCCCCACCTCGGTCTTTCACTCTGCTACTGTCAGTTTGCTGCCTGTTCTTTAGCTGTCTCTTTTCCAGTCCCTACCCTGTCAGTTTCTGGCCTGCCAATTTCAACTTGAAGCTTGACTGGGCTGATTTGATGCAAATACCTCCAGGGAAAACCCTGAAACTGATGAACAGTTATGTCAAGTCGATTTTGCACCATCGGGAAAAGGTAACCTCTGAGAGAAAAAAAACAACAAGGTTAAAGAGACAAGGGCTTTTCACGTGTAATACCTCTGCTGCACATCTCGTTCACTGTTTACCATCCCTCAGAAATTGTAACTGTCAGAATTAGTCCTAATTGCAGATGCGAAAGCTGCCATTATAATAAAAACAGAGGCAGTGCAGGCATTAAATGTAGCAGCCTAATTTGTGAGACTACAGAAAAGGTAGAGTAAATGAATATTTCATTACTTTAATTACCAGGGACTACTCTTTTCTTGCTGTCTTATGATAAGTGTTGCTGTAACTAGCAACAGCAAACATCCACTAAAACATAAAGTGCAATAATCGTCCTGCTGTCAGGATCACCGCTTTAAAATACGAGCCGGGAAAAAAATATAATGGTTTATCTATTTCTTAGAGATTGCAGAAGTAGAAGATGGAAATTCATTTAATGTCAGGGGAAGAGAAAAGCACACACAAAGGCACCAGTAAACAGGTTTTAGTCAGAGAATAATGGCTCCAAGAGAGAGAAGGGAAAGAAAAAAAAAAAAATCAGTTGGCTATACGTTTGAAGTGTTAGCCCTAAAAGAACGTTAGAAAGTGAAAAGTAGGAGGTAATAGTGTTTGGATTTTTTAAGGCAAAATTTTGTTTTGTGTTGCACAACATAATTGCTTGAACATTAGAAAATAAAACTCCAGTGACTGGGGGAAAGACAAGAGGAAAGCAAGTGGTTTTCAAATGATTAAGCAAAGGTGGAAAAAGTTCAAGTTGGCAAAAGTTTAGAAGCTCAGTCCAGTTCCACTTAAAAAAGACTAGATAAAGCCTGCCAGCAAAAGACTTTGCCTGTAGTTTCATAGTACTGACTCGAAGATTTGAGAAGTATCAATAATTACTCACCACTACACCTTGAAAAGCCCTGGGCATCTCTCTGTAAGTGTCAATTTCAGGTAAAGGGGAAAAGCAAAAGTGGGGAGGGGGATGGATTGTGGGAGGGAGAGGTGGGCCTGGCAGTGTGTGTGTGTGTGTGTGGGGGGTGGTTTGAGGAGGTTGCTGAGACTGGTTGAAGCCAGCCTGTCTCTGCATTTATCACTTTGTCCCAGAGGAGGTGTTTGTTCAACATAGCAGTTTGACAGCACAAAAACACTGTGGCCAGAAGCCCTATCAAAGAACCTACTGACACATATCATTTGTGGTCTTGGTTTCACAGGGTAAGGCTACCTCACACTTTATCTGCACAAGTATAAAACTCCACACATTTCTAAGCGTTCAATATAGTTTAATGCCCTCCCTTTTCCCCCTTTTAACTATTATAAACACTACTTTAAAATATCATCTTTATCCAGGACTCCTGAATACTATTTAAAAAACCATAATAATTTGCAATCAAGTTAGCATAATCTGCTTTAAGGTTGGTAATACTGAAGGAATACTGAGGGTGGGGAGGGGACAGTTTAAAAGCACAAAGCTTGTAATTTATTCTAAATAACACACTTAAAGTTGACATTAATAGATTCAAGTAACTTTTGTAAGAATCATGTGGCACAGGAAACACTTTTTTTCTTACAATAAATCCTACTAAACAGGGGTCTACATTAATTCTTCACCTCTACTATTTTCATTGGAATATATTTCATTCACAAGCTCTAGGACTATAGTGAAAGAGAGTTGGGGTTCTAGGGTGCATTTGTGTATGTGGAATGTGTGCATATAGGCTGTATTTAGTTTTCAAATTCCCATTAGTAGAGCAAAGGTGATGGGAAATCTTTAGAGGACAACCATTTTGCTTAGAGATTTTTCCCTTTTAATGGGCCTATTTATTATGAAAACACAGCTTACTGAGTTCTTTATATATAAACCTCACCTCCTAAAACTGAGAAATCTCATGATGTGAAACACTTTAATTGATGTGCTTTGTGTCTAAAATAGAAACTGAGGTACTTCCAAGAATAGGCAAATTGCAAAGTTTCTTTGATTACAGTTACTCACATATAAAAGACAATATAAATATAATTTAAACTAAGAAACAGTGAAGTTTATATATTACATTACAGATCACCTGGGCACTGAACTCCTTGAAATTTAGTCATCTGTTTAGGACAGAGAAAAAAAATCTCAGATCTTTATATAGCATGATATCTTCCTCTGTTGATCTATTATTGATTGCTTATTTTTAGGAGAGAATGTCTGTCATCTTGTCAGGAGTACCTTTCTTTCCTATTTTTGATTTTAATGAGAAATGTGAAACAAAATTAAGAACAGAAATCACTATATTGTCATATTAACAAGCTAACTATTGAAAAAAAAAACCATTACATCTTTTTAATGTAGAATATGTTTCAACTTTTTGGCATGGGAAATCATTAATGACAACGACCTGTTCCCAAAAGAATGCTGTCATTTACCTCTATCACCTGAGATTATTTAAAAATGTTTCCACCTTCTTGCTGTGACTTAAAAACACCTTCATATATTTGCTCTTACAATAAGAAGTTAGCTAAAGTGACCAGTTCTGCATTTGTCATTGGCTTGCAAGAATATCTTCACTTAAGTGGGATTTAAAATCTTAACTTCAGAATAGCCGAGTTCAGAATTAGGTCTCTTCCAGTTTAAAGCAGCATATGTATGGTTTCAAGTTGAAATAACACACGGCAACCCAGAAAAATGATGAATAACTAAAAACAGATTAGATACAATAGAACATGACGTTTAATCCCGTAGATTATAGGAGAAATTATCTGGAGTCTTCAATTTTATAGTAACTTTTTTAAAAAAGGAAAGGTAACTTAAATATGTGCACTAACCTTTCAATATTTCTTTTAATTCTAACAGTTACTTTAAATCTCATCCTCTCAACTCAGCTTACTAATAGACCTAACTTTGTAAAAAAAAATAATAAATCATAAATCATTAGGACGATTACATTCCTCAACTGAAAAATGAAAGCAAAGTTCAATCAGATCCTTCTCGAAATGTTTGCTCCCCTTACATCCTTTATGTGTCCCTGCTGCTTGCTCTTCCAAAGTCTGGTTTTCGGAAGCCCGTTATTAATTTCTAACCAAGACTGCAGCACCCACTGTAATGTGCTTGGCTTTATTAGCTATCATATGTTCCTGGGCCACAGACACAGAATATCTGATGAAACATTGATCATCTTCCTTCTCTTTTCAGCTCCTCCAACTTTCCTGTCAGGAGCCTGGAAAAATATGCACAGTTACTGTTGCTGAGGGGAGACAAAGTTTAACTTCTGGGTTGGCAATCGGAGAATAATTCATGAGCAGATTTCTAGCAAATGATATGATTTGCTAAATTTTGGTCTTTGATTTATATTTATGTACTCCTGCTACTGTTAAGGTTTTGCCAACCTCAATTAGATCATGAATGAGATCATTTTAATTCAGCCCCCAAACTGTGACCTGACCATGGTCTGAAAGTGTTCAAAAAGTAATTTTAAGCCTCCCTTTGATTTGAAAAGGAATACTGCATGCTTGGTCGTTCATACAAATAACATAAAACTTAATTATTGGATGATTTGGCAGAGGACCTTCTTGCCAAACAACAGTCAATGCCAGCTACTGTGATGCTGGCGATGCCGGGCCCCCGAGCACACAGCCCCCTGTATACAGCATTTGTTCATTGTGTCTCAGGGGCAAGATGCTTTCAAACAGGATTCATGGATCTGGGAGGCAGGGTGCAACTCAAAGGGTGTACCATATTTATAACTCCAGTTAAAAAATGCTGTCTCACCTAGAAGGGAAGTAGATCTGCGCTGTCAAATCACCAGGAGGCTGTGACAAAGGGAGCTTGCAGCCTGACACACGGTGTAACAACATAGCAAACACCTTTAATCCTGTCATGTCTCATACCCTTTACTTTCTCACACATTTGTGGCTGCTTGAACGTTGACACCTACACTCTTTTTCGAAACTAAATAAGGCAATCTTATTTAAGCCCAAATGCAACACCTGTAAAGTTATTCTTGTGCCCGGCAAAAAATAACCATTAACTCCTTCCTCTTATAAATGCCTCTCTGCTTGCTTTGGCAAGTCTCAAGTTGGTAACAGTCTGCCTGAGGCCCTGACTCTGAGGTTCACATGACCTTCCGAGCTCCAAAAGATAGGCAACACTTCCCCCTTGAAAAGATGCGAAGGCTGTGATAATGTCACTGTCCCAACTGGCCTCTTACAGCTTTTTGAGCTGAAGCCCCTTTCTTCATCACAAACTTCTGGTGTCTTTTATAGTAAGGAGAGAGGCCCCAGTTGCTTTATTCCCTCTAGCTACCATGGTCTAATATTTTAAAAGCTGGAAATGAAAATAGCTTTTCTAAAGATATTTCCTGGAATTTTTAATGTGCTGCCTTGATTCCTTTTTTTTTTTTTCCTTGCCAATTATAAACCACCATTTGGAGGGCTTATGAGCAATGTAAGTCCACCTCATCTAATTAAACCACATTGTTTTAAAAGCTTGAACAGTTTTCATGTCTACAAGACTTGTCTGAATAATAAACTGCTAGAACCAGAATTCTGAGTGTCTTTGGAGAGCCGGGATTTTATCTGCTGAGTGCAAAGGGCCAGGCACTCAAAGAGTTAAAGAGTGTTCCCGCATTGCTGGGTAGGTTAATATCACAGCTGCCTAGTAAAGCATTATCCCGGTACCTCACTTAACAAAAGCCTCCTTTTGCAAACAGACTCCCACTTTCCCCCCAAGTGTCCAAAGGTGTTTACTGAAGTAAATCTGCCTAAATCCTTCATTGCTTGGGTCATGGGGGTGGATAGGAGGGGTGGAAGGTGTAGGGATAATCTCTTTTTGTAAATTCTGTAAATCTTCTGGGAAAAAGAAAAAAAAATCAGGAATCTGTGTCACATGCTCATGTACAACTTCTAATATCTCCGCTAGTTCTGCTCTTATAAGCGAAATCCGTACAGTGGCTATCAGAAAAGCCCCATTTCCAATTATTCACTGTGCTGTTTGAAGCGACTGCACTTCTAAACTTGTGTGTGTGTGTGTGTGTGTGTGTGTGTGTGTGCGCGTGCGCGTGTGTGTGTGTGCGCGCGCGGGCATTATGTGCTTAATCTAATTGTTGAAAAACTGTTGGTATCTAAAAGTGGTTTCAGAAAGGGGGGGAAAAAAGACAAGATAGTTCAAGAGCAAGATAATGTAGCTGAAAAGTTGTCACGAGAGGTTTCTGCTCTTGCTGTGGTCTCATTCCGATACCATTAACTGCATGTTACTTTTGCATGTTGAAAATGGAGGCAAATAACACAGTAAAACCTGACAGGTCCGCCTGCGAGGGTTTAAACAGTTCCCAGTAAGAAGGAGCCCTTGAGGCATAAACTTTCTCTCTGAGGAGAGCATGAATACCACCAACCCCTCCCTACAAATCTTGAAGCATCCAGTTTGAGATACAAAAAGGCTGTCATCTCACAAATGTTAAACATACTAAAAAAATCTGAAAAAAAAGTATGGAGAAGGTGTGAAAAACGTGGCACTTTACAGCCCTCAAAGCTTTTTAAAATAGAACAACTTTTCCCCCTAAAATTCTTTTCAGAGAATTTTTTTTTCCTTTTTGGCTCATTTGAGAGTTTCTTTCTTGGCTTTTTTCCCCTTTCATTTGAAAATATGAATTATCATAAAAAGTCAGGGGAAAAAATGGGAAAGTCTTTTCCAGTTTTCCTGAAGATTTATCAGTGTGTTCAGGCTGGGTGTAAGCACTTCTCCCTTTTTCTCTGGGCCAGACACCCATCACTGAAACCAGAGCAGGGCCTTGGGAGACTTTATCCCTTCTCTCCTCCAGAGCAGTCTCCAGCTGCAGCAATCCCCCCTCCCCCGCCGACGCCCCCCCCCGCCCCCCCCCACCCCGTGCCCTCACCTCTCTGGTCTGATGGTAAACAATAAGTAAAGCCAAATAGTAGGCAGCACTCAAGAGTGGGAAGTCCACACACCTGACCCCAAGTCTAACAGGCTTCTGAGGGAGAATTTGATCCCTCGCTGACACTTTTTACCTCAAGTGTTGAGCGGGTGGCCATGAATAGTACAGACATGCCATCTTGTAACACTATATGCCTGTCAGGAGGGACAGGGCCTGGTCAAGCATCAACTATATAAGGCTGGTAACTAGGGAAAGCCCAACAAACAGCCACAAACACCTAAGTTATTTTACTACCCTCTGCCTCTCTCCTCTCTCCTCTCTCCTCTCTCTCTCTCTCTCTCTCTTTCTTTTCATCTTGGCTTTCTGTGGCAGAATGCAAATGGAGCCTGCCGGCGGTGAAAGGGCTGAATTGTGATTAAGAAGAAGAAGAGCTCCTTTCTTTGTTCTCCCCTCAGGGGATGTTTACTGGGAGAGACACAGCGGATCAGATATGAAAGGCATTCAGGTCAGCATTGATGTGAGCGAAAGTGAAATCATACCTAAGGCATTCAAAAGACCGCCGTGTCAGGGGTTCAGCTAACGGTGCAGCTACTGTGCGTGTCTTCCCGGAGAGGCAAAAATCTTTTCACAGACTGGCGATTTTTTCTCCCTAATTTACTACAAAATTATAAAAGTTTCCCCACCCTATTTACCTCCTACCAGATGACACGAGAGTTAGTATTTTCTCTCCTTTTGGACCACACGCGAAATTAGACCAACTTCTAATAACTGTATTACCTTAATGAACCAGCAAGGCACCATCTGAACTGTGAAATCTTTCTTTTTTAAGCAGATGTATTCATGTGTGATACATATATGCATAATATGAAGGGGAGAACTGAATGAAGAGAAAAGCCAAAAGCACACACATGGATGGCTTTTCCTCTCACTTTTCTCAGAGGAAACACAAGACAACACACACACACGCACACGCACATAGTATAAAAACAGTACAGAACACCTTAAAACGAAATTCTTTATTTACTTTGTAACTACTAGTTACACTTTTCCTGAGAGTTTTCACTCTGACAGGACTGTCACCCAAGATAAAGGTATTTGGCACATAGCTATTAAGGCAAAGACTTCCATAGAGTCTGCTGATTATTACTGCTTTCCTTTTAAAAAATGCTTGATGAAGAAATACTTGGATCTTACTTTTTAAAAGTTTACACTCCCCACAGCCCAAATAGTCATTCAATAGATTTTCCAAGTGGTAAGCTGATGCTGTTGGTATAAACAGAGCTATGTAAATATATACAAAATTCACAAATCACAGCCAACATACAAATAATAGGGAGGTGCCTAGATGTTTCAAGGCTTAAAAATGAAAAGGAAAATCACATTTCATCTTCTGATTGGTAAAGAAAGAAAAGAAATGGGGGGGGGGATAAAGGCTATATTTATTGGTTTTAAATCATCCTTCCCTCTGCTCTGAATAATTTTTTTTCAACCTTCACATCTTGGCTAAAAAGCATATTTGGGCTTATGTTAACATCTGCTTTTGTGGTGACATTTAATTCTGTATATTTTCAACTAGTGTTTCTGCATCACAGATTTTCCTCCTTTATCTCTTTGCTCTAAAAAGACAACCAAAGAGCAATCAAAAAGGTGTCTGACTTGGCCATTCAGACAATTGCCCCCTTGTGGGAATGCGGGAATGAATGGTACAGTGGACACCCCAGCACCATTGACGTTATAAACATGTAAATGAAACACATTAGGGCAGACAATCAATTGTCTGTGAGCATTGCAAACCTGCACTCCCTCTCTCTGTGACAGGCACAAAATAGTGTCTACCTTGGGAAGCCACGGTGCTGGAGAGGAAAAGGACAAAGAGTTCCCTTTCACACAGAAGAAAATGCACCTTAAAAGCCTTGGAAGAATGCAGATGACAAAAACTGTTGTAAGGAAAAGAATCTCCCACATCTTGGAATAAACGCGGCTCTGCTAGAGAGCTAGCAACACTGTCCTCTCCTACCTTCAGGGGAGACATATATTTCTCCAAGGAAATATTCTTAATACGGCATTAGGGTCTTTGATAACCTCTTGGAATTTTCTTTACTTGGAGCAAATTAAGCAAGCAAGCAAGCAGCATCGGATACATATGACATAGCAGTTTAGCAGGGAACTTTACTCTTGGCTTTATTCGTGTTTGGAAATAAATGCTTAAAGACGTGAATTTATTTTGATTTGGCAACAGAGTAACAACGTAAAGTTTAAAATCCTTAGCTCACCCTTACCCCTGGTGGAGTGTCACACTATGGATGTCAGCAGGCTAGTGGCTCTGTTACCAAGGAAGGCATGTTCTACCTCAATTGACTTAGTTTTTCCAAACCAAAATAAAACAAATAGATCAGTCTAGATACATAGCCCCCAGTCTTGTGTGTGTGCAGCGTGACGAAACTTGCAGAAGATCTCCACAGAGAGAAAAGGATGGAGATGGATATCTTTGGAGCGCCCTCAGAACTGGTACCTGCCACACAAACTGCCTCTGAAAGCCTTGAGAATCAGCAAAACGGGCTCCCTAGAAACTCACCAACTTTATGGAGAGAGCTACTTGCAAAAGATTTCTCCACTTGCAAAGAGAACCAAGTCTGAAGCGAGTGTAATCCGAAGGCAACTTCCCTGCCTCAGTGTATACTAAGGGGCTCTGACTCTGGGCTGCACCGTCCCAACTTCACCTCTCAGAGAGGAGAGGCAGGAGCCACATCCTTCAGAAGGGGCAGAATGCATTTCTTTTCCTTTTTATTTAAGCATCTCTGAAACGGAAGCAACTTCTCCGTCCTCTGCTGCCTCTAAGCATCACCACCAGCGCCTCCACTCCCTTTAAGGAAGTGGTAAGGAGAGAGGGCTTATCTTAAAAAAGGATAATCATTTCTGCTCATCTGATTGTTTCTCTCCTAGGGTCCAAAGCCCTGAAAACATCCAAATTCATCCCTTTTCTTTACCACTAGAAGTCAGGGACCAAAGGCATTTGTAAAAATCTTCCCCACTCCCCCCATACAATCCCCAACCCTTTAGTTGAAAGTTTGAAGAAAAATCAAATTTAACTTTTCTTTCTTCCATTTCCTTTTCCCCTTCACTCCTAATTCAGTGTTCATTGAAAAAGACAACTTCATTCCCTTTTCTGAAACACGCAGTCTCCGGATTTGATTTTTGTTACAACCTGCATGTTTATGTGCGATTTTTCAGAGGCTGATGCTGGAAGGCAGTGGGCTGGGGAGGCTTGCCCATCTTCCCAGGCTCCACAGGAGGCAGGAGGGAAGCAGGAGCATCCCCAAGAGCCAGAGCCCGAATCAAGGGCTAAAGCAACAAACTTTGCAAGTTACAACTGGGCCGCCAGTGGCAGGGAACAGCCGGGCATCTCCTGCTCCAAGTGCTCATTTCTGACTCCAAGGCTGTGTGGAGATAGTGGGGTATAATCAGGGGAATGGAAAAGGGGGGGCTGGGTATTCCCCCTCCTCTCCAGCTTCAGTGAAAGTGTTACAAAGTGAGTCAGGCGACTGAAGATCATCTGACTGAACTTTCTTGAAACCGACACACATTCTTGTCTGCCGGCAACTTGCTTTTTGCCTCCTTCCCCCTCACCCCTCTCCCCCTTTCCTCCTGCACATCTTACTTTCTGGGAAGAGATTTCATCCTTTCCATGTGGGGGAAAGGAGACTGTCAGCTATGGATTAACTTGGCCCTGGCACTGTCTTTACCAAGCATCTTGCTGGCCTGAGAATCTTGAAGGCTGGATTTTAGATTCTTGTTTCTCTCTTTGCACATTTATTTCCCTCAAACTGCCTCCTTCTCCATTGCTTTTTAATAATTGTGTACAGCATCATCTTCGACCCACATTCTTGACCAGCCTTTCAAACACACACACACACACACACACACACACACACACCTGCTTTACATGTTTTTCTTCTTGTCGCCTTCATCTATATATACGTTGTTGACTTCATTAAAATTATATAACGTGCCATTCTAGTTTCCTGGATGACCATCTTTTTTTTTTTTCCTTGCAGCTTCTTACTTCTGTGATTAGTATTGCCATTATTCCTTTCCAGGAATTTCTATATGATTTTGATAAGCATCATCATATTTAGTGTTATCAGCAAAGACACAAGCTCAAAAGTGACATCTTTTCCATGAATCCAGGAAAGAAGAAAAATCCACTCAGTTCAGATAAATCCTGGCAATCCCCAAAGGGAAAAGCATTGGATATGTGCTTGATGAGAAAGAAAATGAAAAAGGGGGAAGAAAACTCTTCTACCTGCTTCTCAAAACCAGGGCATTGCTCAGTCAGATTAAACCTAAAGAAAAGCACTGACAAGCAACCAATTCACAGCCTGTTTTTCCATAGATTATTTGGAAAAAGAGACAGGTAATAGTCAAAGTTAGAGAAGCTGTAAGCAACGGACAGGCTTGCTGTTAAGTGTGCAAGGTCTGAGGTAAATGTCTTAAAATGTGCAATTCAACTTTCCATTTCGGAGTGTTGAGGCTTCTTTCTCCCAAGTTAGTGGCTGGGCGGAGGAAAAATGGTTGCAGTGTCCATGGCTGAGCACCTCCCTGGCACTCTGTTTCACCTGCGAAGCCCCCAGCAGGCCTCCCTTTCGACCAACCCCACCCCTTAGGGTTCCCAGGAAGCTTGGAGCTTTCTATTTCCACAGACCTGGGCTCTGGCCTGACCTCACTGCCGGGGCCAGGCTGGTCATCGGTGGCAAAATCCCAAAGGGGGTGGGAGGAGGCAGGAAAGCAGAAACAAACATTCTAAACAGTCTCTTCTGCAAAAGAACACTTCTGGGAACCTTGCTTTATATCTCGGTCTCTTCTCTCTCTCTCTCTCTCTCTCTCTCTCAAAAAATGACTGTTTAACATAAGAAAAAAAAAAGCCTCCTTGACACAAAGCTTTTGTTATCCAGTTGATCAGCACCGTGCTTTAGATACTTGTAAGAGGGGGAAAAAAGCCCCACAACAGACATTGATTTTAGAAAATCAATAACCAACATTTAATAAAAGGAACAGAGGAAACACAAGAGAGGAGAGGGGGACATTAGGTATAATTTTAGTGTCTACTAAATTACCCAGAGATGGAGAAGGGGAGGTCTCCTGTGTAAGGACCACCTTAAATAATGCCAGATACCAGAATGAAGAAAAAAATTAAATTAAGAGAGAGACAGAGATACAGAGACAGAGAGAGGGGGAGAGAGAGAGAGAGAGAGGAAAGACTGACTTAAAAAGAGGCAGCCTCAATTGGATCTTGGGGAAGGAGCTCGGAATATATTATCGTACTTGTTTTCTTTCTTTTTCCCCCCCTTTTTTGTAATACTAAGCCAAGCAAATAGATCAAAGGCAGCACAAAGGGAAAAGGCAGGATAACGTAACGAACAGTTTCTGACCAAAATTCCTCTTCACTCCCCCATATGGCTCGACACCTCTACCACAACAAGCAAAAGACACACACACACACACACACACACACCACAACCTAGAGAGACAGAGAGAGAAGCATCACTTGTCTCTAATCAAAATTCTCTCTTCTTTGTGTTTTCTCTCTCTCCCGAACCCCACACTGCGCCTACAGCCGCCCCCTCCCTGCGCCGCGCAGCTCCGGGGCAGGCCGGGGGCGCGCACAATTGTCCTCTCTAGAGGAAAGTTGCTCCAAGTGGGCCGGGCGGTCCCCGCGAGGTGCGGGCTGGGTTTGCGGGAGGCCGGAGGCCGGGCCGGCGCCGCGTCCCCACGTCCAGCTCAGGAGCGTCAACGCGGCCCCGTGCCGGGTGATCAAGCTGAGATCGAGGGGAGCGAGAAGTTTCCTTTCCCAGTCTGAGCTGGCGCTAGTTCGCTTGTTTGTTTTGGGGGGTTGGTTTTTCTTTTTAAACTCAGAATCCTCTGTCAGCTCCCCCCAGCACCCTCTCTGGTCCCCAGCTCTCTCCCCTCCCCCAGGCGCCTTCTGCGCTCTTGCCAATCACTTTTCTCTTTTATTCCCACGATTTTCTTGGGGGTAATACCTGGGGGGGGGGGGGTCGATCTCTCTCTGTCTCTCTGTTTCTCTCTTTCCTTTCCTTCATCCCTTCTCTGCCTCTCTCCAAGATAGACCTTATTAACAGTCACCCTTTTAATCTCCCACCTCTGGTCTGTGGGTCCCCCTCACACCCCCATCTCCTTCCTCCTTCCTGACTCAGCTTGAATAACGGGCTCCTCCTGACCATGTAGAAACTGCCCAGAAAAGTCTCCCCGCTCTCTTCAACCCCTCGAGTCCCCGACGTGGGGCTAGAGCCCGCTGGAGAGGAGCCACCCACCCCCGAGCCCGCACGGACCCTGCCGGACCCGCGCAGGGCCGGCCGAGTCCCTCCCACCCAGGGTCCGGGCGCGCCCGGCCGGGCCCCGCTGCCCGCGGACCGTTACTTGGCTTACGGAGCGGCGGCCGCGAGACTCCGGCAAGAAACTTTAAGCCTTGCGGAGGCACAGCCCCAGGCCCCCTCTCCCGCCCTCGCAGCTCCTCTGCCACCCCCGCCCCCGCCCCGGGACCCTGCACGACCTGGCGACCGGGCCCCCGCCCTACCCTTGCCGGACACTCCCGCAGCCCGGCCGGGGACCCGGCGGACCGGGCGCTAGCGGAGCGAGAGGCGGAGGCAGCAGGAGGGCGGAGGCGGGGGCGCAAGGGGGCGGCGGGGGTAGGGGCGCGGGGCCCCCGCCGGACCCCGGCGCTCGGAGCCCCTCGGCGCCCCCCGCTCACTTTGCCCGGCACTTCCCCAACTCCCTGGGTCCAGTCGCCGCGCGCGCCGGGCTCCGGCGCCGGCCACGGAGAGAGGCTCGCCCGCGAGCCCTTGGGCGCCGCCGCCGCCGCCGCCGCCGCCTCGGTTCCCTTTCCCTTTCCCCCTCCTTCTCCCTGGGTCTCGAGCCGCGGAGTGGCCCGGAAAAGTTTGGTTCGGGCCGCTTCTTACCGTTTTTCCTCCTGGGATTGGCTTGTTTGCGCCTCTTGCACCGGGGGCCATCCGCCATGATCGGCTGCTTCATTGATAAGAGCGGATCAGATGGCAGTTCGCATGGACTCGGCGCCCTGCTTCGGCAGCACGCAGGCTCGATCTAGCAACCAAACACAGCGACAATGTGGGCATCGCCCGCGCCCATTGAAACGCGCGCGGGCCGCCCAGGGGAGCCGGGCCAGGGCCCCGGCGAGCACCCATCCGCGCCCCCCAACGCCAAAGCGAAACTTCGGCGGCCCCCTCCCCGCCCCCTACCCCCCAGCCTTGGCCCCGAGGCGCTTTGTGTTTGTTACTGTTTGGTGTGTTGCACCCGCGAGGGGATCAGAGAGACAAGAATTACATCTTCAAAATGAGTCATAACTCCTGACCGTATGAGGGAATGCACACAGCGGTACAGTAAGGCTGCTTGACTCAGGGCTAGGCGGACCCTTTCCGCGGAAAAGTCCTCAGCCCGGCTCGGGAACTTGGGGTGAGGCGAGGCTTTCTTTCACTCTCATCTTGTCGCACCCCACCCCCCCCACAACCCCATTCCCCAGAGGAAACAAACAAACAAACAACGCGAAACAGCCCCCGATGAAGCACACTCGGGCAAATTGATAATAGTAATTATAGGAAGCCCACTCGCCCCGCGCCCCCTCCCCTCCCCTTTCGGAGTTTATCGAGGCACTGTCTCTACCTCCCCCCCCCGTCCCCCGCCCCCAAATTAAGATTTCCCGTTTCACGCCGAAATAAGAAGTATAATTATAAGCCTCTTTGGACACTGTCGCTTCCCACCCCCCCACCCCCCCCTCCACTTTGACAATATTTACTTAAGTATTTTCCCCCACCTCATTCACACACATGCTCCCTTACACTGGTTCCCTTAAATAGTTCTAGTAGAAAAAAATTTTTTTATCCCCTCAAGAAAGGAAAGAGAAAGTCCAACCGCTACGGCAACACTTTTAAGCTGTACTAAATGATCGTATCCTTTCTGGCTTCCAAACTTTTGTACCTAAAAATCGAGAGAGGCGCTGCATTTTTTCAGCTGAAACTGTCAAAACTTGGAGAAGGGGAACCTCGGAGGCAGGCAGGAGAGAAGGAGAATCCCGAAACTCGGTGGAGGTTGGGAAGATGCTGTGCCTCGAGGATTAGTTTAAACAGGGGCTATAAAAGATGTAACAGATGCAAACTGTAACACAAGGGCCATTAACCCTTTCTCTGCCGAGCACACTCAGTCCCCACGCCCCGCACCTATTGTCTCCTGTGCTAGAAGCTTTGCAGAAAACCTGGAAAGTGAGTATCAGTTTCCACACATTTGCTGAGAGGGGTGGGGGGGGGGGCTGTGCGTAGAGAAGGGGAAGTGGATGATTTAGAAAGCACCTTGAATTTAACCTAGGCATAGTGGGTGACTTTTAAGTTTGACACATTTTGTCATTTCTTGGCTCTCCTATTGATTGGAAATTGTTGGGAAAAATCCTGAAATAAGAAAATGGTCACACAAGTGTCTGGGATGAAACAGCTGGCCTGTCTGTATTCATGCTGAGACTTACACACGATTGCATATAAATACATGTTTAATAAAGTAAGCTGCTAGTTTTATGAGCATGTGTGCGTGTGAGGGAGAGACAGGGCATTTGTGCTGTAAACTTTATCTTTGCCTGTTATTTCTAACTCTGGAGTTAGTAATCTTGCCTTCATCATTATAGGGGGAGCATGTAAAATATATAAGTAGGTGAAAGATAAACACATTCATGTTAGCCGGGCACATCACTGTTCCTGGGAACTCCAGCTATCTCTCTCGACTTTTCAGTGCCAAAGTATGGAATGGGATATGTGTGTGCATGTGTGTCCTGTTAAATCCATGTCTATAAGACTTTGCCATTTAAAATACAATTTCAAAAGTTACCCTCAATTTAAAACTCTGATATCCTGACAGCAGCTTTCTTCCCAGCTGTAGTGACCCCCCCCCCTACACACACACTTTGGTAAACGACTCAAGTTCCATGAGGACTTTCACTTCTTTATTTATCATCACAGAAGTGAGGTGTTACTTCACATACATACACACACAAAGAATAAAATAAAGAAATGAAACTCGCTAAGCAGACAAAAACAGGCAACTTTCTGCTTAGAAAACAGCCTTCTCCTGTGGGAGAGGATGCACTGCCATATCTAAGAGAAAGACTTGCCCCTGAATTTGGTAGGTTTGTATCGATCAAGTTTTGTAATTACTAACAGGTATTTGCCAAGTTTTAATTGCTGAATACAATGAATTGGAACTAGATGCAAAAATAGAGCAGAATCTCTCCTCTTGAAGAGTTTTCATTCCATCATGTAGTTCTCAATAAAACTTTTCCTAGGCTAGGTAGCAAAGGGCACCTTTGGTTACCTGAATGGACAGGTACAGGGCAAATTATCTAGGTGAGGAAAAAGGAGAGAAAAGGAAGGAGAGAGAGCGGGAGTGCCAGAGAAATCGAAGAAGTCACTCTTGGGAAAAGCTTGCCATAAAGGAGCTAAACCCACCTGAAATTCCTGCCCACAGACACTCCTTCTCACTTCAGACTCACATCCCCACTTAAAAGGAGAAAAATCATAAAAGGACGGTGGGAGATGACCATACAAAAAAGGAATAAAAAGAGAGAAAAGGGAAAAAAAAAACCTACCTGCGAAGTCTTGTTTGTAGTTTTGGCCAGAAATGGTGAGAAGAAAAAGCATGAAGAAGCCGCGAAGTGTGGGGGAGAAAAAGGTGGAAGCGAAGAAACAGCTCCCGGAGCAAACTGTACAAAACCTCGCCAAGAGTGTCGGGAGGCAGGACCGTTATTCCTGCGGAGCAGGTTAGAACTGATCTCTTTCGGCCACTCCAGGAAACACAAACCTGGGGACGGACTGACGTGTTACGCCTCTTCTAATGACATTTTTTTCTTTTTCTTTTCTGTAGGAGAGAGAGGAGAGACCCTGAAACACGCGCCACCTATCTTTGTGGGGAGGGATAATTGAAGCGCCCTGAGCGTGAGCATCATGTGAAAACGTGATCGCCAAGTTTCTCTCTGGGAAAGGATCTGGGATAGATTATACCTTGAAGTCTCCGCAAACGCTTTAGTGGAAGAAATGAAATTCCACCTCCCTCCCTTCCTCTCTCCCTCCCTCTCGCCTCCCTCCCTCCCTCCCTCCCCTCCCTTCTCCACGCCCCCCCCCCCCCCCCCCCGTCAAGCCTTTGGCATCATTATCCTCATCACTAAATCCTACAGAGTACAGGGCGGAAAACGGTGCACACCATTCACAGAACTGGAGAACTCTTAGGGGCGAAAGTTAAAGGGAAAGATCCCGGGTCCTCAATCCTGATCGCCTCTTCTTATACAGATATTTCTAATGACCAGATTTGAGATGCACATTAAGTTGTGTGGATTTCTCAGCACGTCTTCTGGAACTAAATTCTTTGCCCTTTTTCTTATTTATTTATTTATTTTTCTTTTTAGATGGCAGAGCCAGGAAAAAAAAAAAAAACTGCACGTGAATAGCCTCTTAGGGTGTGTGTGTTGGGGTGTGTGTATGGTGAATTTCTGGATTAGATCCCAATACTAAAAAGTAGTTTGGCATTTTAAAAAAAGGTCTCTAAGTAAATTAACATAGAGCACTGGGTTAACTGATCTCTGAATCCCTCTACATCTCACGGAGACCTCACTACAAACTGAGGGAGTGTGTGTAGGAGGAAAAGGAGAAAGGCCATAGAGGAACTTAGCAGGGAAGGAAGAGCATAATATTAAACGGTATGGGGTCTAAGTTTTGGGATATATATTTTTTTGATATTGCAATTAAAGTAAAATTAAAAAGAAAAGACTCCACCTTTGCTCTGAAGGGATTGGTTATGTAAATATGGAAGGGATTTCCTGGAGAATACAGCTTTCTACTGTATGGTTAATTAAATAATCACTCAAAAGCTTCCAACGTGACGCTTCTGTCGTAATCCAATCAGGTTACATAGGTCCTAAACAAGAAAGATATTTTCCACATCTGGAAGTCAGCAATTTAGCAAGTACTGCACATTATTAACCAATTCAGAGCCCACTTCCCAGGGGAATTTTTTTTGAAGTTTAAGTGTTCTTAACCAATGCTCTGCTGTTTTGTTAATCAAAAAGCTGGTTTACACTGCACGTAATTGGAACTAATATAGAAGTAAATAAAGACAGCCAAATTTGAGGATGCTGAGCACAGGCATTTATCGGAAAAGGAAGAAATCTCTTAGCCTCCAATGGTTCAGGCTCAATTTCTTAAAGAACTGTGAGACTTTTTTTTTTTTTTTTTTTTTTGAAGAGTGAAAGTGCTTGAGAACCTCAGAACACAAACTTCTAGTCCCACACAGCCTTTGGACTTCTAGCAAAGGTAAAGGTGGAGGTGTTAAAGAGGACTAAACAACCTCACGCCAGCTTTTCTGCTTTAATATTGTTAGTGTCACAGCCCCCTGTTTTCAGTCTGATGAAATCTGAAACAAATAATACCCTGATCCAACACCAGACTTTTACTTATATTAAGATAAACTGCTTTGAATTGTGCTTTGAATGTGTGCCTAAAGCAAGACTTTGAATTCAGGAGTCACTTGCAATTGTACTCAGAGGAGGGGAAAGCCACCACAGGGGTAGTCACATCCACACTCCCAGAGGTGCATGTCTTTGTATTTTGTATGGGGGGGGGGGGTGCAAAAGCTATCCAGCATGACCACAGCCACTTCTTACTTTAAGTTGCAAGCAAGTAAATTTTCACAGTTGTTTACAGACTCACCTCTCTCCCAACTTGAGTAGTACAATGAGAATAACTAGATAAATTAATCTTCTTCCCCACCCCATTACAGATAATTTACCTATAGAAGAGGCGCATTCAAGATCATCAGTCTAAAAGTTAATTATAAAAAAAAGGAAAATTAATGATTTCCAATATGGGCCAGACATATTTTAAATATTATGTTTTACATTACTTGTAATAGTACATACTAAATCTATGTATGATTTATCAAATTCCTCCTCTGAGATTTCTCTCTATTGTTAATGTCCTTTTTTCTTCCTCTTCCCACTTTCCCCTCCTTTTTATTAAAAAAAAATGGAATCCAGCATTCTCTAGAAGTTTGCTTTTCAGTATCCCCACTTCCATTCCCATGGAAGAAGGATTCCATTCATTGCAAGGACTGATTCCAGTCAAGATCCCACTCACTGCATTAGCCCAGGTAGTCATTGGATGATGGTTCCAGTCGCAGACTCTCTCTTAGCAAAACCTCAGGTCAAAGGGTCCAAGGGAAGGGCTAACAAATCACTTGTCTTTATTATGTATATTAGTGTCAGGTTACTTAGGATCTGGCTGGAGAGAGAGAGAGAGAGAGAGAGAGAGAGAGACTCGAGTATTTCCATTAAAAACACCTAATCATCTGATTGCTCTGGGCTCAGTAATTGTTGAAGTGGCAGGAGGCAGCCCCAACACTTAGGACTGGGAGTTCCGACTTTCGAGTATTTGATTTGGGGTTAAAAAAAAAAAAAGCAATCTTTCAGGTTTCCATTAAGGTGTATGTTTGGATGATGGCAAGGGAACGGTCTCTGAGAGGGGTGAGCGCGCACGTAGGTTGCCCCCCGCCCCTGCCTGGCACGCCCCTGGCACTCTAGTCCTCATTTGACCAAGAGTTCCCACCAACGCAGAGGCGGTGAGATCGGAGGAAGCCGAATATAAATTTGTTCCGAACACTCCCTTAGTCCGAAGGCCAGGTCGGGGACAATGAGGATCGTGGGATCAGCGGGATGCATAAGCGCAGGGCGCAGGGAAAAGTCGAGAGAGGACTGGTGCTTTCGGCTCCTCACACAGTAAAAACAAGTCCTGCAAATGAATCGCTCCTTCCCGATCTTTCTTCCCCATTAATAATCCATTTCGAGATTAGCGCAGACGAAGGGGATTAAAACAACAGATACAAGTAAATCTGAAATGATATTGCCATCGACATTGGAGGGAGAAAAAAAATTCTTTAGGATTTCTTTCAGTAAAATAAACTGCCTCCCTCAGGATTCCCTCCACCCAGGCAGGGTGAGAAGATGCACTTTTGTTTTCCAATTTCCTTCAGCCAGGATCTGGTGCCTGTCCCCCAATTCACCTCTCAATCTGTCAATTTCCCCAACTTTCACAGCAGTTTGCTCCCCCCCTTCCCCCACCCCTCGCGCCAGCCCCCAGCTCCGCTCGCCGGCCCAGAAGCCCGAAGAGATACAATGTTTCTGCCCTTGAACACGCAGGCTGTGGAAGGAATTCGAATTTGGCCCAGCTAATGAATATTTTTTTATAGCAAATTTTGTTTATTTTGTACCATGTGGAGAAAATAAAAAAAAAAAAAGAAAACGTATTCTCGTTTTGAAACGGAATTGATCTTTCATCTAGAGGAATTATTTCAACCCTGTGTTGTTACGCAGGAGGTGGGCAACTTCTTTTAGAGTTGCAAGCAAAGGGTGATAAGGGAGACCCCTGGATTGGAGTGTGTGTGGAGGGGGTGGGGGGCGGCAGGGGTCCAAGTCAAGCCAAACGGTTTTCTCACGTGCAAACTTGCAATCCAATCCATTCGGAGTTGAGCCTAGGATAGGAGGGGAAAATCTATTTAAAAAAAAAAAAAATCAGGAGCATCTCTCTGAGAAACCCTCTTAAACAAAATCAAAACAGGACTAGAGAACCTCAGACCGACCCTAACATCCCTGCTGTGAGGCCCGCGGGCTGTGGAATCACGCACGTCACCTGGCCCCAGCAGGGCGGCCAGCTGAGGGGTTCTTTTTATTTTATTTTCCTTTATTTTTTGAAGTTCAGGCTGAATCTGGGCTTCAGTGCTTTTGCCAACGTCTTCCCTGAAAGGATCCAGCAAACTTCAGGACTCAAATGAGCGTCTTAATTTATTGATGCAAAACAGGTCTGCTTGTCGCCCCCAATTCTCGGCGCGCTCGGTCCCCCACGCCCCCAGCTTCGGTCCCTCCATTCGATCTCAGGGTAAGGCCCCGCCGCACAGGCGGAGGAGCACGTGGGGGGGGGGGTGTCGGTCCCCGCCCGCTCGCCCGCTCGCCTGCCCTCCCCAGACCCGTACCCTCCCGGGAACCCCGCGACCCCCGCCCCGCCGCCGGGTCAGCTGACCTGGGTCGCTAGCTAGCCTGCTCCCCGCCCGCCGCCCTGTTTCCGGTCCCCGGGGTCCGCGAGCTGCGCAAGGAGCGGGAGCGGCCGCAGCCGGGAGGTGATGCTGGGGGCTGATTACCATGAGAAAGGCTGTGCCTGGAAAAGCCTCCTCCACGCGACTGTCAATCTCTCCAGGGGAGGGGGGGGGGCGGGGACGGAAAGGGGCCCTGTAGGAGTCACCAGAAAACTTGGAGTAAGTTGGATGCGACGCAGGCCCGAGGAGGTGGCTTTCGCCTCAACTTGGAAGGCTGTGGCGTTAAGGGCGCGGACGCCAGCAGCTTCGCCAGGGAATTAGAAACCAAAAATCCTTCCTTTCCTCCCTCCCTCTTGCCCTCCTGTCAGCCCTCCCTGTCCTTTATCCTTATTTTCTTGAAATTCTTTTCCAATTGCATTTTCTACATTCTCCTTTCTTTTTATCTGATTATCTTCTTTTTGCAATCTCTTGTTTTGTTTCTTAGCATCCCCTCTCTCTCTGGCTCTCGCTCTCGCTCTGATTCTTTTGTGCCTCCTTTATGTGTCCAGATTTATCATTTAGTTTTGAAAACACAGTGTTTAATATGTAATTAATCTACCAGCAGGAGGTCAGGGACGCCTTAACTAAAATAACTCCCTGGGTCATCAGAGAGCAAGTTCACCAGGTGTCAGTGAAAAGTAAATCATAATCATAAATATAAATCAATATCTTAGTAATCAAATGGTTTCTTATCCTGAATCATATCAGCTCAAACTGATTTTTTTTAAAAGATACAATCTTCCTGGAAAAAAATAATAATACTTGAAAAAGAGAAATAATTTATAAGTAAAACAATGTGAAAAAATTCTCATTTACAATGAAACTTTGGCAGTACTTAACAGACTTTAGAAATTAGGATAGGTAATTTAAAGAAACTGAAACTGATTTATCTTTTAATGTTTATTCAGAAAGCATAAAAAATTCCTAAAGCACCCTCACTTCAGAGAGAAACAAGTTTATTTGTACTTGCTAAACAAATTCACAACTTGAGTCCTTGGGTTGGTTTCTTGGCCAGGTTGCCCCATTACCTAGCAGGTGAGTGAACACGGGGCTGCTTATGTCATGAATGTGGCTATGTTTTTGTTTTCCTTATTTTTTTGCCTTTCATTCATTTTTGAGCACATTTGTGTTCACTTATTGAAATTCAGAGTTTGCACTTGTTTACAATTTGTTTACTTTGTTGCATTTTTAGAACTTGTTAGAAGTCAATTGAACATGTATATTAAGCTGCTTTTTAGGCCAAGAAAAATAAAGATGCATTAGAAAGATGCCTTTTATGCTTCATAATTATTAATTGACATTTTATGATGAATAATTAATCATTTGAATAATTTTGGTATCTCTGATCTGAACACATATTTGCATATCTAATGCTTGATTTTAGCTGTGTTTTTTTTTTTTAATCATTCTCTTAGGACAAAGAAACAAAGTAACATTTTAATGTAAAATTTCTTTTTAGCATTTGTGTAAGTTTATTAAGTTGTAGTATTCTTTCTAGATAGCCATAAAACTTCTTAACAATTTGTAAACCACTTATGTAGCAATAACATACAAATATGTGACAAAACTAGTTAATTAGGAAAAACAATACCCTGTGTAAAATCAGTTCACTCTCCTCTCCAAATGCAGAGATAAGCACTGATTATGCACCATATTTTTCTTATTGGAATTTGATCATTGAATTTTTTGGTTATGTCTATTTATACAGGTCAAAAAGTGGAACACTGAGATAATTGACAAATGAGACATGGTACTTAAGGTAATTTTTCATTTTTTTACTTATTAATATATAGTCTGATTTAAAGTCCTTTAAAAATGATCATGCAAATATGTCCGTGGAATCTTAATGCCCCTGTGTCAGTTGAAGTCTGAAGGATCTATTTCTGATGCTAGCAGTGCAGATTACTACCTGTATGATTACAGGCAACTAACTCTAAACTTGTTTGCTTATCAACAATGTGAATGTGCTAATAGTGTTCATTCCTTAGGGTTTTTATCGGGAATTAAATGAAGTTAATACATGAAATGTCATTACAATATAGCTTTATTGTTATAATGGAAAGTTGAAAAAATAACACGGAACATACAGATCAATTAAAGATAGTATAAATTAATTTTGACTACTAAAAACAACTATTTAACTTTAGTATCATTCATAATTTTTGTATTGAGAAATGAATGCCTTGTCATTAAGTGAAGAAATAAAATGGAAAACATCATAAGATTTATAGCTAGTTTATGATTCTTTAGACCTGTTCAAGGGATGCATAGCCATCGATGTGAGAATAAATACAGTATTTCTTTATTATGTTCATTCAGCAGTTAATTTATTGTATTCAAGATGGTCATAATTTGGTTATAAATATCAGACTTCTTTTAATCCAAGTGTATAAACTTGAAGTTTCTCATGTTGTTTAGTAACATACTGTCTTTGAGTATAAGGGTTAAATGTGCAAAAGCTCAGAAGCAGTCTTGAGTAAGAATTGTGAGAAAAAAAGGCAAATTTACAAATTTGGAGACCAGGAATTTGGCTGTCAGAGCATTATTTGCTGTAAGACCATTCATAATGAACTGAACATTCCCTTTTGGAATTGTAGTTATCCTGGGGTTTGTGCTAATTCCAAGTACCTATAGTGGCGGAGAAAATCAGTTTATTAAATGGAAAATGAAATCCCTAGTCTCTTAAACATCCACAAGACCAGATTTTCTTTTTGGTGCAAAAGCTGAAAAATCGATGCAAATGCTAAGGGGAAAAAAACTATTGTGATTTTTAATCCCAATACTGATGGCTCTTTGTTGTTGTTGTTTTCTTTGACTCCTCAAAACACTCCAAGTGTCCCCTAATTGTTTCTTTTCTCAGAGAATTCCTTCCAAACTCCTTGTAGGTCAAAACCACCAAAAGGGCCATTTGGACATCAGCCTGGGGGCTCAGAGTGGCCTGTACCTTTTTCTTTTCCCTTTTTAAAGGGAAATGGAACCAGCAATTGTTTGTACCTACAGATTGTCTGGTGACCTGGAAATAACTTCATACTGCTTTGTGGTCTTCTGTAATAGTCCTCATTCTATTAAAAGGTCAAAATTATAAACTTTGTGCTCTATTCAGTTCTAATTTTGCACCATTCCAGGGGGGTGATTTTTGGTTGTCAGAGTTGTTTCAGGTATTTAAATATAAAAACCTTCCTCTCAAAAATGTTCTTCTCCATGATAATCACAATATGATAATCACAATACTATGCCATAATAGTAGCTAAGAAAATAACAACAACAACAACAACAACAAAACTGCTTCTCTAGGCCTGATAGTTTTAGAGCTGACCTAGGGAGAATTGATGACTTTCTCTAGAAGTCAAGTGTCTGGTTCTATGTAGGACTTTGAATCTGTCAGGGCCACCTTCATGGCCAACACCACATGCACAGGTTATCCACAATCATCTCGCCTTTCGCAGATATCCTTCCGAACCACTTGTGTCTACCCACTCTGCACACTCTATCATGTTCCACTTCCAGTCTTGCTGGATGATTGTGTTAGCGTTTGTTTTTCCATGTACGGCTTATTTTGCCTCTTGGACCTAATACTTAGGCTCATTTCTCTAGTTACGACATTGACTGAAGTCAAATGCTCAGGCTGAATTCTTTCTCTAGCTTTGTTGCCTGTGGCTTCACAGGTCAATTCAGTCTTCTCTCCAGGACCCTCGGCTCCAGAAAGGCTCCTATGTACAGTTTCCTCCTCACTAACCCTGGCTCCAGTGTTGGGCCCAAGCACAGGACAAATTAGTGATGAAGATCATGATACAGGCATATCTGGGAATAGTTCTTCTTTCTTTCTTTTCTTTTTAAAGATTTATTTATTTATTTATTTGACAGACAGAGATCACAAGTAGGCAGAGAGAGAAAGGAGGAATAGGCAGAGAGCCCGATGCGGGGCTCGATCCCAGGATCCCGGGATCGTGACCCAAGCCGAAGGCAGAGGTCTTAACCCACTGAGCCACTCAAGCACCCCAATAGTTCTTATTTCTTATATAATTCTTTTATTGCCTGTTGACTGCAAACTGGATGTATTTGACACTAGATTCTTTATAGTCTCCTCAATGATAGCCTATTGCAATGGCAAAGATACAGATTTGGGAATTAGATGAATTGGGTTTGATTCCCTGCTTTGTGTGTATTAATTGTGTATTGAGGACAAGATATTAAACTCTTATGAACCTCATTTTAAAAATGAGCAAAAGAAAGGTGCCTGGCTGACTTAGTAGGTAAAACATGTAACTCTTAATCTTGGGGTTGTGAATTTGAACCCCACGTTGGGCATAGAGATTACTTTAAAAAAAAAAAGGGCAAGAGAAAACTTAGGTTTTAGCTGATTGTGATGAAAAAATATAACAACATATGTAAAATGTCTGATACAGGATACATGTATCGATAAGTAGGAATTCCTTCCCATGAATTATCTGAAAAATATATGAAGTTAAATTATAAAAAAGTAGTGTAGATGTAGCATGTGTTTTAGTTTTTAATTTTATTATTTTAATTATTATTATTATTTATTTTATGATTCTACTAGGAATTATTTAACTGGTTCTTTCATTATACAGGCATCAATGCTTACTGATAACAAAATTAGAAAAATAGGAGGTACCAGGAGAGGTACCTGGGTAGCTCAGTTCGTTAAGTGTCTGACTATTTAGTTCTACTCAGGTCATGATCTTGGGGTCATGGGATCGAGCCCCACATCAGGCTCCAGGCTGGACCTGGAGTCTGGTTGGGATTCTCTCTCTCCCTTTCCCTCTGTCCCTCACTGCTGCTCACATGCATGCTTTCTTTCTAAATAAATAAATAAAATCTTAAAAAAGAGAGAGAGAGAGAAAAGAAAAATACCATGGAATTTTTTGAATTTGTAGTAGAAAAGGTGTGTGTGGGGTGTTCGTGTTTTCACGATAACAAACACCATGATACTAGCCTGTAAGATTATATATTTCAAATGTGCATTTGTAATTATAAGACAATGGTATTTTCCCGTGTCATTCTCCCCATGTGACGTGGCAAGGGAGGGAGCAGTCTTGTAGCTTGCTTAGTGTGGTCAGAAAGTGTCAAAGATCCCATTAGCTCAAAGTGAAAGGAAGAGGATCTTAACACTGTCCAAAGCTCTTTCCCTACTCCTACCCAAATCTTAGAGCATTGAAGGACTCGTGGAAGGGGTGGAAGGGATAGAAGGGCACTGAGAACTTTGGCCTGCAGTATCTTCTTCCTAGCCCTCAAGTTGAGTGCTGAAACATCTACTTAAAAAAATAAAAATAAAAAAGTAAGACTATGTGTATAGCACAGATATTGCTTCACTCTCCTGCCAGCAAATTTGGGAGTGGGGTTGGTCAGCAGGCCCTGGCATGATCTACTGTGTATGTGACTTTTCTACCCTATGCCCTAGAAAGGAGGGCGTCAGGGGAGGACTGGGCTGTGGACACAGGGAGCATATTGGTCCGATGGTTCTACTACAGTACGATCCAGGCTTCTTTCTCTCTCTCTCTGGAACTAACTTTGCTACATACACACAAGAAATCTGTTCCTATTAGGTTTTTCCTTGACTGTTGTGGAACAATAAGTATGGCTCCTGGGGCAAAGGGGTAATTCTTCTGGGCTGAGGACAACTAGCTTACCTAATTGTTCTTGGGTGTGTCTGGACCCTTCTAGACAAGAGGGACAGAACAAAAGTGAATGTTCACAAAAAATCTTGGCCTTTCAAAATAAGAAGGAAAAATTAAAACCTCATTCTTTTAAAGCTTAATTTATCTATCTAACAAATATTTAGAATTTCAGTTTAGAGAAATCAGCATGATCCTGAGGTATAGTGTTACCTACCATCATCTACAAATTATATAGAATATCGAAACAGTATTTACAATCGTTTGCATGGTTCTTAGGTAGAGACGATCTCTATTGAAGTTCTGCTTCTACTAGGAAGGGTTCTTGTGTGGCTGAGGGAAATATTCAGGACTGGATGAAGTACGCTTGCATTTGCAATCACTTTGAACTTTGGTTTTGGAGCAAAGCAATGTGTTTTATGATATTGAAGCAAAGTACCATCACCTGGAAATTTTTAATCATTGCTTCATTTAGGATCTCTAAATAGTAATTTATTTGACAAAGGAAGGTGATCAATCATTGATGCATATTTCCCAATCCCCTAGAACAGTGTCTATTATATCATAAATATTTGTTGTTTTTTTGTAAAATCTGACGTTCATTAAGAAGCTTTAAAGGGAAATAAAGTGATCTCTCATTTCACACTTGTAGTGATTTGGATAAGAATGAGGATAAATGAAGATATCAGGCAGGGATATGAACTTAGGGACTCAGACACACACACCTCCTTTTTATCAAGTTATGTACCCAGTTACATTATTTAACATAAACTGTCTTATTCCTCTTCCTCTGTATCAGTTTTACACCTGGCCTAAAATAAATGAAAATATGCAGAACTATGTGTATATATATTTGTCTTTCTCTTTCAATGACTCTGATGAGTCTTTCCATGGTTGACTTTTATGTAAATGTATTAAATTTTAATAAGAGTTTTTTCCTGAAAAAAGAAAGAAAGCATAAGGAGAAAATGGACCGGACTAATACAAGTACGGTTTGCTTACAAAGGCAAGTGTGAATTTGCAGTTTAGGATAAATGATCTCTTCACCTGCTAAGACCACACAACAGCTAAAGAAAGAAAATGAAAAGATGAGAAGCCGCGTTTTGTTTCTCCTTTAAGTAAATGAGCAGTCTCCATCAACCAATGGTCTAGATGATTCTCTTGCCAGCAGTTTCATTTTCATGTAGAATAGTAACTGGTTGCTCAAAGGTCTTGAGGTGAAAAGTGTGAGCCCTATTTACAATACTTTCTTTCTCCCGTACCCTTCCTTCTCTCTTCTTCCCTATGCTTCGGGTCCTATTTCTCAGGGCCTTCACCACTCCTTACCTTTCTTTTGGTGCTCCCTTTTCAGAGGGAAACCTATCGAAAGATAGCCTTGTCCACAGTCTTCAACAGGCTTAGCTTTTAAATAATAAGCTATAAGGGGCACCTGGGTGGCTCAGTGGGTTAAAGCCTCTGCCTTTGGCTTGGGTCATGATCCCAGGGTCCTGGGATCGAGTCCCACATCTGGCTCTCTGCTCAGCAGGGAGCCTGCTTTCTCCTCTCTTTCTCTCCCTGCCTCTCTGCCTACTTGTGATCTCTGCCTTTCAAATAAATAAAATTTAATAAATAAATAAATAAATAATAAGCTAATTAATAGGAAGATTAGAAATTTCCACTATATTGCAGAAACCTACCCAGAGCAAACAGAATGTTGACCTGAAATATTGTAAGGAAGGCAGTTCAATACCATTATTGTATGTTCAGTGCCTTGAGTGGAGTTTGGTGGCTGAGAGATGTTGAAGTATGTCTGTTGAATGAATGAATGCATGCATACGTGAATACTGCAGAAAGGAAGCCAGGCTAAGACAACAGGTGCCATTTGTTCCACATACAAATAAGAATCAAAAGATATTAATGTAGGTGCAAAAATCACCTGTGGTCATAAACAGGATTCTGACATTATTTTTGAATTCCAAGTATAAGATTTTATTTCCAAAATGAAATACCAAAATCATTTACCAAGCAATAGAGATATAACAGTCTCTCAGTCACTCACTTGCAAAGGAAATTTTCAATACAAATAAAGTCATACATATTTATACTAGGGTAATTCAAAATAACTTCCTCACATAAGCACTGCTACGTTCAAATAAAATCTTGCCAACACTTCTGAGTACATTGCTTTAAGGAAAAAAAAATGCTCCCTGTAGCGTCCGAACTATTTAAAAATCTTGCCAGCTTCTTCAACATACATCAGTTATCTCTCTTTAAATCACTGACAAGAATTTAAAAACTGCTTCATCAGAACAACTGTTACCCTTTCTCATACTCTAGTTAGAACCTGATCTTCTAAAAAGGACCATATTTACAGCTTCTTTTGAAATTTTGAAACCATTTGGCTGATATGTTTTTGCTACATTTTCTTTTCTTGATTTAATTACTGGGGACATTTGCATGAAAACAGGAGGACAGAGACATAAGATTTTTGTCTTATGAGTTCATCTGTTTCTGATGCTTATTCCCCACCTGAGATCAGTATTTGTTTTATTCTAATTGGGAAGCCAGGAGCTGGATTGGAAATGAAGTTGTTGGAGGTGAAATAAAGTTCAGAAATAGGGACACAGGAGGCTAAGGGACTGGTGGAGGATATGATAAGGGTTTTTCTCCTAGGCTACTTATTTACAAGTAGTCATTATGTCAGTGACACATGGTGTTTTATTGAAAAGGTTAGAAACCAGGGAACTCTACAGAATTGGTTGGTGCTTCTCTAAGGATACCACACTCAGGCAGTCACTACTCAGTTGTAGGTGTTGACATGCATCAGAGAAAACAGTGAAGGCTCTGAGCCTTGGTCCCCCAGGAACTCTAGAGATGGCCACCAAAGTGGGAAAGGAGATAACGCCAAATGCCCCACTAATTCTGACCACCTTGCAAATGTTTGTGGTTTTTCACAGGAGAATCAGAGAAGACTATCAGGATGAATTCTGAGCATCTTCAGCTGGATTTTCATGGGTATGTAGAAATATACGTGGTCAGAGTTGAAGTCATAATCTTCTAACTTGTCACGTTCTTCCATATTTTACCGCTTGCTGAAGGGCACAACTGTCCATCCAGTCCCAAGCCCAAATTCTGAGGTGACTTTTGACTTCTCTCTTTTAAAAAAAAATCCATACATCATCACCCAGCCAATGTTATTAAATCCTTACCTCCTCGAGTTTCTCAGATGTGCTCACATTGCCCAAATCCTCCATACCGACATCCCTGCCCCACTCAGGGACTCATCATCTCTTTCCTGGAAGGCTGGGCCCACCTCCCCATTCGCTTTCCTGTTCCCTGTCTTTTCTCCCTCATGTCCATTCTCCACACCATGACCAGAGTCAACAATGCGGAACATATCTGACTGTGGCGCTGCTGAGCCTAAAACCCGTCGGCTGTTTCCACATGACATCACTGTGGTGCTTCACAAAGTCACCTAATCCCAAAGATGGAACCCTGAGGACGGCTGTTTTCATATTTATACTTATTAATTAGTACTTATATTTAGCAATTTAAACTTTGCTTCTCTTTCACAGCTGTGGGTAAAACTGAGACTAAGTCTGCGGGCCAAGTTAGTCCTGCCTGGTCCCCCGGTTTGAATACTGCAGTGTGAGAGGCACAGGGCCAGGGCCGTAAATCACGGGTTCTTTAGCCAAGCACATGAGGCCCTCGGAGGTGGAACGTGTCCTCTCCTGCCAATCTTAATGGCACATTACACTTTCATACTACAGTTTGTATTTTCCCCTAAAAAAACCCTGCATCATTCCCAATGTTAGGGATGTTGCCTATGCTATTCACTGGGAATATTCTCTGCTATCCCTCCATTTGGCTGACTTCTGTGTTCATTCTCTAACTCAGCTCACATGTCCTCTCCTCCTGGAAATCTGGGTCTGGCTCCCCTGTGTCCTCATAGCACTTGGCATCCTGCACGGCTCTCCTTCCTTTATATGTCTACTCTCCACACAGTAGAGAGTCCCAGGAAGTAGGGACACTGTCATTTTCATCTTTATGCCCTATTATGGGCTGAATGTTGTATCTCCCAGAATTCATTTATTCAAGGCCTAACTCCCAATGTGACGGTGCGTGGTGGTAGGACATTTGGGAGGTAATTAGGTTGAGATGAGTTCACAAGGGCAGGGTGCCCACGGTGGGATTAATACCCTTGTAAGCAGAAGAACACTGAGAGCTCGCTCTCCTTCTGCACATGTGTGAGGGGAAGGGCACATGAGCCCCCAGCAAGTGGTGGCCATTTATAAGCTAGGAAGCCAGTTCTTGCCAGGAAGTGAATTCCCTGACACCTTGATCTTAGAATTCCCGGGTCTCAGAGCTCTAAGAATTAAATGTCTATTGTTTAAGCCACGCAGTCTGTGGTATTTTGTTGTAACAGCCCAAGCTAAGACATAGCCTCCACTCAAAGTATCTGGCACATGGTGGACACTTAAAAATACATTTTGAAGTGAACGTGAATGTCATGGTACAGGTTAATTTTCACCACTGGACAAAGAACTCCAGGCACACATGTGTTCTTCAGACAATGCATTTAGCCGCGGGAGCACTCTAGCCTTCCTGCACTTCATATTAATAGGGGACCCAAAAGTTGGAAAGGTCTCATAGTAGTTTTGAATAACTTATATTTAGTTTAGACATGCATTTGCAAAAGTATTCAAATAAAAATAACTTTCACATGTAAAACATTTTCAAATTTCAAAGCTTTTACATATGTATTATCTTCACTTGATCCTTACAATAAACTTTCAAGGTTGGCAGATATTATTATGCCCAATTTGGAAAAGCAGGAAATTAAGATTTTGATGGAGTAAGACAAAATAATCAAACCCATTTTGGAAGTCCCAAGTATGTTTCAGATATGGAAGCATCTTTGTGAAACTGGCAAAGAGCAAATTTTAGTATTCTTCTGTGACAGATGAGGAAACAGGGTGTTGAGAGGACTGGCTCAGAGTCACAGGGGGCCACCGTTAAAGGCAAATTGAACTCTATCATGTGACTCAGATTAGTCCTGATGCATAAATGTACATTTATGTGTACATGTTAGAAAGGGAGCCTTGGTTTTAAGAAAGCATCCTGAAGAAATTTTTTCTTTTCTTGTCCATAGCTGGTTTGTTACTTGTCTTTCAGCACATAAAGACACCAAATAAGAAACAGAGTTGTTCAAGAGAGTAGTTTGGGAGCAAAATTGGAAAACTATTTTGGTTTATTTAAGATGGAGGAGTTGGGGCAGCAGGGATCATATTGAGTGATCCTATATGGATCATACACATTTAAAAATAATTTCTTCCTTTTGTCATAAAGTCATAAAATACTTAGTTTTAACTAAACATAATGAGACCATCTCAATATATCTTACCTGTAAGTTTCTAGGATTTTTTTCCCTAATAAATGTGAAGCCCAAGAAAAGGCATATTTATTATAGTTCTGTTGTTGAATGAAAATGCTACTTCCAGCAAGAGACTTTTACTTCTGTCTACTTAGAATTTTATAAAGCAAATTTGGCAGATACTCTTCTGAGGGGAGAAAAATTTCACATAAGTTAGGATGGTAGATAAAAACACATTATTTATTTGTGCTTTGAGTCACTCTTGAGAGGCCAGTAATACAAAATAAATTCTGTATAGCCTATGAAGCAATGACTAAATGCGAAGATATTTGTAATCATCCCCCTACCTACCCTTTGAAATTGGTTAGTTTTACAAAGTATGTCCTTATGTGTAAATACGTTAAAGTTAAAATGTGTCAGTTGAGGATTATGAGCTAATTAATAAATTCAAATACGAGACAGGCACTTCATTTCCTAAACTAATGAATTGCTTGACAATTACACACATGTATTACATAGTTATTCATTCAGCAAATGCTTACCAATTGCCTACTATGTGTTGGTAAGAGAAAAAGGATACAGCAGTGATCAAGACAAACCTGATCTTTGCAGGCTGGTGAGGAAGACAGACTGTGCGTGATGAGTGCTATTGGGAATATAGACAACAGACCCATCCAGCCAAATGATAGCTACAAAATAAAGTAAAGGCAAGAGTAGATCTTCCTAATGCACAAAAGGTCAGGTCTTTGAAATCCATTAACCGCCACTGAAATTAGTTTAAATCACCTGTGACATGTTATAACCTTTCCAGGCAGGGCTAAAGGCATGTTGGGACCTCAGAGCAGGCTGGGAGGGAGAGAGGAGAAAGCCTAGAGTCAGTTTCAGGGAGGGAGGCCAGTGTTCCAATGACAATAACTAGAGGACTTTGATGCTTAAAGCTCACGAGAGGCTGACCCAATATCCAGGGCTCATTCTGGTGGGCGGTAGTTCTTGCCAAGTATGAGGCAGTAGCTCTGAATTTCTGGGGGTTCTGTTTCAGTGGAAATAGGACCCTAGTCAGCTGCTGGGTCTCATGGATAGACTCTAGCCACTGACAGGAGGATCCTGGCAAGGACTAGACAGATTATCATGGGAAGAGCCTCAGACTGGGGTTCAGGCCAAGGCACATGTTCCAGGAGAGAACTAAAGTGTGAAATGGGCACCAAAGTGGGTACAGTGAATAATCAGAAGGGACTGGGTGTTGGGGGTGCGGGGCTGCTCCTTCTGTGGCTTTAGGGTGTGTTGGTTCCCCCTAGATGGCAGGTTTGGTCTCCCTTTCCTCAGTGCCCTCTTCCTCCAGCCACCACAGCTCCTTTCTTTCACATCTCTTTGTATTCCAGTACTATCTGTGATGCCCAAATAGCGAATAAGGCCTCTGTGTGCACCAAGAACAGTTCATAGCTTTTGAATGTGGATTTGGCTTTTGTTGGGATGATATTGTTTTCATTGTCAGTTCATTAGAATATAGGTTGTGCTTGGGTTTTTGCTGTGAAAGGCATGATGCTTAAAATTTAAACAAATATAAACATTTTGTTTTTGTATTTTGTTTTGTATTTGTATTTGTATTTTGGTTTCTTGACTCTAATGGTTAGACTTTTTTTTTTTTAACCTAGAACAACAAAAAATGATAGCAAAGCTATAAAGAAGTCTTTAATCAGTGAATGCATGAATTTTGTTTCCTTAGGCCTTTTTCCTCTTGACTTGTGAGAACCAAATAGCATATCCGCATATGTTGTTCCTATGTAGTGGATTATGTCTTTAGAATTGAGCCCAATAGATATAAGCTTATCATTTGTTTGTGTTTTTGCTCAACTTTATTCTTTTTTAAAATCACATTAAAGATGAGATTTTATTTTCTGTTTGAATGTAGCGTCACTCTTCTATGTTTTCAGGTGCATTTATATTATATTATATTAATATAGAAATATATATATATATTTAAAAGGTGGAGCTACACAGCACAAATTTAACTGGATCACTTACCACCTGGCAAGTGATCTTGGCCAAGTCCCTTACTGTCATTGGGCCTTAGTTTCTATATCTAAAAACTCAAGATAATAGGACCAACCTGATGGGAACCGTGATGCAGAGCAGATGTGACAGTGGAGATCCAAGTGTGCGTTGCTTGTAAAGCACCAGTGCAGGTGTTTAGAATTTATATTCAGATGCAGGTTATGCTCACATCATATAAATTAAAATGTGAATGCATTCAAAAGCTCAACCAGTTCCTGAGGCAAAAAATGTGAAATGGCAATGACTAAGAGGGTCAGTGAAACTCTTGGCTTCTAACCAATCCTGTACAAAATCTTTCCTAACCACATATTTTGAAAGATGAGGAAAGATAAAGGAATGAGAAAACTGCCCTTTTTCTCTAACCCTTGAAACATTCCACCCCCTCCCCCCAAGAAACTGAGCTATGGAAGCTTGAGGCCTAACTCAGTACGGAAGGTAGTCATTCAAAGAACTGTTTAGAATGTTGTGTTTATGAAAGTGAGGTGCCATGAATATGTACTTGTATCAGACAGAGGTGGACATGATCAGAACAAGCTTGTTCTCAGAGGCCTTCTCTCTGCTTGGCCATGAGTCACAAAAATCTGACATCTGGATGCGAAATGCTTCCTTGAACAAAAATTGAAACGTGTGTGTGTGTGTGTGTGCGTTTAATATGTAAAGGAAGAATGAAATTGAGATACCAAACTCTTTCATTGACTCAAGTTTAGGGCCAGATTTTAATAATGCAGCTGTCCAGATGTGAGACACTAATGAGAACATAAGGAATTCCTGGATAGAAAAGGGATGGTTGGCCCAATGGCCTGTCTCCTTCAAGTTTATTGCAACACACCTCTCTGTGTTGTCAGCATATCTTCCAACCCCTTTGCCTACATAAACATGTCCAGCTGTCTCTTAAACTCATTTTACTTTATGTTTCACTCAATGGACTTATTTGGTAATTTGTAGTGTTTTCTATATGCTGGTAGATCTTTGAATGATATAGTCCTACACTATCACTACTTCTTAATCACATGAAGTATTTCAATAACAAAATATAGCAGATATCATTGGAAATTTGGAAGACCTCAAATATACCTATAATAAATTTAGAAAGAAATAACTGTTATTTTGTTAATCTATGTTTTCATCTTTCTCAAAAATGTGAAGAGATAGATGGGTAGTGATTAAGGTGGGTAAACATAAAAACTTTCTTGCACTGTATTAGTTTCATTAAATGTTTTGTAGTGAGAAGAAAATGCTAAGCTCAAGTAATATAATAAGGAAAATGATCTGATGCTTTATTTTGATTGGGTTAAAGCCATATTCCAGATAATATTTTCCTTCCTTGATTATATTAATATTTCAGGCTAACATAAATTTGAGTTGAATTATTTAAAATATAGAATCAGTATAGAAAAGATTTTCTGTTAAAATCCTTTTTTCCAAAATTTTCCAGATTATTAGGGACCAGGGGACTTGGGGACTTGGGCTGAATTCTCAGGTTGACCCTGGGTCCTTCTCATTGGAGAATACACCTAAAAATTTACTTGAAGATTTGATGGGAACTCATAGAAGTGTAGAAATAACTAAATGTTCATTAGCTGAACATTTTGCATTTTCATGTTTGAATACCATTGTTTTAAAATTATTTCAATATATGTGTGTTGATTTGATATGTGTGTCACATCAAATCGTATGATTATATGTCAGTTTTAGTCTTTTATTCACAAACACTTAGGGTGACCAACTTGTCCAGGCTCACCTGGCATTTCCTACCTTTAGCCAGAAAGTCCCACTTCCAGTGAAATCCCTCAGTTCCTGGCAAGCAGGTACTACACAAACACATAGGGAAAAGAGAATCTACCTCTAAGATTTGCTTGGCTTCTTGTCTGCATACTCTTCAGATTCTGGGAACTCAAAAAGCAAAGTGTTGCATCAGCATTAAGGATTTTACTCTCTTGTTATAACAGCCTATGTTAGGGTGTCAGTGCCTTGGTCACTAGGGTGAAAGATGATCCACGTGATTTTTTTCTTTTGTTTCTAAGCTCAGATGCGGGATGTTTTATCTAAAGAGAGAGAGTGCGTGCAAGCTGGAAAATGTTTAAAAAATCAAACCTATTTTCTTCCTAACTTTTCTCCCTCAAGTCCCTTTCTCTCTAGACATACTCTAAGATACACTTTAAATCTAGCACCTTGAACGACCTCCAAAATCTCTGAAGCCTAAGTTCTGTCTTATTGCCCAGATTATAGTTGGAAAAAATTATCTACACTGAGTGACTTTCATCTTATGGGCCTCATAACTAAAGGGATTTTGCAAGTATTTTGCTACTTTTTAAATTTGTGGACAGTGACTTCTGAACTTTCTCAGGAAGGAGGTCTTAATAAAAAGCATGCCTGAATCCACTTCTTAATGATTTTTAGCTTCAGTGAAACCGTTTACAGGATTCCTCTTCCTAACAACTGCTCTGCCAAGCATTGTATAAAATAGCATTCTTCATGGTTAGATGATCCCAAGGAAGGTGACCAAAAGATTTTAAATACAGAGGAACGGAACCAGCCACTCAATCAGAATTTGTACTTTTTTCATATGTGTACTGTGTCTCTGGAGTAGCACCCTGTTTGGTGCACGTGTGTGTAAACACATAGCATTTAGCTTCAGAACGCGTCACAGATTTCTTTCCTGGTCACCATGCTGCATGACTGATCCATTTCATATGATGTGTTTAGTATGGTTCATTGCCCACTGGTCTTATTATTTAACAATTTGCATTAAATTGAATTTTCTATTTACAGGTATAAATGGAAATTTTGGCTTCTGAGAATTTATTATTTACTGGCTAGAATGCTCTTGGTTGAATTAACTCTGCCAATATTGGATTGTGTATACCTGGAATAAAGTTTGGGATATTTAATTAGAATATCATCATCGGGAAAGATCTTGTTATTTTTATGGCTAAGCTTGAGCTACTGAGGCCAGATCAGTATCATTAGTCTAGGAGACATTTACCATAATTCTCTAGAGGTTTTTAAAAAACCATGCATGTTTCTTGATGGATCAGAAGAAGTTAAATTAGTGGTAATGTGTATAAATTACTCAAAGGTTCAAAAAGCTTGAAACCTTCATCATCTAATATAACATTTTGTTGATAACTGGAAATCTCGCATTTTAAACTCTTGGTTTCCCACAGATGCAAGGAGCTAATACTTATTGACGGCCTACTGTTTGCTGGCTCGGGCTACATCCTTTATCTATTTTGTTTCATTAAATCCTCAAAGTATCTTGTGAGGTAAGCATTACGTTTATTACCGTTTTATAGGAAATGGATGCTTAAGAAAGATCACAAAGTTGCCAGCACACCTGCCCAGTGAAACAGTAGAGTCACTCAGAGCCATGGCTGTGTGCAACTCTTCCAAGTCCAAAGTGATCTCCATCTCTCCTTGTTCTCTGGCCCCTTTTCCCATGCCCTGCTCCCATTCAACCTGATAGTGTTACAGAAGATGCTAACACCATTCCCTGTTTTGGGCTGTGGACATGTGGTTCCATTCTTACCTTCTGTGCCTGACACACTCTTAGTTTGTTTTCAGCTCCAGCCCTGGAATGGTCACCCACGGTCACTGTCCATACTGGATCTAGGGGAAGTCTGGCTAAACTCCTAGGACATTGTGTGTGTGTATGTGTGTGTGTGTGTGTTAACATTTTTATTTTTAGCTTCTTTCTCTCTAATTTTAAAGCAGATTGAGATAGTTGAGCCATTTTAAATCTTTTAATTGGCCCATTTTAAGCCTACAATTCAGTGCTTTTTAGCATAGTCATGGATATGTGCAACCATCACCAGAGTCATTTTTTTTTTAAAGATTTTATTTATTTATTTGACAGAGAAAGACACAGTGAGAGAGGGAACACAAGCAGGGGAAGTGGGAGAGGGAGAAGCGGGCTTCCTGCCAGGCAGGGAACCCGATGCGGGACTCAATCCCAGGACCCTGGGATCATGACCTGAGCCAAAGGCAGACACTGAACAACTGAGCCACCCAGGCACCCCACCAGAGTCAATTTTATTTTTTATTTTTAAGATTCTATTTTTTTTTTTTTTTTTATTTGAGAGAGATAGAGACATCATGAGCAGGGTGAAAGGGGCAGTGAGAGAGAGAGAGAGAAGCCAACTCCCCGCTGAGCAGGGAACCTAAAGTGAGGCTCAATCCTGGGACTCCGGGATCACGACTGAGCAGAAGGCAGATGCATAACTCATTGAGCCACTCATGTACCCCCAGAATCAATTTTAGAATATTTTTGTCTCCACAAAGAGAAACATTACACTCTTAGGTCTCACTGCTGCCCCATCTCCTTAGCCCTCACCAACCACTAATCTTTCTGTTTTCAGAGATTTGCCTCCTGCAGACATTTTATATAAATGGAATCACATAATGCATGCATGGTCTTGTGTAACTGGCTTCTTTCACTTAACATAACGTTTCAAAGTTCATACATGTAGCATTCGTCAATACTTTATTCCTTACTATGACCAAATAGTACTCTGTTATGTGGATATACCACCTTTTATTTGTCCAATTGGGTTGTTTCCACATTTTGGTGATTGTGAATGGTGCTGCCGTACTTTTATGTACTATCATGTGTTTGAATATCTGCTTTCAATTCTTTGGAATATCTAGGAGTGAAATTGCTGGGTCTTAAGTCTGCATTATACTTTTTGTGGAACCCCTAAGCTGTTTTCCATAGAATTTTATATTCCCATGAACAATGTATGATGGTTCAAATTTCTCCACATCCTTGTGGAAATGACACTTGTTATTTTCTGTTGTTTTGCTTGTTGTTGTTGTTAGTGTTGTTGATTTTTTTTTTTTTTTTAGCCATTTGGGTATTAAGTGGCTTCACTGATTTTTAAGATCTTCTAAAGATTTTTCAAGCAAGCTTTATTCTATTCTCTTTTGTGCTCTCAAGAATGATTTATAATTCCTTTAAATTTATTTATTATCACATCCTATAATCTCTCTCTCTTTCTCTACCTTCTTATCCCTTTCTTGAAACCAGAATGGACAGTCTTGTTTCTTTTGTATTTCCAGGGCTGAGGACATGCTTGAATGAGTGAGTAAAGGAATGGAGGGAGTTGGGAGGTCAAGGAGTGCTGGGAAGTAGCATTTCCTTAGGATCCCTCCATTGTGCCAGACACTGTGTAACACCAACATGTCTTATCTCATTTAATTTTCATAAGAATAGTAATAGCTTGTCCATTTCACAGAATAAATGAACCAGAGACAATCTCTCATCACCCAGCCACTGAGCATAGAGATTGACTTCAGATCCAACCCTCCCTGAACCAAGACCTGTGTTAATTGTATGACAACATGTCACAACAGAAAGAAAACATAGTAAGGCCCATTCCTACTCTTACTACTTGTTCTAGGACTCCCTCCACTTATTGGATGCTTCCTGGTGTCATACATCATGACAGCTAAATTTTGGATACCATCTAATCTAATCACTTTAAGAATCTAGTGATTCAGACATTTTTACTATTTCAAATAATGGAACTGTCACTGAAATGAAATAACTGCCCAAGAATAAACAGCTAGTAAGCTGTGAGCTCAAAACCAGATTTGCTTAATTGCAAAGGTCCTTCTATCAGCATAGGGAAAATGCTTTAGAGACCTGAAAGTTTCACCTAGTTACCTGACAGTTTTGAGGTCAGTCAGGAAATCAGGCAACCAGAGTGTGCAACAATTTTTTCAAGTACTTTCGTTTTCTTAATTGCTCCCAATCATGATTTTGGTGGTATAGGTATTCTACTATGTATTATGAAAAAAGTTCCCGTGACCCTAAAAGAGTATTCTGATCACTGGCTTATTATATTTTAAAGCATCTTACCTATAATATATGTAAAATATACTACATCTGATCAAACCTTTTTTAGATAATAGTAAATTGGCTAATCTAGCTTTTAACAATTTGAGCATTCATTCAATATTTATGCCACATAGACATTTTTTCTTTTACTGTGTAAATTCTACCTTAGAGCTGTATGAAGTATTGGGAGGAGTCCACGGTAAAGATAAACAAGAAACATTATAGAAATTTTAAAAATATAGCCGATTTTATACTAATTTATATACTTTGATTGAAGAGGATTGCTCCAGGATTCACATTACGATATTAAATATTGGGAAACCTCTGCATGGTGATATTTTGGGATTAGGTGTAAGTGGAAAAGAAGAGGTATCACATGACCTTAAATAATTTTAATCACTGTGTTTTCTCATTCCCGGTATCATGTTTTCATGTTTCATTCATTCTTGCGTCATGCTCTTCATTGCTCTTCATGAGTTTTTCAAGGATTTTTTTTTTTTTTAAAATAGAGGCCTATGTTACCATTTGGCATATGTCTCCCTTGTCAGTGACATCTTGAAAATTAAAAAAAAATAATACCTCCCTCACACGCATCCATGCAGGCTGTAACTGCACCATGCTTCAAAATGTGTCACCTTATTAAATTCTGCAAATTGTTCTGAACATTGTCTCTATAAATGTTTTGGAAGGGCTTTACTGTCAGGTCATCTTTCTAAGGGCTAGAAATATGTCAAACCTGGCAGCCTTACCTTTATTTAAGAGCCAAAATACAAATAAGTAGATTACAAAGCAATCAATCAATACAGCATCGCAGGATGTTGTGGTTGGCATTGACCTCGGAGTCCGGCACTGTCATTTTACAAATGAATAAACTCGTCTGTGAGCTCTGCAGGAGATGGGGTTGTGCCTTGCTTGACTCAGTTGCAGCCAGTGAGGTAACCCTGGGTGTGCTGTCGTGCCTCAGTTTCCTCGTGTGGAAGAGAGGGACTTTCCTTTCATTAGGTCATCCCTCAGGCTTTTCCCCACTTGCAGTTTCTGTGGTGCGTTAACAACTTGTATCATACTGATACAGTTTTAGTCCTTAAAGCATTCCTGACCCTCCACGGAATAACTCTTCCAGTATTTTATGGGGTCTCCTTACACATTCTTTAAAAGTTGGATACACTATCAATTTATAGTTATTGGACAGAAATCATAACTTTTATCCATTGTCAAAAGAATACAAGGAACGAAGATCTTTCCCTTGTTCTCAACATTTCTTGGCTTTTTACCCCTCCTTGGTTTGTTGTTTTAGGGTTGCTTGGGGATAATAGGTTATTGACCTTTGTCTTTCTTTCGACAAGAAGCTTTCACTGAAGTTTTTGTGTGTGGGGGGCATTGTGTAAGAAACAGTGACGCTCACATGCAAGTAATTAAATGGATGGAAGGCAAGAAAAAAAGGGGCACATATTTAAATTGATTAATTTTCTTCCTGGAAACTTGTGGAGCCTCATCTGAAAGCTGTGTGCAAGTGCGCATGGGCTTTCTGAGAATATTTCCTCCCTTCTGTTACTCTGAAGTCTCTGGGTGAGTTTAGTCCCCCTGCAAGGCCTGGGCAGGCAAGTTTGGCAAATAATTCTAATCTGATATGATGCCTGCTTTTCTACTCAACTGTAAAAATCTATTTCATTCAGATATCACCTGCTATTCTTATGGCAAGTCTTTGGAATAGAGATCCTAAATGTGTCAAAAATATGTAATGCATTTGTGATCGAAATAAATAGAGACGAGGGGGACTTCAACTTGCTTTCACATGTGCTGGCCAGCACTTGCAGAATTCAAAGTAGGTTATGTTAGCCTTCCCACTTGCAATGGCTTTATGGATGTGGTGTTTATATACCCTAGATTTTCCAGGGCAACCTGGGTTGTAAATATTCTGTCCCGTTGTTCCCATAAGTACAATCATACTTGTCAAGCTATGTGTCATGAGTTTTGGTTTGGAAAATATGGACACCGTATGTCCATCAGAGCCTGTTTTTCTGGCCTGATGCCTTATGCTGTTCCTCCACCGTGCCTTACCCCTTGCCCACTTCCCATTCTCACCAAAGGCTTGTTTCTGCTTTAGTCCACTTGCTCTCAGACTAGTGTCTAGGGCACCGTGTGAACAGTAAACTAATCTGTGCTAATGGGCAAGCAGGAGAATATCAGGGGCAGGACGATTCACACATCTAGAACATTCTGTCTCCTCTCAGGTAGACTAAGTGGCACTTTGGAAATAGTGCCTTGACACTATTATCAATGGAGAGGATAATAAGACAATTGTAGTTGTCTTCTCTCTAAGACAAAGTCGTTCTGTGGGTGGTTGACCAGGACGGATTTCTCAAAGGAGTCAAGGAGCCCCCACGTTTCACTGTGAAGATGGCTTCTATCCTGTCAGTATCTTTGGTGGGCTCTGCATACGTGTCCAAGATATGATTAAATCTCCGTAATAGTAGGAAGGAATAAAAGGCCAGTATAACTTTACTTCTCTACCCACAATAATTTCTTCTGGTATGTGTACACTGCTCAAATGCTCTTTTTATAAAGTTGGAAAGCAAAATTGTTTTATGACAATACTTGCTGAGGCAGCAAGATAAATCTATGCCTCTCCATCGTTAAATCCCTGCCCCCCCCAACACTGAACTCTGACTTAAAATTATTCTTTAATGAGAAGGCTCAGTTTAACATCTGTAGAAAAATGTTTAGGATTATTTGAAATATTTTGTAGGTTTTGAGTTCATTGCCTGCCATTTTCCTTTCAGCCTAACTTTGTTATTTCTGTTTATTTTATGTGATTTTATTATGTAAACACAAAAGATTTCTACTAACTGTCCAAACAGCTTGCTTTTAAAATCTCCGCTTAACCACTTTTACTTGAATCACTTTTTTTTTTTTTTTTTCTTGTCTTGGTTTAGTACTTAACTGTGATAAATCTCAACTGGATCACCTTTAACTCTTTAAAAAATAACTTCTCATTCCTCTGTGTTAAGCAGTTTACCTTTTAGAAATTCAGTCAACATTCCTATTGGCAATTTGTATTATCTTAAAAAGCCACATTAGTACCTTGACTATTCAGTCCTGGGAGCATTTGCTGAACCAGATGCTTTCAATATCATCTATTATTTTTAATCATACATGGTTAAGTCTCAGGAACATTCTCTTGAGATTGTTGACTGCTTAGGAAACTAGAATAGCAAACAAGCACATGATATCTTTAGAAACAGCCTACAGATTTAACTTCATTATTATCCTAATCAATATCTGAGTAATTAAGCTGACTTATTATCAAATTCAAGCTTTCCTTACAGTCTATTATCAGTTTGTTTTTCCTGATCCCTTATGTCTACATTCAGCTAATTTAATGCTAACATTGTAGAGTCACCTGGTCTCTCTTGTTAACTGTAATCTTCTAATAATTGTATTCAACTGAGAGATCAGTATGTACCAGACATAGTAACCTCTAAAACCTTAACAATAAACCTGAAAGGTTGATACTATTATCCCCATTTTACAGATGGGAACATAAATTTTGAGTGGGTAAATCATACTTTTCCACCTCACAACCAGTGAGAATGAGGCTTAAGTTCAAACAAAGCCTGATTTAAAAACCCCTACTTCTAACCACTGTGCTATAGTACTTCCTATTAATGAAGGATAAAGGTGTCTGCTATGTAAATCAACATAGTCATTGACAATGCACTTCCTTCTTTTATACTGCAATATGCATCAATGAAAGCATTTATTAGTCTTGTCTGGTTTTCTTTTTTTATTTGAAAAATGCTAAAAAATGTATCATCTATTCATAAAATCGTATAAAATGAGCAAAAGATTTCCCCATCCCTCTAAGATCTTACAGTCCTTAGTTTGTGTACTTTCTAAGTTCTCTTAGGCATATCTAGACATGGCACAATAAACCTTTCCTTAATGTTTTTTAAAGTCTTAAGGTTTATTACTAAATTACTCCATCTTATCACTCTTGCTTGCATAGGGAACATAAAACTTTACTTTTCTGGGCAAAGACTGTAAGTATCTTTTTTTTTTCCCTCCCTTAATAAGGATTTTGAGAGTCTAAGCTGTGAATTGGTGAGACAAATGGTTTTAAAATATTGATTTCCTTTTTTTTCTCCTGATGTTTGTCCATTGTTAGACTATAAGAAGAGAGGTTTAGTCAAACGCTTAATATTTCATAGTATCTTTTCTGTAAGTGGATGGTTGGATATTCTCATAAATCCTTTCCTCTTTGGGATCAGAAACTTCTTTGACAGACAGACATTTAACATAGGCTTTTTCAGGCGTCCATCTTCCTCTAAAAAGTGAGGGTATTTTCATATTGAACAGTGACAGAGGCAAGAATGAAACGGCTAGAGGAGTATGCTACTGGACATAGCACAGGTACGGAGTTATTTGTCCCCCAAACCTTCCACTGGACTTAGAGTGTGATCTTTTCTAAGTTCTGAGGTTTTGGTCTTAGTGGTCCCTTCTGTAACATGGACACAATATAACTCATGGCCTGTGCTGTTGTGAAGATTCAATGATGAAATGATGCAACATGCTTGGCCCTGATCTTCAGACTACGGAGTGTATTTATTTATTTATTTCAATTAAAAAATATTTCCTTGGGAGCAAAATACACATCACATAAAATTTACCACCTTAACCATTCTTAAGTATACAGTTCAGTACATTCATGTTGTTGTGCAACCTATCTATGGGGCTCTTTTCTTCCTGCAAAACTGAAACTGTACCCGTTACACTCTAACTTCCTATTCTCCGCTACCCCCAGCCCTGGGAACCCCCATTCTACTTTCTGTCTCTATGAATTTGACTACTCAAAGCACGGTCACATAAGGGGAATCTTAGAGCATTTGCTTTTTGGTAACTGGTCTATTTCACATAGTATAATGTTCTTGAGATTCATTCATGTTGTAGCAAGTGTCAGAATTTCATTCCTTTTAAAGACCAAATAATATTCCATTGTATGAATATGCCACATTTTTGTTTCTCATTCTTTCATTAATTGATCCTTGGGTTGCTCCCCCCATTTGACTATTACAAATCATGCTGCAAAAAAAAAAAAAAAAAAAAAAAACCAAAAAACCAAAAAAACCCACAAAAACAAAAACAAATCATGCTGCTATTTCATGGGTGTCCAAATATCTCTTTGAGTCCCTATTTCCAGTTCTTTTGGGTATATCCCCAGAAGTAGAATTGCCAGATTTTGAGGAACTGACATACTGTTTTCTGTAGTGACCACATTACTTAAGATTCCCACCAATAAGTCATGAGCCTCCAATTTCTCCACATCCTTGCCAACACTTGTTGTTTTCTGTTCTTTGATCATATCTCTCCTAATGAGTGTGAAGTAACATCTCACCAACTTTTAAACCTTCAGACAAATTCTCATGTTTTACCTGCTAACCATTAGAAGTAAAGTATCTAGTATGAAACAAGTTAGGAATTACATGCAGACAAAATTAAGGAGTACTGACCACAGAATAAGATGTTTACATTCTTATTAGTTGGTCTGTCATAAATTATCTGGATGTGAATCTGTAATTGTTCTTACAATGGATTTTCTGTTCGTTGAGTTCTTGTTTAGGGAAAAAGCATAGTGAAATGAAATTAGACCTGATTTCTCTCTCTTTTTTTAAAAAAATATTTATTTATTTATTCATGAGAGACATAGAGAGAGGCAGAGGCAGAGGGAGAAGCAGACTCCCCGTGGAGCAGGGAGCCCAATGTGGGCCAGGATCCCAGGACACTGGGATCATGACCTGAACTGAGGGCAGACGCTTAACAGACTGAGCTACATGGGTACCCTGACCTGACTTCTTACAAAGAGTATAGAGAAAGCACCTTCCTTTCCTTGGATAGGACTATTTTGACTTGTCATGTATTGCTTATTGAAAAGGGCTTTTTATTCTTACTCAGAGACTTAAGAGTTTTCAGACATCGCTATTTTGTTTAGACCAAGGAGGCAAAAGCATGTGAAAGATTTACAGGTTTACTGCTGGTTTTACATTTTGGAGATAAGGTATATATAGACCCTACCTTATGGAAGGAGTCTATTTTCTGCTACTGAATCAGGCCTGGGGCTTGTTGGTCGCTGCAGTGAGAGCACTAGTGAGTAAATGTGCTTGCATTTCAGTGTGCTATAATGTGATTTTTAAACTTGTTCAATCAATTCACTGTTGTCATCACATCTCTTCCTATTTTCAAGTGCAAACTTGACACCATTGTTCTTATTAACAATTAAAAAAAAGTTTTGCCCCTCAAGTCTCTATTATAAGAGACATATCCTTGAAGTTATGGTTACATTAAAATTCTTACTACAAATGAAGCCAGCTAAAAATGTTTACCAACTTGAATTGAGCTCATCATGTTTTGTTTGCTGAATAGTGTTTTGTGATTTTACCAACATAAGAATGAGTCTCCAAACTATTTTTAAAAAGTGGAGCTTTTACTCTAAAGAAGTGCTTGCCTCATTTTCTTCATGCTACTCCAAACAAGATGTTGTTTATTACTTTGAAACACTATATGTAAACCCCAGGAATATGTTAAATATGATTGAAGTCTTGGCTGTCTTTAACAAATTGAAGTTTCCAGAAATTTAGCTGTGTTTAAAAACCAAAGCCATGTTTTCAGGAAAGATTTCTATTTCCAAATATGTGGTTGCCCAAACCTTTTATATTTTCATGTCAAATTCAGCTGCCAAATAACACACACTGTACCTTAGCTATAATAGAAAAACACACATAGACTTCAGATTAAAAAAAAAAAAAACACTGCAAGAACTATGATCATATTTCTTGAACTTATGCTATTCCTATGCATATAAGTGTGTTTTAAAGTATGCTCTGTGAGGCGCCGGTCACTTACACTGGTACAAAATTGACATGCACAGCACAAGATTGGCACCGTGTAACAGCTGATCTGGGAAAATACAGGAATTCCTAGCCAGACCAAAATATGAGGTCAAGGAAGTCGCTTTGATAATAATAGTGGTTATCTGTTTAATGTGTGATCTGGCAGTGATATGATGTTGACCATAGGCAATTATGCACATTTCTAAACTGGTTGTGTGCAAGCCCAGAGTAAGAGAAACCCCCCAGTTTGTGATAAAAGGGTATTTATTGCCCTTTTATTTCCTTCATATGCTTTACTTAATCATTTATAAAAGAGAAATTAATAGTGAGTACCAATTTCATTCTGAGTTTTATTCTGTAGTCATTCCTACACATTTGGGATATGTATTAATATGTGCTCTTAATAGTTTTGGCACAAGTTCAGTGTCAACGAATGAGTGATGTACACATTTTATAGTCTTCTTAAGGGATAGCAATGTGGCTCAGTGACAGTGTGTCTTGATTTCTTTGGGGGCAGGGTACTTAGATATGAGTCATATGGGATAGAGACCTATTAGCTACTTTTTCCCAGCTAGTGCAATATGGCACAATTTTTGATTCATTAGAGTGCATTTTTTTTTTTTTAAGAATGGTACCATCAGGATTGTGTATAGATTAATGTCTAAGAAACTGGTTGATTATATGAGACTATTTTCCTCTATCATTTCAATGTAACTGAAAATTTATATTTTCATATCAATGACAATGTGATGACACAGCAAAGGAGTTATATTGGCTTGTGGCTCACATCAAATGTAATCTTCTTTTCTTTGTGAAAAAATACATTTATTTTGAGCAAGGAAAAAGAAATTGGAGTGTTTCAAGTATCAGGAAGCCTATGTTGGAGAGGATAGTGATTGGCTGTTGTTTACCTACTCCGTGGGTAGAACAAGGAGAAATGGGATTGAATTTTAGTAAAGCAGGTTTAAATTAGCCATGCAGAAGCACTTACAGAAGACACCGCAATGGGTTGCAATTGTTGCCTCCTTTATTCCCAGGGACTCCGTCTGCTGTACTCACCAGGGCTCAGCATGGTGTCTGGCACAGAGAAGGTGCTCAGCTGATATTAAATGAATAAAGAGAAAGAACAGATTAAGGAGATACTTATAAAAGACATAGCATTTGTTCTCAATGTAAGGTATTAATGTTAAGGTTTAATGGTGCCATTGTTTTAGGAACATCTACAAGGAAATCAGAATTGTAAATATTGAAAAATCTCTCTGGAATTTTAAATTTAACAATATGCATATTTACCTACATAGTTAACAATTTTCCCCCGACGTTTTTCCTTTAAAAATCAGCACAGTATAAAGGATGTGGAGCTACTGTGTAGGGAGCAATGGGCTGGGAGACTTCTAGCCCCAGCACAGTTCGGTCCAGGTAGGGAGCCTGGGCTATTAGCTACAGTGTTGCCTTCAAGAAGCCTCTGAATACTGAACAGGAAATATTAAGAGATACATGTTGTGTCTATTTATCTCTGAAGGTTTTTCCACTGAGTAATTTTTGGGGCTTTTTTTGTGGGTGAGAGGGAGTGTGGTAAATTATGCATTATTCCTTCTAATGTCAAGCTGAAACTCAAAAGAAGATTTTATTTGAAAGATATAAATACAAAGAGCTTCAGACAAGGACCCACGTGTAGCCACTAGATATTGTGGAGTTCTGTGTGCTCAGAGAGGGTATCCCATCCTCATGAGGATTGCTTGTCAGAAGACGAGTCAGTGTCAAACTATAACCAGCAAAGACCAGTTAGGACTGCACAGTGACCAGTCTTTGGGCCGAGTGTTTTGTGGTCCAGTCCCTAAGGGCTGTGCAGGGTCTCTGGCGGGGAGGATAATCTGGGGCTGTTGTAGGTGGGCCTATCGAATTCAATAGGAACTGAAGGCACTCCAGAGTTTCTAAGTTTCACAGGCCTTGGAAAATATTTATGGCCTGATCACACTGACACAGGTTGCAAATTAGAAGAAATACAAAATTCAACTTAATAACTAAACAAAATGCAATATTAAGGCAGCTTCATTCATTGTCAAAAAAGTAGCATAAAAATGTCAAGACATTTGAAAAGAGTTTGTAAGTTAAACCTTTTTACTCTGAAAGCATCCATACTTGATGATCACTTGGAAATCGTAGTTATAAATCAGGCATATTACTTGAAGCCTAATATTTCAAAAACAAAATTATAAAAACCCTTTCCAAATTTTTACAACAAAATGATTGTACTTATTTGGGATATGGGCTCATTTTAATCTGTGTGATATCATTGTACTTCAGAAGTAATGGTGCATAGGGTCTGTGGAGCATTTAAAAGGGTCTTAAGTCTGGGAGACTAGGTGGGAAAAAGTAAGAGGTTAGCTATATTTTATTATTTAGTATTTATTTATTTGAGGTTAAGTATATCTTAAAAGGTACTAAAAGAACCATACGTAGATGTCTAGCAATATTTCCTTATAAAATATGAAATGAACCCTTCATGTTTTTTAATGATGTGTAATCGACATGCAATATTACATTAATATCATGTATACAACACAATGATTCAACATTTCTGTATACTGTGAAATGATCACCACAGTAAGTGTAGTCACCATCTGTCACCGTACAAGTTAATACAATATTACTAACTGTATTCCCCATGCTGAACATTACATCCCCATAACTTATTTATTTTATAACTAGAAGGTTGTACCTTTTGATCCCCATTACTCATTCCCCCCATCCACCTGCTCTCAGGCAAGTGCCATTCTGTAATCTGTACTTATGAGTTTGGACTTTATTTTGTGTTGTTGGTTTGTTTTGTTTTTTAGATTCCACATATAAGTATTTGTCTTTCTCTGTCAGACTTATTTCACATAATATAATACCTTCAAGGTCTACCATGTGGCTACAAAGAGCAAGATTTCATTCTTCTTTATAGCTGAGTAGTATTCCATTGTATATTTTTAGTATATCTTCTCATCCGTCAATGGACTTAGTGATTTCCATATCTTGGCTATTATAAATAATGCTGTAGTGAATATATCTTTTCAAAACAGTGTTTTTTTTTTTTTTTCTTCAGGTAAATACCCAGTAGTGTAATTGGTGAATCATATGATAGCTCTATTTTTAATTTTTAGAGGAACCTCTATATTGTTTTCCATGGTGGCCACACCAATTTACATTCCCACCAACAGTGCACATGGGTTCCCTTTTTTCTGCATTCTGCATTCTCACCAATACTTGCTGTTTCCTGTCTTTTTGATGGTAGCCATTCTGATCAGTATAAATTGATAACTCATTGTGGTTTTTTGATTTGCATTTCCCTGATGATTAGCGATGTAGAACATCTAATCATGTGCTTATTAGTCATCTCTATGTCTTCTTTGGAAAAAATATTTATTCAGATCTTCTGCCTATTTGTATAACTAGATTATTTATTTTTTATTGTTGAGTTGTATGAGTACTTTATGTATTCTGAATATCGATCCTTATCAGATATATGATTGGCAAATATCTTTTCCCATTCAGTAGGTTGCCTTTCATTCATTGATGGTTTCCTTAGCTCTACAGAAATGTTTTCTTTTTCTTTTCTTTTCTTTTCTTTTCTTTCTTTCTTTCTTTCTTTCTTTCAAAGAGAACAAATCTACACCTTTATTTATTTACTTTTCTGTAAGTTTAAATCCTTGAGAGATATAGCATCCCATGGATTGTGTGGCCAATGGCTTTAGTGGGAGATTTGTTTTGGAATTTGGCACAAACTATGCCACTGTTTCCATGACCATGAGTTACTCTTCTCTAGATTACTCCAGTTTTGTTTGGTTTGCTACCAGGAGTCACTGTGTTTTTCTTTGCTCTGTACGCATAGACACATTTCTTACCTGGATGGAATTCAGTTTCATTTCAGCATAAACACCTTCAAATTTAAGAAGAGTTCTGTGCTCCCTCTGGTTCTAGAGACCCCACTTATAGCCAGCAAACATGACCTTGGACCACAACCTTCCAGACCTATTTATCGTTTTAGGTGTCCTCTTCCCTCCACAGGCTCCAAGATGGTAGAGAAAGTTATGCAGATGCTTTTTAGTTTGATGTAGTCCCATTTATTTATTTCTGCTTTTGTTTCCCTTGTCTCTGGAGTCAGAGTCAAAAAACCATCACCAAGACCAATATCAGGGAGCTTACTGTTTATGTTTTTTCCAGGTCTGACAGGTCTATGTTTTCAGGTCTAGCATTAAAGTCATCCATTTTGTGTTGATTTTAATATATGGCATAAGATAAGTGGTTGGTCCAGTTTCATTCTTGTGCGGTAACTATTTTTTTTTTTTTTTAGCATCATTTATTGAAGAGATGATTCTTTATCCATTGTGTATTCTTGATGCCTTCACCATAAATTTTTTTGATGGTATGAGTTTATTTCTGGATTCTCTATTATATGCCAGTTTATTTCTGGATTCTCTATGTGTCTGTTTTTATGCCAATCCATATTGTTTTGATTATTGTAGCTTTATAGTGCAATTTGAAATCAATGATCCTGATACTTCTGGCTTTGTCTTTTTTTCAAGACTGTGTTGCTTCTTTGGAGTCTTTTGAGGTTCCACACAAATTTTAGAATTATTTATTTTAGTTCTGTGAAAAAAGCCTTTGGACTTTTGATAGAGATTGCACTGGATCTATAGATTGTTTTGAGTAGTATGGATATTTTCACAATATTAATTTGTCCAAACCATGAACATGGAATATCCTTCCACTTGTGTCATCTTTAATTTCTTTCAGTTTGTATATTATAGTTTTCAGTGTACAGATCTTTCAATTCTTGGGTTAAATTTATTTCTAGATCTTTTGTTCTTTTTGATATGATTGTAGATGGAATTTTTTTGTTTCTTTTATAGTTCATTATTAGTGTATAGAAGTCCAACAGATTTTTGTATATTAATTTTTTATCCTGCAGTTTAATAAATTCATTTATTAGCTCTAATCATTTTTGTGGAGTCCTTAGGGTTATTTAAATATAATACTGTGTCATCCACAAATAGCAACAAATACTTCTTCTTTCCAGTTTGGATGCCTTTTATTTCTTTTTCTTGCCTAATTATTGTGGCAGGACTTTCAATACTTATGTTGAATAAAAGTGAGGAAGGGGCACCTGATTGGCTCATTTGGAAGAGCATGCAGCTCTTGATTTCTGGTTCAAGCCCCATTTTCAGTGTAGAGATTACTTAAAATAAAATCTTTTTTTTTTTTTTTTTTTTTTTTTTTTAAATGGAGATAGTGAGCATCCCTGTTTTGTTCCTGATCTTAAAGGAAAAGATTTCAGGTTTTATATCAGTGAGTATAATATTAACTGTGTTTTTCATATATGGCTTTTATTATGTTGATGCACATGACACACACACACACACACACACATTGTTGAGAGTTGTTTTTCTTTCCTTAAGCATAAATGGATGTTGAGTTTTGTCAAATGTTTTTTCTGTATCTATTAAGATGATCATATAATTTTTATCTTTCATTTTTTTAATGTGATGTGCCAGGTTAATTGATTTGCAGATGTTGAGCCATCCTTGTATCACTGGAATAAATCACACTAGATCAGGGTATATGAACTTTTTAGTGTATTGTTGAATTTAGTTTGCTAACATTTTGTTGAGGATTTAAAAAAAATATTTTATTTATTTATTTATTTGAGAGAGAGAAAGAGAGCGTTAGTGAGTAAGAGAGAGCTCAAGCTAGGGGGAGAGGCAGAGGGAGAGGGAGAAGTAGACTCCTTGCTGAAGTAGGAAGCCAGATGCAGGGTTCAAACCCAGGACCCTGGGATTATGACCTGAGCCAAAGGAGATGCTTAACTGACTGAGCCACCCAGGTGCCCCAGAGATTTTTGTATCTATGTTTAATATCCCAATACAAGGATATTGACCTATAATCAATCCTCCTCTCTTTTTCTTCCTTCCTTCCTTCCTTCTTTCTTTCCTCCTATTTATTTATTTATTTATTTATTTATTTTTTGGTGATGTCTTTGTTTTGTTTTGGTATCAGCATAATTCTTGCTTCAAAGGAAGTGTCTGGATGTCATTCCCTCCTCTTCAGTTTTTTGGAGAAGTTTGAAAAGGGTAAGTATTAAATCTTCTTGAATGTTTGGTAGAATTCACCAGTGAAGCCATCTGGTCCTGGACTTCTGTTTGTTAGGAGGTTTTTTTTTTTTTTTTTTAAAGATTTTATTCACTTATTTGACAGACAGAGATCACAAGTAGGCAGAGAGAGAGAGGAGAAAGCAGGCTCCCCGAGGAGCCGAGAGCCCGATGCGGGGCTCGATCCCAGGAACCTGGAACCATGACCTGAGCCGAAGGCAGAGGCGCCCCTGTTAGGAGGTTTTTAATGAGTACTCAGTCTCCTTACTGGTCTTTGTTCTGTTCAGAATCTCTATTTCTTCATGAGTCAGTCTTGGAAGATTGTATATTTTTAGGTATTTATCCATGTGTTCTAGGTTGTCCCATTTGTGGGCATTTAATTGTTCATAGTAGACTCTTATAATGCTTTGTATGTCTGTGGTATCATTTGTTCTTTCTCTTCTTTCATTTTTTATTTTATTTATTTGAGCTCTCTCTTTTTCTTGGTGAGTCTAGCTAAAGGTTTGTCGACCTGATCTGTCTTTTCAAAAAACTCCCAGTTTCTTTGATCTTTTCTATTTGTCTTTTTAGTCTCTATTTCATTTATTTTGAATCTTACTTTTATTATTTCTTTCCTTCTACAAACTTTGAATTTTGTTTATTCCTCTTTTTCTAGCTCCTTTAGTTGAAAGTTACATTGTTTATTTGAGATTTTTCTTGTTTCTTGACTTAGGCCTGTATTGCTACGAACTTCCCTCTTTTATTCACTTTTGCTGCATCCCATAGGTTTTGGTTTGGCATATTTCTGCTTTCATTTATCTTTAGATATTTTTTGATTTCTCCTTTGATTTCTTTGATGACCTGTTGGTTGTTCAGTAGCATGTTGTTTAATTTTCACATTTTTGTTGTTTTTCAAGTTTTTTTAGTTTCCTACCATTGTGGTTGAAAAGGATGCCTAATATGACTTCAGTCTTCTTGAGACTTGTCTTGTAGACTAATGTGACCTCTCCTGGAGAATGTCCCATCTGCTATTTAGAAAAATTTGTATTCTTCTGTTTTTGGAAGGAATGTTCCATATATGTCTTTTAATAAAGTCTGTCTAGTCTAGGTGTCATTTAAGGCTGATATTTTCTAAGATTATTTATTTATTTGAGAAAGAGCAGAGTGAGAGAGAACATGAACAGGGTGAGGGGCAGAGGGAGAAGCAGACTCCCTGCTGAGCAGGGAGCCTGATGCGGGGCTCAATCCTGGGACTCTGGGATCACAACCTGAGCAGAAGGCAGACACTTAACCAATGGAGTCACCCAGGTGCCCCAAGGCTGATGTTTTTTTATTGATTTTCTGTCTGGATGACCTATCTATTGATGTAGGTGGGGTGTTAAAATTTCCCACTCTTATTGTGTTGCTGTCAATTTCTTCCTTTAGGTCTGTTAATCTTTGCTTCATATATTTTAGTACTCCTATGTTGGGTTCATAGGTATTTATAAATGTTATATGTTCTTGCTGGATTGACCCCTTTATCATTATGCAATGTCGTTATCTTTTATTACATTTTTTGTTTTAAAGCCGATTTCATCTGAGGCAAGTATAACTACATCAGCTCTTTTTAAATCTCAATTTGTTTGCAATATCTTTTTCCACCCCTTCACTTTCAGTCTGTGTGTATGCTTCTGAAGTGAGTCCCTTGTAGGCAGCATATAGATGCATCTTGTTTTTTATCCATTCAGCTACTCTCTATATATTTTGATTAGAGAATTTAATCTGTTCACATTTAAAGTAATTATTGTGCATAGGTATGTATCTGTTGCCATTTTGATAATTGTTTTCTGGCTGTTTTTGTAGTTCCTCTGTATTCATTTTTCTTCTATTCCTCTCTTCCATTGTGGTTTGATGGCTTTCTTTTTGTTATGTTTAGATTTCTTTCTCATTTTCTTTTTTGTATTTACTATAAGTTTTTCCTTTCTGGTTCCATGAGGTTCTTATATAACATCCTAGTTACACAGTGGTATATTTTAAATTAATTACACTCAAATCTGAATATATTCTCAAAGTATATTTTTATCCCCATTTTATGTTTTTTTTTTGTTTTTTTTTTTTTAAGATTTTATTTATTTACTTGAGAGAGAGACAGTGAGAGAGAGCATGAACGAGGAGAAGGTCAGAGAGAGAAGCAGACTCCCCATGGAGCTGGGAGCCGGATGCGGGACTCGATCCCGGGACTCTAGGATCATGACCTGAGCCGAAGGCAGTCGTCCAACCAACTGAGCCACCCAGGCGTCCCCATTTTATGTTTTTGATGTCACATTTACATCTTTTTATGTATCCCATCACTATTTATTGTAATTTTAGTTGACTTCACTACTTACTGTCTTTCAACCTTCATACTAGCTTTATAAATGACTAAATATGCCATCTTTACTATATATTTACCTTTTCCAGTGAGTTTTTTTTCTTTTGTATGTTTTTTTTTCATTAATTAGTGCTATTTCTTTTTGGCTTGAAGAAGTCTCTTTAACATGTCTTCTAAGGCCAGTTTAGTGGTGATTAACTTTTTGCATATCTACAACAATATCCTTATATTCTGAATGATGACCTTGCCATGTAGAGTATTTTTACTTGGAAGTTTTTTCCCCTTTCAGTACTTTAACATATCATGCCACTTTCTTCTGGCCCACAGAATTTCTGCTGAAACATCTGCTGATAGCCTTAGGGGATCTACCTTGTGTGAAACAAGTTGCTCTGTTGTGCTGCTTTTAAGATTCTCTCTTTGTATTTAACTTTTGAGATTTTAACACGTGTCTTGCTGTGAATGTTTTGGCTGCAAAGGAATTCTGGGCTTTCTGGATTTGGTAGTTTTTTTCCCTTTCCAGATTAAGGAAGTTTTTAAACATTATTTCTTCAGATAAATTTTCTGCCCCTTTCTCTCTCTTATCTCTTTTTGGGAGCCCTGTAATATGGATGTTATTCCACTTGATGTTGTTATTTTAGTCCTTTAAGGTATCTTCACTTTAAAAAAAAATTTTTTTTTTCTTCCTGCTCCATCTGGGTAAGTTTCAGTGCTTTCTCTTCCAGCTCACTGATCAGTTTGTTTTATCTGGTCTGCTGTTGAACCTGTGGTATATTTTTTTTAGCCCAGTTATTGTATTCTTTAGCTCTGTGACTTCTGTTTGGTACTTTCTTTTTTTTTTTTTTTTTTTTTATCTATTTGTTAAAGCTCTGTGTTCATTTGCTCTTCTCCTGAGTTTGGTGAGCATCCTTATGATCATTACTTTGAACTCTATCATGTAGATTACTTATCTGCACTTCACTAAGGTCTTTTTCTGAGTTTTTTTTCTTTTTTCCTTGAAATTTCTTTTGGAACCCATTCCTCTGTCTCCTCACTTTGCCTCACTCTCTCTGCTTGTTTCTATGTATTGGGTGAAACGGTTACCTCTCCCAGTCTTGAAATAGTGGTCTGGCATTGATGTGATCTATGGGACCCTTCTGGGGTCTTCCTTTCCTTCCTCTTTCTCTTTTTCCTTTCTTTCCTCTTTCTTTCTTCCTTTCTTTCTTCCTTCCTTCCTTCCTTTCTTTCTTTCTTTCTTTCTTCTTTCTTTCTTTCTCTCTTTCCTTCCTTCTTCCTTCCTTCCTTCCTTCTCTTTCTCTCTCCTATTCTCCCTCCCTCTCTCTTTCTCTCTCTTTCTCTCTCTCTTCTAGTTTTCCCAAGGAATGTATTTGCACATACCTGGGCACTGGAAGGCTCTACATCTAAAGGAAAGTTTTGGTTAAGTATGGCTTGTGGTGGCATTTTAGGACACAGTTGGTCAGTGGAAACTTGATCTTGGAGTCGTGGAACTGCTTGATTGCTGGTCAGTGGCACTTGCTGGCTGCAATCTCCTCCACCTTCATTATCTAGATTGTGCTGGGTGCCTGTGTCTCAGTAGCACTGGGTGACAACATTTGCAGTGTTCAGGTCCCAGTATTCCTGGTATGTATTGTTGGTTCCACTGTGGGATTCATAGTATAGCCAAATGCTGAAGTTCTTCATCTACAAGGGGGGATTCCTCCAATACCTGTCCATAGTAGATAATTTCCCCTGAAGACTTCATCTTCTTTAGCAGAGACATGAAGTACTAGAAGCAGGACTTGGTGACATAATTAGGTGCAAATGTTTGCATGTGATAGAGGGGAAGAATGCAGAATTTGTGTGTGGGCAGACAGTACCAATCTGTACTCTTATAATGTGCTTGAGACCTTCATGGCACACACTCTGCTCTTCCTGACATCCAAGAAAGGGAGCCCTTTACTGCCTTTACTGTGGGGCTTGAACACATGACCCTGAGATTAAGACCTGAGCTGAGATCAAGAGTTGGGTAGTAAACCCACTGAGCCACTCAGGTACTCTGAGAGCCCTTTACATTCAATGAAATCTTTTATGGTATGGATACGTGTAGCTTTGAAGGAAGTAGATCTAATCCTTTAGTACAAAGTACTTGTAGACAGTCTGAACGAGGAAAAGGTAAGAGTTTCACCTTGTATAAATAATGCTGTACAGTGCATCTTATGATGTATGCTTTTATGTTAAAATGCTGGAAACTTGTTTAATTTGTACAGTCAAGTGCTCTTTGTTTTCCAGTTGTCTATATTCCTTTGGTATAGCTTGTGAGTTGGGGAAGGGTAGTGACAATTCTAGTTTTACTTAGAAGACTTTCAAGTGAATGCAGAACTCTCTCTGGGATAGTTATTTCTTACCATCCTCTGACCCTAGGTTGATGATGTGAAATGACTATTTTGATGTTTTATCCCATACATAACCACACTGTGTGCACATAAACAGATAAGAGTACATGAGTGCTGCCATTTCAGGCTATTCCTAATTATGTTTTTAACATTCCATAAGGGCTGAATTTGTAAATCAGTGAGTCCTTCGGTGCTAGGCATTAAATGTTGTTAATTAATATAATTGTCTAGTGTTTAGGTAAAATAAATTGATTATTTTTATTTCATTATTTTGTATTTTTTTTTTTTTTAAGTAATCTCTACACCCAGTGTGGGGGTTGAACTCATGACCCTGAGATCAAGAGCTCATGTTCTACTAACTGAGCCAGCCAGGTGCCCCTCATTATCTGTGTATTTAGCACAAGTTTCTAACTATGAAAGACACTCAGGTATACTTATATAATAATAGCTTTAAGGCCCATTTTATCAACATGCACATGTTTTAAAGGGAATATTTCCATAATATTTTTAGCTTTCACAACTTTTTAAAGTCTTTCACAGAATATTATGATGTATTTGTCACATATTAGTTTCCTTCTTGATAGATGACATAATCAAAGGCATGGACTACTGAAAGAATTACAAGGCTATAGTCTCTAATCCCCAAGGAAGGACTGGCTGCTCTTCAGATTCCCAGATGAATTGTCCCACAGCTTTTGGTGGAAAAAAAAAAGGCAGCATGTAGAGTTTTAGTTATTAATTCTCCAGCTCCATGTTTTTTTCTTGAGTTGACTAAATTAAGAGCATCTTATGTAGAGGGTAACCCACAAGCTTTGTAAGGAAGGGGCACTGTGCATCTTGTATAGCTGTGTTTCCTAAGCATGAAACTGTAATAATTACTAATAGATATTGCTGAACTCAGTGACTGAGTGAAATAATGAATGGGAGGAATGGCTCCTAAGAGAGGTTAGCCAATGACAACTGGTGCTCTTTGCAAAGCCATGAATGGTGGACCTCCATATGGCCAGTGAACTGACACAATCTATGAGCACACCATGGCCCAACTGGTTCTCTTGGTGGGATTTTGCCTGTTTTGTCCACTTCACTCATTCTCCTCAGGCCAGCTTGAGACTAGGTCTGGTGCAGAAACCATCAGTTTCTATCTGTTCTTTTGCATCAGAAAAGGTTAGGAAGTGTGAATTGTGTTCAGATGGAATGAGTAAGTGGAAGGGGCTAAATGCCTTCCAGGTGGAGATGGGTTGGGTGTCCTAGCAAAGGGTATTATGGGAATCAGCATTAGTATTGGATTTTATGCAGGACTTCCTCACTTTCAGCATCATTCTCTTGTCCCTTCGGCCCTTTACCTGAGAAAACTAGCATGCTGTCCCCAAAGAACTACTGTGACCGAATTCTGCCCCGAGCAATGCTGCCACCTGGCACTAATGAATGATGCACTCAACAGCCCAAGCAGTGCATTGGTCGGCAGGCTGAGAGCATATTTTGAGGTGATTGTTCCCTGTTCTGTGCTGTGTCTTCTGAAGGAGGTCCACAGGGACAAGTTTCTCTATGATCTCCGAACCAGGAAGAATTGTGTCCTCCCGAACAAATGGCATGTTCTTTGTTTTAGGGACACTCTGATCCATGTAATGAATCACATTTCCCTCTTCACGCAGCCTGTCTGAAAACTCAGATTCAAATTTATAGACCATTCTTGGGAAGTATAGAAGACTTCCTTGGAATAATTTTGTCTTTTAATTTCACTGAATTTTCCCTTAGGCTCATTTTGTACACCAATTTTAAATTTAGTTTATTTTATTGTTTCAGATTTTTTGTATGTTTAAAAACCAATTAAATCCTTTTGGGAAAAAAGAAATAAAAATAAAGACTAATATATTCATGCAACACCTTTACTTTAGTTTTTTGGTATCCCAGGTCTTAACTTTACACCTTTTCCCTCTAATCTCAGTATCGATCTACTACTTCTTAGGGGCATAGTCCTTTCTGGATTTTTTTTCCCCCCTTGTTTTTGTTTTTGTTTTGTTTTAAATAGGAATTTAACTATTAAAAGTAAGTCATTGGGGCTCTTGGGTGGCTCAGTCGGTTAAGCGTCTTTCAGCTGGGTCATGATCCCAAGGTCAGGTTCCCTGCTCAGCAGGGAGCCTGCTTCACCCTCTTTCCCTCTGCCTTCTGTTTCCCCTACTTGTGCTCTCTCTCTCTCTCTGTCAAATAAATTAAAATCTTAAAAAAAAAAAAGAGTAAGGTGTTAGTAGCAATACCTACAGCTTTCTGACTATGTGAATTTAACTAGATTATTAGATTATTTAATCTTTTTCAATTATATAAGAAGAGTAATACTATTTATTTATGTGAATGTTGTGAGGGTTATACAAATACTGCATTAACATACATAGTACCTTATTTGACACAGAGTAGGCCTTTTGTTTAAAAGTTTTCTAAGTGGAGGGGCGCCTGGGTGGCTCAGTGGGTTAAGCCTCTGCCTTTGGCTCAGGTTATGATCTCAGGGTCCTGGGATGGAGCCCCACATCAGGCTGTCTGCTCAGCTGGGTGCCTGCTTCCTCTCTCTCTCTCTCTGCATGCCTGTGATCTCTCTCTCTGTCAAATAAATAAAAATAAAGTATTTTTTAAAAATTAAAATAAAAATAAATAAATAAATAAAAATAAAAGTGTTCTAAGTGGGAAATGCACTGGATTTGCAGTGAAATCTCTTTTTTCCCCCCCACTCATTAGTTTATGATCTTGGGCAAATCATTTTACTTCTTTGGAGATTTTTCTCACATATAATTTTATGGCTTGGTTGAGAGAGCCCTTAGGATTCTAGCTTTGCTATTCTTGGATTCTTAAGGTTGTCCTGAGTAACATGTGAGAGTATGTCCTCACTCTGTTCACAGTAGGAATGACATGAAAACATTCACCTGGGCATAGAGAGGTCTTGGTTAGAAGGGGATCCAAATCTGAAGCAGGAAATTAATAGGCTTATTGTGCTGGTCATTAATGTTCTTCACTGATATCGGTTATGGTATTTGCAGAGGTAGTAGCATCTTCTGGAATACGCTGAGTTGTTAGTGATTATAGTTCTGAATTCAAGTGGATTTCAAAAGATGTGTTATTCTGGATGTTACTCTCTGTAGTGAATGGTTTATAACTGGCTGCTTGGCAAATACTTGGTCATTATTTCAATGACCATGATTGCTAATGATCACATTTGGTTCAGTCGTGGAGTCAATCACAACAAGTGTCTGCGTCCAAGATAAAGTTACCATTAAGGAAATATTGGGCAATAGGAGACCCCCCCAAAAAGAGGAAACTCATTTATCAAGAAGATAAAGGAAGGGTTTGTAGTAGATGTAGAAGAATAATCTACAGTGAAATGAAGCTACACTCATAGCCGTTCATGAAGATGCAGGGTATTTTCATTTTTCACAACATTTTTCACTGTGTGGTTTTAGCCAAGTTATTTATCTCTCAAAGCCTCAGTTTTCTCATATGTTAAAGGGATAGTGATTCTTACCTCATATGGTTGTTCTAAGGAGATAATGTAAGTGCTGAGATATGATAGTTATAGGTAACTGGTATTATCAAAACTATTAGTATTAATATAATCTACAAATTCACACTCAGCTTCAAGGTTTCGCTATCCCTAACCTAATAAAATATGCAGACTATAAGAATAAAGGTAAAAACAAAGCATTTAGAGGGGTGCCTGGGTGGCTTGTTCAGTTGAACATCACACTCTTGGTTTTGGCTCAGGTTGTGATCCCATGGGTTATGGGATCGAGCCCTGTGTGGGACTTCATCCTCAGTGGGAGGTTGGCTTGAGGATTCTCTCCCTCTGTCCCTCTCCCCCTGCCCCTCTCCCCACTCTCTCTCTCTGTCTTTCTAAACTAAATAAATCTTTAAAAAAATTTAAATGATTGAATGATCAGAGTAGAGTGCATATGGAGAGAAAAAAGTTATAATAAATTTTTGAATCAATGCATTGTGTCCATTAGTTTTCATCCTATCGTTTTATCCCAGGGATCTTTCAAAAGGTAGCCATCTACTTGTCCTTTTGATTAATTTCATTCTTTCTACATGAAGTGGGATTATAAATTAAAGACACTAGTTTCTATAAATTTCCGTCATTATTTCATAGTCCCATTTTGCCTACTTCTTATGAGGTTTCTTTCTCTTGCTTTTCTGTGGGATAAATTTAAATTTGCTCATCTTGTTCAAAAAGAAAACAATATGACACTTAACTCTGAAAAAAAATCTCTACTTTGTAATCTAACTTTTTAAAAAATGGTAAAAAAATAAAAATAAAAAAAAATAGCCAGAGTAAAGTGTTAAACAAAACAACAAAAACTCTGAACAAAGTGAATGTTAAGATATGGCGGAATTATTGTTACAAAAACAGAGAAACCACTGAAAACTACTCTGGTTTTGTTTCAAGTATTTTCGTCTCAATGAGCTTCAACTTTTGCTTGGTCCACTGAAATTCACTGAATTCAGAGAAATGTTGAGATTTGAAAGGGTAACAATGGGTGGTAGTTACAGCCTCAGAACACAGCACCTGGGAGTGGTGGTTTTCTTGTGTTTCACTGTTTGAATCTTTCAAAAGAGAAGTGAAATTCTATGATCCAAAGTTCATTGATTTATTTTATTTTGACCTGCATTTTCTTGTGCAATTTCTCAAAAATTAGTCTGTTTAGATTTGAAAACTGTATAGACAATTTTTTAGGCAGTATTTTCATAGAAAAGAAATTAGGACTGAAATCCAAGAACTTGGTTGCCTAACACTTAAAAATTAGGATAACTTTAATTCAGTTTTCAAAAAATGTTCCATAATTATTAATTTATTATTGAGTTAGATGCACTAGCTTTTTCAAGCAGTTTTACTGTGTTATTTTTTAAATTTAAAATTATTTTTAATTGTGGTAAAAAAATAAAAACACATGAAATTTGTCATCTTGAGCATTTTGAGTTAACTGCAGTTGTGCTATAGATTCACATTGCTGTGCAGGAGCGCTCCAGAACTTTCTCATCTTGCAAAACTGAAACTCTATAATCATTAAACTAGAACTCCCCATTTTCTCATCCCCCAAACTCTGCTCCATTCAGTTTTTTTTTTTTTAAGATTTTACTTATTTATTTGATAAAGTAGAAGCAGGTGGAGGGGCAAGTAGAGGGAGAGGGGAGGAGAGGGAATGACAGGCTCCCCACTGAGCAAGGAGCCTGGTGTGGGGCTCCATTCCAGGACCCCAGGATCATGACCTGAGTGGACGGCAGACGCTTAATGGACTGCGTCACCCAGGCACCCCCAGTTTTTAAGTGAGGCATAAATGTTTTGTGATTATAATTTGATAAGTCCAGAGGTCATTTAGGTGGATTGCAAACTGTAGGGTATGGTGCTTTTACTTGAACATGTGGACAAATGGCAGGAAATGAATGTTCATAGTACTTTTATTAGTTGAACTATAGGCTACTACTTAATGGCACATTTGAAGTACTTGAAAAGTAGGCATCACTCATACTTTTGAGTAGTGAAGTTTACAATCCAAGTTCGAACCAAAACTGGAAGCAGGCAGCAAGTCCTGATAATAAATGAGAGTAACTTTTGAAATATAAAAATAATTGAGAAGTTATGGTATTATTTTCTGTTGTGATCTTTAGAAAGGCAAATATTCATTTCAGTATTGTTTTGTCGAGGTACTACTAGCATGCCAAGGAATATGTTCAGAGGTCCTGAGTTATCCCCTCCCTGGACTTTTCAAAGCTGTGCCTAAGGAGGCTGGTGTGGCCACAGTACAAGACAAACTCTAGAAGGAGGAAATGCTGAGATGTAGATAGTGATATCTCAGAGCCCTCATTTGCTTAACTGAAAGCATTTTTTAAATGTTCATGGAAATGAATATGATAGAAGAGCTTTCAGTGCCAGAGAGAGTGAGGGCCCAACTGCCTGGTGAAGTTCTCCTCCACTTACTTAAAATGTCAACGTGATGAGATACCATCTTACTGGCTACCCCCTGGCATCATCTTCATAGCCTCTATGTTCTAATATGATGGGCAAAATAAGGCAAGATGATGGTGATGATGATGATGATGATGGTGGTGATGGTGGTGGTGGTGATCCTGAGAACAGTGATCACCCAAACTCATGGATGTTCTATTCTTACCTCAGGTGTTTTGCCTCATATGTCTCAGATTTTGGAAAGTCAAGGCTCAATGATACTTTTTAAGCCTCTACAGGATTAAATGTATAGATCTTACAACCCAGAGCTGTTTAACACTTGCTTCTAGTGTGTTTCAGGTACATTTTTACATTAAACAAGTTTTTATGTGTCAATCTGGGAATGTAATTATCATTTATAAACTTGTTTCCTCACTAAAAATGTATTTTGAGTCCAAAACAAATAAATTAAAATTTTTAAGGAAATGACCCTTTTTAAGTAGGAAATTGTTTCAATTTGTTCTTGTAATTCTATATCAGCATTTCATAAAATATTTTAATTTGGTTTTGGAATGAAAGCTATAGCTTAATTTTAATAACGAGGAGAACGGTAAGGTAGCTAAAAAATGAACAGTATTACATATATTAATTTCTTGATACATATTGGTTGAATTAATTAAGTACAAAGTCATTTATATTTAGTTATTTGACTTTGAAATATAGGATAAGAGTTTTGTTTTATTTTTTTTTAAAGATTTTATTTTTTTTATCTGACAGAGATCACAAGTAGGCAGAGAGGCAGGCAGAGAGAGAGAGGAGAAAGCAGGTTCCCCGAAGAGCAGAGAGCCCGATGTGGGGTTCCATCCCAGGAACCTGGGACCATGACCTGAGCCGAAGGCAGAGGCTTTAACCCACTGAACCACCCTGGTGCCCCTAGGATAAGAGTTTTTAAACTACAATTGAATTTTATAATGGTACTTACTTTTATATTAACATGAATTTTCACATCACTGAACTCACTTGTTTTGCCTCCTTTGGCTTTATTTGTATTTGGCCACTACTTATTCTGAGTAGAGGGGAGAGTTAACCTAAAGCTATAAATATTGTTCAGGCAATCTACAAATCCAAGGACAGATAATCATGTACAGTAGGTGTTAAAACTGCTTATGTAGTGATAAGCTACAGGACAATGTGAGGGAGAGGAATAACTGGTTATAGTGAGTCATTTAACCAATTCTGGGTTGCTAACATGCTATGGAGAAGGTCTTTTTTTTTTTTTTTTTTTTTTTTTTTTTTTTTTTTAATTTTAAGATTCTTCCTGTGGTGGAATATATAGAGATAAACTCGGTATTAATGATAGCATACTGGCATATGAGGGAAAACTATACGTTACATCTCTCATCTCGTTTCTTGCTGGAAATGATCAGCTGATTTGGCCTCCCCACCTGGGTTTTTTTCCTTTCTCAAAGTCCTATTTGATTCTTTCTCTCAGTTGGTGGGGATAGCTTTCCTGGTTAGAGGAAGACCGCCTTCAAGGAAAGAGAATATGGGTGGCTGCCCTCTTCTACTAGGACCTACACTAGAGTTAACACAGCGAGCTCACTCTTTCACCCAAATGGTCATCTATACCCTGGAGACATTAAACAATGTGGAAAGGGCCCAGGGAAAACCAGAAATGGCCCCTGGTTAGAACCTTAGAGACCTTGTGGATATGTGTAAGGACACGCTAATAATTTCATCAGTATTTACCATTAATTGAATGTTTTCCATGTGCCAGGTGCTATATATATCACCTTGTTCAAACCCCTCAAAATCTTATAAGGTACAAGATACCTTATAAGATTAATTTTCTGATTAATCTCATTTCAAGATTAGAAAAAAAAAGAGATTTAGAAAAAAAACAACAACTGTGTTAAAACATATCCCTCAAGCTGATGCAGACAGTAAAACAGACCTAGAATTCACTCGAAGATTGTTAGACCCCAACACAAATATGTCAATTATTCTGCTAGTGTTCACTACCATGGTGGTGGGGATTCATTACAGACATTGTTACTACAGACATCGTTACTATTCTTTGTGTGACTGTTTAATCTAGTTATTGCCAATTAGTTAAATTTAAAGTTCTTTACATTTCTCATTTGCTCTCCTTCCTTCTTCTTTTTCACCTCTGGTCATTTTCTTCCCACTTCTGCTATCATCCCCAAGTTGGTAGCAAAGGCCACGATTCCTGCCCATTTTCTCCTCTTACCACAAGACCTGGATTAATTAGGACAAAGGAGCCAAAAGTATGGTAGCCAGTCAGTTTCTCTTTCTGTGTGCTTTAGCCCAGCTCTCAGGATGAATTTAGATTACGCATACTCAAGGATATCCATGAGTAATAACTATAAGCTTTGTCGTAGATAACTGTATTGGGTGTGTTTAAATGTACAACTCTGTTTTTCTATTATTATGTGATATTTCATGTTGACTTGTCAAACTGAAAAATACCCATATTGATTTTGCAGAAAGCTTCACATGTGAGATAAATGCACTCAAAGACTCCTCACAAGTAGCTCTTTGGAGCTTCAGATGTGAAATGGATCATTCCTCAATCTGTAATAGACCCTTCTGTGAAGCTCTTCAATCAAACCTGAGAATTCAAGGTGAAATTGAGGGGAGGATGGGAAACCCCTACAGGGGGATATGAGTGGACTAGCGGAGAAAGGAACCGGGGGTATTTGCTGCCTCTTTTTCCAGTTTTTTTTTTTTTTTCTTTCTTGAGCATAGGAAGCCTGTCAATCAACTGTGTGACCTTACACGCTGTATAGGTATAATACCTGGGCACAAGGAGACAGCCATAGAGGTGCTCACAGAGCTGCTGTCATACATGCCTTTGATTTTGTTCTGCTTGTCATTTTTTTCCTAACAATTTTCAGGTTATTTTTAAAGTGGCTATTTTTTTTTTTTTAAAGATTTTTAATGTATTTGACAGAGAGAGATCACAAGTAGGCAGAAAGGCAGGCAGAGAGAGAGGGGAGGAAGCAGGTTCTCCACGGAGCAGAGAGCCCAATGCAGGGCTGGATTACAGGACCCTGGGATCATGACTTGAGCCGAAAGCAGAGGCTTTAACCCATTGAGCCACCCAGGTGCCTCAAAGTGGCTATTTTATTCAGATTTATTTTATAGGGTTTCTCTTTCCACCAAATCATTTCTATTGTTATATTTGATAGAGCAAAATTGTTATTTTTTGTGAAAAGCATACATAATCTTTTAAAAAATTAGTGACATATAATAACTACTTTAGTTAGAAAGAATTGTCATATTTTGTTAAGTAGTGATCCTGGTAAGTGCATCTTATTTAAGAATCATGTTTATAGATCATGTAATGACTTTCAATTAGTTTGTTCCCAGTAAAGCAGTAAAAGTTACCTCTTGTAAGGAAAACAGCATCTTCTGAAATTGTTTTGGTGTCACATTTTTAAATTTATTTGGGTGCACATTTTTCGTTGGACATTTCTAGGTTAATTAAAAAAAAAACTCAAGGATTTTCAATGGGCTATTTAGTTTGGGGGAGCAGTGAATCCTTGACACCAAACTAAGTAATAAAAACTATGCTTTGGAATTTATGCTTAAATACCAAATGTTTGATAATAGTTTTTGATGCTCAAGCTGCTACGAAATGATTGCTATCCCCTCGCTGTGTTGTAATTTTTCCTAAGCCATGGAAACAGTGTTGTTTGTAAAGCTCGCATATTAGTATAATCTTAAGAGCATATTAATTGCCCAGGAGGTTTATGTATTTGTTCTGCACATGTGATTAAAGATCACGGCAGCTTATACGGCATAATTTTAGAGATGGAGAAAATCACTATTGTAATACTTGCTACTCTCAGTTTCCTCTACAGCAATGCCCTTACACCTTTCTTTTTCAGGCATTTTGTAGCATCCTAAACAGAAAGATATTGAAGGGAGCTGATTCTGCTTTGATCCTTGTGCTTGTTGTCAAAGCGCTTGGGATTGAAGAGACTGTTGGCTACAATTGACTGTGACAATTAGGAGATGATCAGAGCCCTAGAGTGGAGCACTTAAAGGGTAATTTACATGTCAGTTTGTCGAATAAAAAAAAAAAAGATATTCAGCTAAGATTTTTTTTTTTTTTTTTCCCCTCAGAGCCTTGTAAACTGCAATTTGTGCTCTGGTAAGAAAAACCTGGCAGAGGAGTTAGGATAGCCATTACCATTTGAAAAGAAGCAATCATAAGGCCGCTGCTGAGCCCTTTGTCCACTAAAAATGCTGATTTGCAGGCAGTGAGTGAAAAAAGTGGAACCATCACTAAATAAAACCTTGAGCTAGGTAACAACCCCCCCCCCCCCCGCCGCCCCCACCCTTGCTGGCTTTTTAAATGTTGGTTAAAGGTGTTTTTAAAAAACGTATCTTAAATCCAATACTTACTATCATTATAACATTGTTATTGGTCATGAATGTCCTTTCCTAAAAGAAATAATATAAAGGATGCATTGAGGAAGTGGTAGGTGGAAGAGAGGCCAACAGTGAATTCAGAGGCTGGTGCTGGTTATCAGTTGTATCTTACTCTGGTGCTTTATACAGCATCACGATTTTCCACCAGTCAGTCCTTTACCCTCTATTTTCCCCCTACTCTACCCTATCACTGTGCTCCCGGGTTTCCCATTTGTATTTATACTTCGATTTTAAAGTGGGAACTGTATTTCTAAACTTCACATATTTTAACTATTTGGGTGCACTTGGCTAAAAATATAAAGCACTTTCCGTCATGATTTGCTCTTCATATGTGGTCATCTGTATACTTTTCTGTTAGGTATCCATATACAGAAGTTAAAAAAAAAAAAAAAAAAAGCCAGAAAGCAAAAAGAAGACAATTGCCAGTAAATATATGGAGATAGCAGTCACACATCATCTATTTGCCAAAAAGAATAAGAAAAATCAGTTATTTCAAGAATTTTTGAGTCCCCTACCTGGAAATCATCGATAATAATAATAATAATAATAAACATGTAGTTGCAAGCTTTTCATATGGAAAATTACCTAAAAAATAAGTTAGTGTATCAACACAATCATCCTGTCCAGACATACGAAGTTTGGTGTGTGTATCTAATTCAGAGATACATGTTAACTTTCAATGGCAGATACATTTTATATTGTATTTTTTGGATACTTGGCTATGGTGACAGGCATTTCCAGAAAGGCAGCAGGTTAGAAATGTCTTTATCAACACCAGCTTTACTGATGAGAGCTAAGAGTTTGCGTGGCCTCCAAAAGCCAGATTTTGCTGCACCTGGATACTGCGTGTTGGGTTTTCAGGCACCCTTCCATTAAAGACATTCACACTTCCAGGTAAGAGGGCTCTATTTCTCATTTGTATCTTTTTTTTTTTTTTTTAAGATTTTATTTATTTGACAGAGAGAGATCACAAGTAGGCAGAGAGGCAGCAGAAAGAGAGAGAGGAGAGAGAAGGAAGCAGGCTCCCTGCCAAGCAGAGAGTCCGATGCGGGACTCGATCCCAGGACACTGAGATCATGACCTGAGCTGAAGGCAGAGGTTTAACCCACTGAGCCACCCAGGCGCCCCTATTTCTCATTTATATCTAATACCTTAACAACAACAACATTTTTTTCAAGGGATGCCTTATGAAAGGACTTGCTGGGACGCCTGGGTGGCTCAGTTGGTTAAGCAGCTGCCTTCGGCTCAGGTCATGATCCCAGCGTCCTGGGATGGAGTCCCACATCGGGCTCCTTGCTCGGCGGGGAGCCTGCTTCTCCCTCTGCCTCTGCCTGCCATTCTGTCTGCCTGTGCTTGCTCTCTCCCCCTCTCTCTCTCTGATAAATAAAATAAAATCTTTAAAAAAAAAAAAAAGAAAGGACTTGCTTTCTACTTGTGGGGATTTCTGAAAATCACAATAGTCAGTGGGACGCTGGTTGAGAGAAGTCAGTAATTCACAGATACTGACACCTCCTCTGACTGCTTTACAGGAAGGCCCTGAACTTCTTTATAAAGTTTTTTAACTCTAGTTTTCCTTCCGTGCACGCCACTCTTGCAAAGAAGAATACAAGAGCCAGGGAAAAAATAACAATGACTAGGTCAGTAAGTGCTAAGAGGATAATGAGACAGGGAGTCAGAGAAGGTCTGGGCTTCCTTAGCATGTGTCTGCAGAATGCAGGCAATGGTAAATCTGTATCAAAAATCAGGCACAGCAGGAGGTGTTCGTCTCCCAGGTAATGGGTAAATGATGAGCAGATGAGCCATCCTTGTATCGATTTAAGCATTTTGTTCCAGCCAGTCACAATTAACTTTGATTTGTTTTTACTTTCCTCTTATAGGTTTGCATTTAAAACACTCTTGGAGAACTAATTGTATAAAATTCTGGTAACTGCACATTCACTTTTTAGAGAGGTAATGAGCGAGTGAATGAAAAGGCAGGGATTATTTGCCATTCTAAGAGCCGGGATTGTCAGAACATTTCTACTTGACTGAAATTGTTTTGGAAGGTGAGCTGGAACAAGAATCCTGCAAATAAAATGAGGTGACTCTGCATGTGGTTTTGGGATGTTTCTCTTCATCAAAGAATTCTGTAGAACCGCTCTGGGACTTAAGTTGATTTAGATTTTATTTATGAAAGAATATTTAGGTGAATCCTATGAAAACATCTTAAAGTACACATATTTGACTCTTAACAAGTAAGTGGCAGTTTTTTGAAGGCTCATTTGGTATTATTTGAAAAGAGTTTCCCTATTACTATCACAGTGTTTTTTCACTCTACAAATTGCCATGTTGTGACAAAATAAATTATTGAAATGCTTTGAAAAGTTTTTAGAAATGTGCCCAAGGAAACAATATGTAAATTGTTAAAGTTAATTCACATGTCAGTTTATTGAAATGTTGCTGCTACTGAAAACTCCAAGAACCTTTAGCACAACATTCCAGAACATTTGCAGTTTCATTTTAATGAGTAGCTCTTTCTTTGTATGTGCTTGGAGGTGGCAATAGAGTTGCCAGATATAGCAAATAAAAGTAAAGAATTCCTAATTAAATTTGAATTTCTGATCAATAGTGAATATTTGTTCATATAAACATGTCCCGTGCCATGTTCACTTTTTATCAGGGAACCCTAGGTGGCACTCTGATTGGGTAGAAATTGCAAGCACGCATTGAATGGACAATCTAATTATTTATAAATTATAAATTGTCACTTATAAATCATCTTACCTTTCACTGTCAGATTAGATAGGGCAATGAGTTTACCCCCTTCAAATAGAAGCCAAATGCTTTTTAACTCATTAATGCTGAGTTTAATTTCCCCCATCACGTTCCCTGCATAAGCTGTGACTCGTCATTTCAAGTATATAGTAATTTCTGCCTGACTAATATAATGGAGATTTCAGAGGTGGTGGCAGAGGAGTCTGGCTTACCCATACTGATCAGGCTCTGACTGGAGTGTTTCCTGGTTATGGGGATAGAGAACTGAATGAGGCATTGAGAATATATTATCTTTGTGAAGCCACATCTTTCTTTGGTGGCAATATTATGACTACATAGGTAACCAAGTTGGAAACCCCTGCAATTCAGATCCCAGTTGGAGCTTCTGGGAAAGTAAAGATTCTGTGTCCCTACACTTTTATTTTATTGCACTGAACTTTGTTCATCATAATCTACTTGCTATGAAAGAACCTAAGCTAGAACTTAGAGAAAAGTATGTATCTGATGTATCTTTGAAACCAGTGTTCGAGTCTCTCAATAGTTTGAGCTGCCATCACAAAGTATCATAGACTGTGTGGATAAACAACAGAAATTTATTTTTGATGGTTCTGGAAGCTGGACGTCTGAGATCAGAGTCCTGACATGGCCAGGGTATAGCAAGAGCCCTCTTTCACATTGCAAATGGCCATCTTCTTTTGTCCTCATGTGGGGGAGAGCAGGGGACTCTGATCTCTTCAGTCCCTGACAAGGGCACTAATCCTGTTAGGGAGCACTCTACCCTCATGACCTAATTGTCATCTCCCAAAGGCCGCACCTCCTAATACGTATCATCACATTAAACATTAAGGTTTCAACATATGACTTTGGCAAGGGAACACAAACATTTAGTCTGTAACAATTTTTCCCTGTCTTGGCGCTTTTTATGGTCTGTCAGAAAGACTATTTGTGCAGAAAAGTTTTAGGGTCCTGTTTCTCATCCTCTAGGCCTCCTTCCAGTTTCAGCAGTAGCTTCAGGAATGGTTCTTCACAAGCCCAGGCCTCCAGAGTATTGTTTGAGTCTTCCTAATTTCTGGCTCAGAGCCTTTTCCAGAACTGGAGAAGCCTGCTCAATGCTTCCTCAAGGTTGGCATGGAAATGTGGGAGATAGTTAACACCATCAAGGGCAGCCCTCAACGGATGGGAGGCAGGAGCTTGTGGACAAACATTTCAACCACTTACCGTTTAGATAGGTAGATCTGAGAAGCACTCAGCACGGTTATGTAGGTATCTATCTTATGCAGGGATCTTATGTAGATTGTTTGGATTTTCCACCAAGCCTACTTCATTCTGTACATTTTCTTCAGCCTGTTTCTAGGGGTAACCAACATGCATCCAGTTCCTCATCTCAGGCTCTGTTTTAGGGTAACTCCAACTAAGACACCCCGATGCTATCTTCTTCCCAGCACCATGGCCCTCTCCTAGCTCTGAGTCTGGATGCTTTGCTTCCTTTGGTTCCACCGAAGTTTACTTTTCTTATTATCAGAGGAAGACCATTCTGCTGATGTCCCTGCTATTAAAACAGAGTCCTATTGCTTTAAAAGCACATCATGCACATCCCCATCACCTAACCTCCATTACTTTTTATTTGGACACATACTCCATGTGAGGGTACATGCTAAAGGATACATGAATAATGTTTTATTTAGTCCTCAACATATCACCAAGAAAGAATCAACATTTCTATTTCATAGACGAAGAAATTGAGACTCAGAAGGACTAAGGGATTTCCTTCAAGACCATGAAGCTAGTGAGTGGTAGGATAAGCATTAACTTCTGACCTGACTCCAAAGCCCATTTTTAAAGCTACTATTCTATAGAAACTACCATATAAAGCTCTTAGAAATTAACATTTCTTTGACAAATTCTAGTATGAACAGCTAAAGAGATGATTGGGTAGGGAGTAGGGACCAGAACTGGTTTATATCAAAGAAGGCAATTTTTTTTTTTTAAGCTCTTGTTTTAGAGCACCTGGGGGGCACAGACAGTTAAGTCTCTGACTCTTGTTTTTGGCTTAGGTCATGATTTCAGGGTGGTGAGATCAAGTGCCACCTTGGGCTATGCATTAAGAAAAAATAGGAAAATTTTGGTTACTAGGTTTGGTCACAATGTTTGTGCTGTTGGTGACATTCCTGCAGTCTGCTTTATGGTTGTTTAAGTGGTCAATCCCCCTCTCTTTTGGCTTTATATGAAGGCAAGAAAAAAAGACCAAGATCATAGTTTTTTTTTTTTAATTTTTAAAAAAAGACTGTATTTATTTGAGAGAAAGAGGGAGAGAGAAAGAGGAGAGGGACAAGTATATTCTACACGGAGTGGGGACCCTAATATGGGGCTCGATCCCATAACTCTGAGATCATGACCTGAGCTAAAATCAAGAGTCAGAAGCCACCCAGCTGTCTGTCAAGATAATAAGTTTTGTTCATGAAATATAGTAGTGATAAATTTTCATACACACACACACACAAAGGCAAAAAATGCTTCCTCTATCAACTTACAGTTGAGCAAAAATTTGAAGTTTTGGTTTTATTATGAGACCTGGAGCTCTATGAATCTATGTCTGTTCTGGCTCATGGTATCTTACACATGGTAGGCCTTGATAAATATACACTGAATGAATTAACTGGAGTCTTGTGGAATATAATTTAAATTGACTTCAGTAAGTTCAAACTTTTAGTGATCTGCTTTACTAAACAATTGACTTTAGCATCTTTTAAGATGTGTTATTTGAAAAAGGTTAAAATTTTAACAGTCATATAATTTAAGACATTGTCTGGAACAATGTAATAGCATGGTCCTCAATGAAATATGGTGACTTCAGTTAATTTAAATCTACTGGAGGCAAAGAGAAGTGGAAAGATTTCATTTGTAAGCACATGATTAGAGCGGTATGGGCATGCTAGAGTTCAATGGTCAAATAGAGTAAACATGTGCCTTTGTGGAGACAGGGAGAGGCCACTCAGAACAGCCACAACTGTTCTCCATTTAGAAAAGGGTGGAAGAGTTACTAGTCCTCCTTTACAACTTAGGTTGGGAGGAATGTTTCCTTGGCAGCTTTCCTCTGCCTGACTCTCCCAATCTTCTCAAAGTTAACATATTTCATAAATATTAAAATTTTGACCTTCTTACAAACTGACTGCATTTTGGGATCAGTTCTATAAACCTATCATCTTTATCCTATTATATCCCTTGATGTAGAGGTAGGGGTTTACCCATGCAAATCTTCCTGAATTTCTATTGGTAGAATTTCAAATTCTCTTCAAATTGCCATGTAGTGAGGAATCCAACTGTATGGCAGTTTCTAAAAACTTCATGAGGTTGTTAGCTTAGAACAAGAGAAGGGATATTCGTATGCAATTTCTGTTTGTGCTTATTAGTAACTGTTAGTTTCTTGTGGCAACTATAGTAACTGGTAGACCCTCAAGACTGAAAGTGGAGATTACCACCATCTCAGAGCCATCTCTGGCAGCATTAGCTATACCAATGAAAAATAACATACTTAATCTTCCTATAGTTACTAATGGAAGCTATCTAACAAGCAAAAGTAGATTTTGTATATTAGATTGCAGACTATAAAAGTCTAGTGTTCTGCCATTCAACATGCGGGGAATACTTTCAGATTCCATAGAAACTAAAGGAACCTCAACATGTGTACAAATGTTTAAAATTCTACTCAATTATATATTGAGTATATCATTCTACTCAGTTATATATACTCAAGTATATATTTTATATAAATTATGTAATAAAGTATGTATAATGTTTTATACAAAATATGTAATTATATGTAATAATTATATAATACATATAAATTTTTTTTAAGTAAGCCCTAGGCCCAAGGTGGGGATTGAAGTCATGACTCCAAGATCAAGAATTGCATGCTCTACTGACTGAGCTAGCCAGGTGATCCCAAAGGATAGTTTTGAAGCTTTTGTACAGCAGAACCAAACTTCTCCTTGCCTACAGGTTAAATTATTTTGATTGGCTGAATTGTAGTGGATTATTTAAAATGTAAGTAACAGAAAATAATATGTTTAGTTATGTACCAATTACTATATCTAAACGCTAATTAAGATTAGGATATTCGAGGGGCACCTAGGTGGCTCAGTTGTCTAATTGTCTGCCTTTGGCTCAGGTCATGATCCCAGGGTCCTGGGATCAAGCCCTGTGTTGGCTCCCTGCTCAGTGGGGAGTCTGTTTCTCCCTCTTCCTCTGACCCTTCCTGCTTGTGTGCTCTCTCTATTTTTCTCTCTCAAATAAGTAAATAAAATCTTTTAAAAAAAGGATTAGGATATAGGGGCCTCTGGGTGGCTCAGTGGGTTAAAGCCTCTGCCTTCGGTTCAGGTCATGATCTCAGGGTCCTGGGATAGAGCCCTGCATCAGGTTCTCTGCTCCGCGGGAAGCCTGCTTCCTCCTCTCTCTCTCTGTCTGCCTCTCTGCCTACTTGTGATCTCTGTCAAATAAATGGATAAAACCTTAAAAAAAAATAAAGATTAGGATATATGAATCAGTGTGGCTGAATGTGAATAAACAAATATTACATAATAGACCCAGGTAGGAAAATTAGACTCATATACACCTTTATGTAAGTAATGTTCACAGTGGGAAGCACACTCCATCCAGAATATTTCTTAGACCAAACTTAGGAAAGTCCAGAGCATCTTGTCTCAAAGTGCCTAAAGCCATATCTGACATTCAGTATCTCTATATTTAAATTGTTCTTAGGTTAATAGCACCCAACCGATGTAAAGGCATTAGATAAATATCATAGATGGTAAAGCTGTATATAAGAACTAAGAACTATTCAGTATCATCATTGGGTAGACATTTGTGAATTTTACTGATGGAAGCTTTCCCTTCTCTGTACTTATGCCAAGCATTATTTGCTTCAGAACTTTTTGATTCTTGGAATATAAACGTCTGATGAACCCATACCCTTTCACAGCAAAAAGAAACATGTTTTCTTCTACACATCTACTACCTATAATGGGTGGCAGAGTTGGGACCACTACCAGAAGTTAGGGATAGAAGAGATGAGCCATGGACCTCCACCAGTTACTATGTAGATACCAGTGAGCATTTTGGGAAGTAGCTTAATCGGCTTGTGGGATCGCCATGCTTTATCACCTTTAAACTTAGGACTCGGGAAAACTGCTTCAACTTTGTTAAGTAAAGATAGCTTTACTTGGGAATATTGGCTGTTCTATTTAGAAGATGCCAAGAAGATAATAGTGGACTGTAATGAACTTCTAGCTCTAAAAAGCTCGGACCTTTTACTACCTTGCAAGTCAGTGTTGACTTTGATATAGGAAAGCTCTCTAGTTCTTCCTTAAATGAGTCATCTGTGGCATGGTTAGGATTACAAAGTGAGTGTTTTGTCCCTGGATCTCTTCGGTCTCAAGCCAGATCAACATCCTTGGTCCCTATATTTAAGGTATTCTTTGGTTAACAGCATCCTTACATAACTTCTGCTTGTTACCAGGGACCTGATATATTATCACATAATTAACTTACTGACTAATAGCTTAGTTAGCTTAAAGAGGTGCTGGCTTTATAGCTAGGCAACAATTTAGGAACTGGAACTGGCAGAATCTAGTTTATTAATTTTTTTTTTTTTTTTAGATTTTATTTATTTGTCAGAGAGAGAGAGGGAGAGTGAGCGAGCACAGGCAGACAGAATGGCAGGCAGAGGCAGAGGGAGAAGCAGGCTCCCTGCCGAGCAAGGAACCCGATGTGGGACTCCATCCCAGGACGCTGGGATCATGACCTGAGCCGAAGGCAGCTGCTTAACCAACTGAGCCACCCAGGCGTCCCTAGTTTATTAATTTTTATATCATTATACAATGACTTTCTAAGTGTGATATTCTCTGAACTCTGTATTAATAATATGATAATATAATACTTAGCGAATAGGTGACCAATAACTTAGTCCACTGTCATCAAACACTGCAAGATTTGCAAACAAAATGGTCTGGTAGAATAAAGCAGACCTCAGGAAATACAATTTCCCAGCAATCTAGTTAGGTGAAGTTGCATAGTTCTATTACTTCTCAGATCTCCTTTCCCTAATATTTTAAGTAAATGGAAACAAGTGATCTCTTATTTTTTCCCCCAGTTCTATGTCCTATGCATTTGCTGAATGATTATTAAGAACATCATGACATCATATATACAGGATATATTTTCATATTTCTTGACTGTTTCAAAGTTTGATTAAGTTTAATTGAGGCTGAGTACTAACATTTTCTGCAGAACTCTAAGAGTACCTTAAGCTTATGACTAAAACTTTTGTTTTTATGAAGGATAGAAAAAAAAATAAGGATTTATAAATGTTTCGGCTTTCTTCACATGTGTGAAAAATCCAGCAGTAAAAATGAGTACTTACTTCATTTTGAGAAGGGTACACAGGGTTTTGTTAGTTTCAAGATGATAACAGGGTGTAGAATCACAGGATGTAGGTCGACAGATTTGTGTTTGGTACACTGCCAGAAAACTACAGGGTTGAAAGAACATGTCGATTTATGTATATTCTCAAGATTTTGTTATCTAGTCTTCGCTGGCTTGACCATTTGCTGTGATTCATATTCTATTTCTAATTCTTAACTTCAGACTAATACTTAGAATAAAAATATGATTGACTCAAGGTTAGCTGTGGAATTCAGTAGGTTATGAATACAGATGGCAAGAAGGGTAAAACATCAGGAAAAGTTAATTTGTCTGACCAAAACTCAGAAAAAAATTAACTTTAATGTCATGTATTGGAACATACTTGGAAAACATACTCATTCATCAGGTCTGAAAATGTGTTCAGATTTTGTTATTTTAAATTATTCAGCTATTAACTTTTATGTTTCTGACCCATAGCTTCTTCCTTGTTTTATAGTTACTGTATTTTTGAAGTGGGTCACTTTTGTCAATATTTCACACCTGGGGTGGCAAGTTTAATAATACTGATGGTGTCAATAAGCTAAGATTTGATTATTCTGATAACTTCAATTGAGCAGAGTTTATCATGTTATTAATGTTTTTTGGCACTTTAATGCTGTAGATTATCTTCTTATAAGCCCATATCCTATACATATTGTGCCTTTCCATGTTATTATAATTGATACTACTTATCATTATAATGTGTCAATAATAAGGCAATAAATAGTATTAATACCATGCTCAGCATTTGTAATTTCCAGAGATTCAAATACCTAAGGGACCTATGGTGGGGCCAAAAGAAGGAATGAAGGAGCCACTCTAGACTCTAGATAGAAAACATTCAAAAATTGATTTGGTATCAAATTTAAGGAAAAAATATGCCAATTAAAAATGCAGTTTTTAGGATCCGGTTCAGCATTTGTTACTTAATAGCATTTGTCATTTTCCAATTTTTCATATGTAGCAAATTAATTGCAAATCATTTTGCTCTTCCAAATGCCTTTGTGTTTTGTGTTTCTTTTTTCATATTCTTTTGGATAACATTTGAAAAGAAAATAAGACTACAACAGTCATTGATTACAGTCAGGATGGAAGACAGTTGTAAGACCGAGGAACAGGTGGGGCATGGATCATGGGAATATTCACGTTTTGTGCCACCATTTTGTAGCTGCTCAAAAAAAAATTTTTTTTTTCAGCAAATGGTGGATATTGTGTCTTTACAAAAAATGGTTCTGTACTGGATCCATCTGCGAAGTATAAACATGTCATCAGCACTCATTTTCCATCTCCAAAAAACATTCCCCGTGTCCATATTTGATTTTCAAGTGCATCTGTGCACTGGTGGAAACCCTCCCAACATGCTGCCACACAATTGCAAAACCCACACATTTCTGTCTTTGAATCAAGCTTTCACAAGAGCCTGGCCTCCTTTGGGTATAAGCTTGTTTCGAGTTGCAAAGGTCTGCTGGGTGACCCCGATAAAAGGAGCTTCAATGTCCGTGGTAAGGTGAAATTATTCCTTTTAAGGGGAGGATTTCATTCATGCAATTTCTTTTACTTTGTCCCAAAACTTTTTTATTTTATTTTATTTTTTTGCATCTTAGAATTTCTCTTTTCCTGCCCACACTACACTCCCCTAATTATTAACATTATGCTGTTGAGTTTCTCAATGACTAAACTCATATTGAAGAAAGAAAGTTAGTTTGGTTATTCTGAAAGTTTAAGCAGAAAAAGGGAGTTCATCTCAGAAAGTTGAAAGGCAAGCATCCTGAATTCTCTCTGAGTCCCTACCATTATTGATAATCACATAACCTAAAAGAATTTCAAACATCACTGGAAAAATTTAATCTCACCATAAACACACATTCAGAAGGGAAGTCCTTGGTAAAAAAAAGGAAATTTCCTTTTACCTCATTATTTTCCCTATGCAGAGCTGGAGTTACCTTCGCTATAGAGCAATAGAATAAGCCTTGCCTGTCATTTTTAATCAGGTTGTTTTAGGTAATTTTTGTTATGCCCCTCATTACTGAATTGTTTATCAATAGGTGCAGCAAGTGTCACTAGCTTTTCTCATCAAACCAGGTCTGACAAAGCAGCACAGTGCATGGGAAAGAGGCAGCTAGGTGAAACTAATGCCATAGATGTTTGATTCATTAGGAGCTTATTGTTAACGGGGATGTCTGATTGTAAAGGCTCAGTCAAGCAAAAGAGTGCAGAGTAATCAGTCGGATTTATAGTTTGCAGGGCTCAGAAAAAAATCAACATAAACCTTTGGATATAGCAGAAACAGAAAAATCCCCTTTGGGCAGCCCTAACCTGGAACCAGCCAAATAAGGTCATGCTACATGAAGGTTTCCTGTTAGGTGATGGGAGATAGAGGCGGATTAGAGCCATATGGCATGGCCTATCATACCTTCTGACTTAAGATAACAAAGCCAAGCTTTGTGCTTAGCTGTTTTTGACTGACATCATCAATTTTATTTTATGTTGGTCACCTCCGGTAACAGGAAAAAATGGCCTAGGGTTGATAACACATGCTTTTTTTTTTTCTTTTTCTTTTTTTTTTTCTTTTAGTATTAAGATGCCTAGAAGCTAGTTTTGTGCTGTTAAAAATTTCAAAGAATTAGTAGCTTACTCTTCTATCACCCATCCTCCAGCAACTGTCAGCCCCCCTCCCCCTTGTTTTCAGTTTGTACCTTGCAAATGAGAGGCAGCCTTATTCAGAACCAGATGTAAGGCTCCTAGAGAATGAGCATAAGCTGGTGTACTTTAAGCCTAATGGGAAGTTTTATATGCAAGGGCCTTGAACTGATTAGTATAATTCCCTCTTTAATACAGCTGTCCCTCCAGATTAAGGTAAACCAAATGTTGCAATCAGAGATTAGTGTACCTTGCCAGTTATTAACATCCCCGGTGCTCAGCAAGCACGTCAGACGCTAATGCTGTGTATTTATTTGCCATTTCCCCACTGTAACTTGAACTTCTGCACCTGTCAAAGCATTCCAGTGAAGAGAGGGGCATTATTGGAAAGCAAGAGTTTTATACCTGTACACCTGTTTTGTTTTGTCACAGCTTAGATTTTCTTTTGGCCTGCCAAGACTGCCAGGTGCTTTAATCTGCTACTCTCCTGGTTTTGTAAAGAAAGACTTTGTGTGCTAAATTGCATTTGTTACTTTCATATGCTTTCTTTTATGCAACTGGAGAGCTGCTCACCTAGACTGATGGTGTGCGGGCACGCTCGAGTGCGGACGCGCGCATGCGCGTGTGTTTTCTCTTGCTGGAGGTAAAGGGTGAGGTCTCTTTCTCAGAAACACACCTATGTCCTCTGTGCTCCTCAGCTTCTGCAGTGTCTTAAATCACAAGGTGGGTCTCACAGCTGTAGTATATTTGGCAGGATATCCTGCCTTCTTGCAGCCCAGATGTCAAGAAAGACAAAGTCCTGGCTATCTCAGAAAGATCTGGCTCTGTTTCTTTCCCTCCCCAGCCCCCATCCAGGGCCTGCTTGGACTTGCGGGCTGAACATACGTAATAAGCACGCTGGAGAAGTTTGGGGCGGTCCCTCCGGTTGTGTTTTCAGTAACTGGTCCAGTTTGGGTGTTCGCCGATCCTTTTCATCAGCGTGGCAGATGGGCCAGCAAGTAACGGGAAAATAATGGCAAGTTTGATGAAGAGGCCTTACATTTGTGGCGTGAAGTGTCTTTGTGATTTTTATCAGCACTGCTTATTACTCAGAGACTGAGAATGAAGAGGTGCTTTTTCTGAAAAATGCAGAGCTTGCTACGGAACCACTAGGGTCATCTCAGGGTCTGTTTTTTTTCTGTTTTTTTTTTTTTTTTTTTTTTGTTGTTGTTGTTGTTGTTGTTTGCCCCCCCACCCCCCCACCCCCCCATATGTGGGATTAAAGCATGTAGGTCTGCTCTGACGGAGTGGTCACCTGATGTCAACAGCACTGGGGCACTACCAGCTCCCACTAAATTCTGCCACAGTGTTCCAGCCAGCCTGTGACACCGGAAGCAGTCCCGGGTCGGGGTTAGCCTCCGCGCTGGGGCGCACTTCCTTCCCTGCCGTCCTCCTCCCCGGCTCTGTCTTGGCGTTTGCACGTTGATTGCCTGGTGCAGAGTTTCTACATATTATAGCTTAGTTGCAGATTTTTAAAAAAGACAAAAATATGTTCCTATCTTAGGAATTATGTCTTGCAGCCTACTAAATATGCTAATGCAACACTAAGCAGGGATAAAGTTCTTGCCATACCCCCCAACAGTTGCGTGGAACCCGCTGCCAAGTGATTGTTAATTGTGAAGCACAAGCAGGCTTTGCAATCCATCTTAATTGTCATACTTACTTCAGGTTTCGTGATAAGGCCCGATGTTCTGTTTAAAGTGACAATGTTGACAAGGGGAAAGGGTGTGGGCCTGAGCCTGTGGTTCTGAAGGGGTTGCGTGCTCTGACCTGCCGAAGGTTGATACGGACGGTCTGCGAAGGGATTTTAGTTGTCATGGGGTCCCCAGGCGGTTGAATGGAGAGACTGTCTGTCCTGCTTTTTCCTGTTAGGATCCTGACACGTGGAGCATTGATGAACTCAGCACAACGTTGAATGGGAGCTTTTTGGCAGCTGAGACACTGGGGCTAAGCTGCAGGTCAGAGATAACACCAGTGCGGATCTCCTCCTGCACAGTTACTAGCGTGCTTTCTTCCCTCCTGAGTGCAGGAAATGGCTCATGTTAAATACGTTCACTTTTCAGTTTTCCTTTCTTCTAAAATGGAGCTTGACAGATTGGACTTTTCAGCTCCCCCTTTTTTCACCACCTCTGCTTTCTACCTCAGAAATACTCTTCAGGAAGCAGGAGTTAATCTTGGTGAGGAAACGATAAGGTGATGCTTGATTTTTCAGGGGAAAGCAGAAGGATATGGCCGCCTCGTTGCTGCACATAAACTTGTAACTCCCCACCTTTGAGGCTTTTCCCTTCCCATCTCTTCAGTACAGACCAGAAGGGGCGCGGAGTGGAGAGCTCCCTACCTAAGACAGGTGGAGAGACTGCTTCCTGGCATCACCGAGTGTTAGATGCTAAGAAGGACACATCTGGGAGGCAATGCTGATGTTTAAAGAGGGGCCTCTCCAGCACCTGTGTGGCCCTGCTCCCCACGGGCACATTGCTGCTACCACCAAAACAGTTCTGTATTGTTTGACATGTAGCCGAGTTGTTGCAGGTTCCCAAGTCATGGAGAACAAAGAGAAACCGGCGCAAGGGTTACTTTGGTCATCTTTTGCCAGCCGTATTGAAAGAAGTGAGGCAGAAAAAAAAATTCTGGCTTGTTTTAGTACCTGCCCTTAAATGTGGGCTATCCAAGCTCCAATTAAAGAAAAGTTATTTGAAATGGATCTCTGTGTGGTATTGAGGAGTAACTGCGAAACTAGTAAGTGGAAACTGCCCCCGAACCAGGTCAGGTTCTGACTTGGGGTGTAAGTACATGACTTCAGTGAGGTCTGAAGGCTGCCTTTTCTCTCTGTTGAGAACTTGATGCCCTTTGAAGCAACAGGGCTCCATGCGAGAAGGTGTGTCTGTGTGAGTGCGTGGGCACATAGAGGGGATGAGATAGGAAAAGGAAGACAGGGTGGGGAGAAGGGGAGAGGGAAAGGTTTCTGATCAAGCTTCGGTACATATCAGAAAACAAAAGGGTTGTGGGTAGAAGTGAGAGTAGCAGGTCAGCCCTAGGGCTAACACCTTGGGACAAGCAGGGTGACGCTGCCCTTTGATCTGTCACCTCTTACCAATTCCGTGCACCCATTCTGTCTTAGGAGAGCAGAGGGTAGAGCTGAGAGGGATGGAGAGAGAGTATGACTGAGTGATCTGCGTGAGAACCAGATAAGATGGGTCAATAACCCTGAAGAGAATGATTCAGGTTTGGAACTCCATCCGAATTTGCTCTGATGCGAAGTCATGATGCGGGCCTTCATAATAAGACGATTTTCCCGTCTTCCTTATCCAATTGTACTATGTAGCCTTCATCTGTCTTGAAGTGACTGGGGCTGGGTTACTCCTGGACTTATTCTAGATCTACCTCTCTGACTACTGCTGGTGGGGGACTCCCTAGGAATTTTGAATTTCTTCAAATTGAACTTTAGAGAGAGTAGTCAGGACTGAACCGCCTCCTATAGGATCCCAAAGAAACAGAGGGTGAGGAGGGTTCCGGGTAGTCACTGACACATTGTTGATGCTGGGGTAAATCCTTACTATTCCTCTATGAAGAATGAAGCCAGTCGAATTTGTTGTTAACTACTCTTTGGCTGTGTTTTCAGCTGTAGCACTGCCTGAGGAAATTGGAGAGCTTAGAAGGGGCTCCCGTCCTAAAGGAAAGGTTTAGATTTGGTTGTGGTTTGTATCTGCTTGGTCCAGATCCAGTGTGAAGGTTTGAATTGACCTGAAACATTCTAATCCTAGACATATGTGGTCAATTGTCTTGAGGTCGAAGGTAGACAACTACCCATACAATGTGATTTCCAGAACCAGGGAAATCCCATGTGTCCTCCGGCTCGCTCCCCAATTCACCATAGCACCTGCCAATGAGCTGGTATTTCTGCTGGTAGGGCGATGCCTCTGAGTAAACACGTTTTCTTGATAAATGTCTTTTTGTTGCAATTATGATCCTTAAGAGAGGCCACCTCTTATTATGTGGATAATGTTGATTTCTTCTTTACTATTCCTGTGACAACTGGAAAGGGAAAAACTGGACACAAGTAGCCGTTTTGTGAAGACTGACACAACTCCTCCGCTTCAGGACGGGTCGAGGAAGTTACACTAGGTTAGGGTCTGTTTTCCTCCAGATAATTTTGGATCAAGATGGGGAGCTAGGAGGAGTGCTTCCAGTCAGCTTCGGGGAGCAAAAAAGAGCTTAATTTGGAGTCCTTTCTTTCTTTTTGACAAGACCTTCCATTTCTGATCACCCTAGGAGAGAGACGGCTTAATCCCGTATCGTTTTGGGCTATCCAGAACCCTCGGCCTGGAAGATGGTAGGTGAGTGATCCTTGAGCATTCTCCTGCTCCAGAGGGCACGTTCACACGTCGGACACTTCCATGGGCATACCTTGATTGTGGTACAAGAGGCATTGTATTTCAATATTAATTCGAAATAGGTCTCCTTGTCCTGACATCCTTCTGGGTCCTCTTGGGAAGGGCCACTCCTTTTCCTCTGTTCCTGTTCTCCCTTCTTCACATCTCGTCAGTCTGTGAGAATTGCTGCTTAAGTGATGTCCTAATTAGAGGCGCTTTTTCTTTTTCACACGGTTTGTGTGCCTTTACCCTTTTTCTAGGAGCCTCACTCCCTGTAAGAATGTGTATGGGCACGTGTATATGTTGTATGTGTAGGTTTAGGCACACACACGTGTGTATGATTATTTAGTAAGAAATAAGCCCATCCCATGTGTTCTGCAATAGATTTAGGTAAGTGGTTGTTTTAAATAATGAAGACTTTTAAGTCACCAATATGCGTTCTCTCCTTTGCCCATGTAATCTTAATTCTTTAAGTTTTCTTCATCTATCATCTGATTTTTACCCTTGGCTTTTCCCCCTCGATTTTAAAAGTATATGTATTTTTATTGTTATTATTATTATTTATGACTGCACTAGTTCTAAATACTTACTGTAGAATGTTTGGAAATTACAGGTGAGAATAAACTCACCCAAAATTTCACAATCTAGAGTTATCTGTTGTTACAATTTGGTTGTATCTTTCTACCTCTTGGCTTTATGGGTTTAGGTATTGAGGATGCCTGGTCACTCTATAATTTTTAAATTGTTTTTCTCTTTCCTTTTCAGACTTTCAACTCTCTAAGCTCTCCTTATTCCTTTTATGTTGATGGGTCCCAAGTGGGACTGATATAGTACTTTAGTATCTAAAGCTAGATCTGACTTGTATTCTGGGAAGGTTAGCTCACAGCCTCTACATACTATATTTTGAGCTTCTTAATATGCATTTTCCTGCTCTGAATCAGTGATTTATTTTTTGATCTTTGTTAATACTTCTTTTCAAGCTTGAAACAAAAGAAATTATCTAAAAATAACCAAAGACTGTTATCCAAGACTTTAAAGTAATGTGAGCCAATAGGTTGACACCTTTGATCCTTAGGTAAAAAGTTACAGTTCTTTTGTTGGCTTTCTGCAAAAGGAGGAAGTGGGGGCAAGTTACACAGTTGATACTATTTTATGCATGAAGGAACCTACTTTTGACAGCTAGTAAACAAGTTTCAACATTTTTCTGGGTAAAGAAGCTCACTTATTTTACATTTGTTTATTGAAGTAACCTCTGTTATGTGACAGGCACTGTCCTAGGCATGGAGATTCAGCAGTAAATAGACAAAATTCACTTTTGTGGGAGCTTACTACTTAAGAAATAAGGTAGATGAACTTTTTACTTTCTATTTAAATTTCCACTTAAAGTAATTGTACTTCAGTTTCTAAATTCTGAGTTAGTTTTGAAGCAGGTGGGGAAAGAGCTCTATTATTACAATAATTCTATGTCAGATAATGTCTTTCCTTCCAGAAATATCTTTTACTCATTGCTCTCCATGTTCCAGTTTTTCAGTAGACAAAAGGCCAACAAATGCAGTCAAAGATCAATTTTGACAAATTAAAATAAATATCCTTTATTTTAATATACGTTTTATTGAGGAGGGAGATTAAAAAACAAAAACAAAAAACAACCAAACAGGAGGGGCAAGAGTGGATATGTTCTTACAGCTATTTTGAGGAGTAAATATGGGAGGCAAAATTAGGAGCGGTCCGTCACTTTCAGAATAGACCTGAATACTTAAATGTATTTGAGATTATGGTTTTGGCATGTAGTTAACTGGAATGGTAATGGAAAGATAACTACTAGTAGCTAGGCAGAGAAATAATCCATGAGGAAGAAAGACATAGGCCAACATTTTATTTAATTGGATTGTGTAATCCAAGGAGGCTCTACTAGAGGTGAATCTCTGAAGATACAAAGAAGTATGTAGAAACTAAGAAACAGAACAGACAATAGTTATCTCATCAAGAGACAGGGATTATACCGATAGAATTGGACAAGGTGTTTTTTGTTTGTTTGTTTGTTTGTTTGTTTTTTAAATCACAATTCAGGGTCTGCCATATAGGTAGATCATGACATGGAAATATTGAGAGTTAAATGGATGCTCCGTGAGAACTTACCCTGGATTCTTGAGTTTGTGTGTAAGAATGGAGTCTTTGTTACTTGTTTTAGAGGTTGATGAAAAAAGTATGTGTTATAACTCAACCAGGGAAAAAAGAGTGTGTATTAGAGACAAGAACTTGCACAGTTAAATAACTCAATCTGTGGAAAAGAATATAGCTGCTGACGAGTGACTGAAGACACAGACGGTCAGCTGGAAGGGTTGACCAAATTATTCACAAGTGCTGGAAAATTCAGAAGGAAAAAGGAGAGAAAAGAAGGAAGAAACGAAGGACAGAAGGGTGAACGAAGACAAAGAAAACAGAAGAACAGACAAAAACTACGGTGGGAGTATATTGGGACATAATTATTATGGAGCTTTCCCTAGCTCATCAGTAGGGAAAAATGACATTCTTTGGGTAGGGTTGTATGATTTACATCTGTAATTATTGAGATGTGGGATAATAGAAGGACAAAGTTCAGGACATTATGTTTACCAGAAACTATAGGAAATCCTTGTCAGAGTAAGTGATGCTTTGTGAAGAAAGAGGTAGAGACTCCAAGTTTATCTTTTAATCGTTTTTACCCCACTTTTAGCATGCCGTCTTTAGGTTTTTAAAAAAGTAAGCCACAACTGATCCTTCGATTAGTTTCAAATCCACATTCTTTACCTCTATTTCTCTACTAGATTTTGTCATGTTGCAAAGCCCATCAAGATCTACCTATTCACTAAAGGGTTTTCTTCTCTTGTGAGATGAGATACAATACTATTCATAAATCTATAGAGATATGTGTGTTTTTTATTATTTACTATGGCCATGAGTGATGTCTTTCTTAACAGGTAAGATAGCAGACATAGTGTCTTCACATTTAGAAAATGTGTACAAGACACACAGCATCCATGCTTTGTCCAATAAACATTAATTGATGTAGATGAGAGAGCACATGTCACTAACAAAAACCTCCTGCCTGACTCTGGGTCTTCAGAGGCCTGAAGATTTCTGTGAGCTGGAATGGTGCCCCATTGTAATTCCTTCTGTTTAGGTTAAATGAAGAGATAGTTTTCTGTTTCTAAATTCCTGGTGAATTTAGCATGATATATGCATTACTTGTATTGAACAGGAAGGTTTACCAATTCAGAAAATTTAAAAATTATTTAAAATATAGACTGTATACTATACTACACAGTATTTGTGTATAATGAGCAATGTGGAATTTTAAAATAGATGAAAAGGTGTCATTTCTGCTTTAAGAAGAATCAATATATTTGGGAAAAAGAAATGAAAATCCTTAAAATTGTTTGTTTGTTTGTTTGTTTATTAAAAAAAGATTTTATTTATTTATTTGAGAGACAGAGATCACAAGTAGGCAGAGAGGCAGGCAGAGAGAGAGGAGGAAGCAGGCTCCCCGCTGAGCAGAGAGCCCCATGCGAGGCTCCATCCCAGGACCCTGGGATCATGACCTGAGCTGAAGGCGGAGGCTTTAACCTACTGATCCACCCAGGCGCCCCCCTAAAATTGTTTATTTTATGTTCACCTTCATTCATCAATAAATATTCATAAAATATCTACTAAATAGAAAGATCAAGAAAGCACCAGTATATTTTCTGGGAGCTTTTAATCTGATGGTTAAAGGCAACCACAGTATAGACTGTTTTTTCCCAGAAAGCCAAAGAATGCTGAAATGAAAATAACAAAAATATGGAGTACCAGAGAGTCCTTACTATGTGTCAGGGGCTATGTGATATATTTCAGGTGTGTTATCTCAATCCTTAGGACTCTGAGTTACAGGTACTCTTATGTCATCCCTTGCCTCACATACACTTTCCAGATGAATCTGCAGAGATCTATACATATTAATGAGTTACCCAGGGGCTTGCAGCTTAGCCCGAGGCAGAGGTGGGCCTGTGAACTGAGAATCTGACCCCTGAGCCTGAGACATCAACCATTATACTCCACTGCCTCCTAGGGGATGGGAGAGAGAGATCACCTCTGATTGGGGAGGGGTCAACAATGGGTTCTTGGAAAGAGGTCCCTTGATCTAGGTCTTAAAACATTGACTGGACTGTGTGGCAGGTGGAGCTAAGGAGAGGGGGAGTCTTTCTGGAACAGTAATGGGTGGGGGGAGAGGGAGCCAAGCTCAGGGTGGGTAACACAGATCTTGGTGGGCTGTTGGGAATATGTTGCATTGGGAAGTAGGCCTGGGGGGAGCGGGGGTTTGGGGCGGGTTGGAGGGTCTGAAAAAGAGAGGAAGGCCAAAGGATCTTGTCTCAATTCTGTAGAGCTAAGTATAAAATAGAGTAAAAGATTTAAAATAAAAATGAAAAGAATGGATATTAATAAGGCATTATCATTAGAAGAAGAGTTTTAATCAGCAAAATCTTAGAGGAGCTGGATATTAAACTAGGGTTTGAAACTGATGTAAATGGAGTAGAAAAACATGCCAGCAATCTAGAATAATGTGATTCAAATAGGACACTAGAACATAAGGAAAGCTGATAAAAGTCCATTTTTCATGTGTCCAAGGACCACTGAGGGACGAATTTGGTTAAGTGAGTCTCTACCTTTCACACCTAGAAGAAAGGGACTAATATTCCTCCCAAACATTTCCATCTGTTATGACTTACCATCTACTCATCTGTTCAAGTGAAAAAAAAAAAAAAAAGGCAGTTTTTTTTTTAATCCCTTTTCTTGTTTTTACTCTCAAATATATCTTGAATCTGCCCTTCTTGGATCCTTCCTTAGCCTTTGCGAGGTTTGGAAGTCTCAGTCAGATGGAGTCACTTGCTTGTCTGATATCCTCCAAAGGCTGTCTGTTGCATTTAGAACACATTCCAAGCTCCAGGTCCTTCAGATTTCCAGGCTTACTTTATTTTGCTTTTCATTATGCTTCAGGCTTCTTGCTTCCTTTCTGTTCCTTGGAATCACCAAGCTCGTTCTCACTCTAGGGCATTTTACTCTTTTTTCTGTTTTTCTTTTTCTTTTTGTTTTTTGACTGGCTCTTCTAACAGAATATCAGCTCAAATATCTTAGTCTTTGAGAGCCCTTCTCTGGACAACCAACCTGAAATGTTATAACCATGACTATTTTCTTCCCTCACTTGTTATGAAGGTCACTATTTTCAAATTAGTCTGTGTGTCTCCATCCAATTTTTTTTCTTTGTATTTCTTATAACTTCCCAAAGTTATTTAAGACAATCTCCATCTTTGTCTGTTTCTCTCCAGGAGAATTTTGGCTTCAGAGAATGGGACTGGCATTGTCTTCTCCAGTGCTACAAACTCAGTGCCTAGCAAAGTGCTTTGAATGTAGTAGGTGCTCAATAAATACTTGTTAAATAGATGAAGAATGAATGAAAAGAATGGGAATGAGGATGGCTTGAGTAATGGGGAGAAACTTAGGTTTTATCCAGTAAGTGAGGTAGATTGTGGACTAAATTATGCGGCTATATTTTCTAATTATGTTCCATTTCAACAATTGACCAAGTTGCTTTCTTCTTTGCATACCAGCTAACCGAGGGTGGTTAGGTAGACGAAAAGCATTTTGTGTTGTGGGGTGGGGGAGTGAGGGGGACAAACCTGAGATTTAAAAGGAGAAGACAGTGGTGTTAGTTAGTCCACAGGGTGGGTGAGAGCTCAACTGGAATGCTCTTTGGAATCCAGGCAGTTCAGTGACAGTAACACTCTCATATAAGTGTTAGGGAAATCAGAAGAGATGAGTCTGTGACATGTGCAATCACTCTTGATGGGTCTGATTTTTCAACAGTATTTTGTGGTGACATTTAAATTTGAATGGGAAATGACCTCCTTGTTCCCAGTTCCTTTTCTAGTCAGTTTGGGATTGCTCCTACAACAAATATTGGTATGTTTTGTCCAGTAGAGTTCTCCAGTATCTTAACAGATGGGGTTTACAGGTTTATTTTCTAGTAGAAATAGTGACTCCAAGACAAGAAGGAGGTTGTAGGAACTATTTATTTTTACTTTTTAAAAGGAATACCTTCCTGGCAAATAAGCGAGTATGTAAGCAAGCGGACTCAACAGCTTTCTTGGAAGGAGTCAGCCGCTGCAGGTATGGGAGAATTCCTTTGGCCAGCCTTTGCCTCCCTGTGCATTTCTCACACTTGTGTTGGCACAGTTGGTGGAGTTTATTATTAGCGGTGTGTCCTACAAGCTATTCATTCATGGAATATGGCCCCGGGAGAGGAATCTTTGTGTGAAATAAAAGCGTCATCGTTTTTTTTTTTTTTTTTTTTTCCATTGGCTTAGGGGGCATCTCGCATAATGGAAGAACATCCTTAAATAGAAAGATCTCGATTCAGGAAAATTAAAAAAAAAAAAGAAAAGAAAAGAAAAGAAAGAAAGAAAAGGTGAGACGAGAGAGATGTTCTCAGTGGAATCAGCTTGGAACTGAAAAATTAAGATTTTGTTTTGTGCAATGCTAGTTGCCTTGCCAGTCTCAAGCTGGCACTGTGGGCTTGCTGTAGCTGCTGAGTCTGAGCTGAGGAGAGGAGACAGTTTGCTTCGGTTTCATTGCTCAGCCTCACCATGCCTCTCAATATGTTTTTGATTTCGTATTTTAAAAATAAGGTGAATGATCTCAAAAGGAAATCATAGCAGGCGATTTTATTCTTTGCTTTTTCTAATGGACAATTAAAAAGCAATCCTGGTCCTATTCCAGGGATTTTCTCATTTCTTAGTACAACTGTAATTTAGGCACGTATAATAGCGCAATGGTATTATTAGATATTATCATGTTTATTTTATTCATGAAAATGTGTGACACACCTTATTTGTATTCTTTTTGAGGAAATGTCCTGGAATGGGTTTTTGTCCCAGCTCCTTTTTGTGCCTGTAAGAAGGTGTGTGTTGGAATTTCTGTTCCTAGGAATAAGAATAGTATTTCTTTTGGTGGGGGGGAAGCATAATGATTTTGAGCTTTGAGGAGTTTCAATGGGTTATTGTTGCTTGTTTTTTTCTTTTCTTTTTTAACAAGACTCCAGACCACCAAGTCCTACCATGACACACACTTCCTATCTGCAATGGCAGATATTTATATTTCAAATGAAATAAAAATTATAATTAATTTTCTTTTGAAAGTTTTTTTTGAATTTTGTTTTTTTAAGATCTATGAGGCAATTGGAGATACCCCAAGCTATCACAAAACTAGGGCTTGGAATCACTGCTTTAGTGATTAGCACTTTGTAAGCCTTCAAAAAATATTAAAACCAGGATAGATTGTCTAATTTCTTGTGGGTGGATTCACTTTAGTATAATGTAATGTGTTAACAAATGCTCAGAGAGGAGGTTGTGGATCCAGAAAGATGGCTTTTGTAGAAGGCTTTTATCCAAATTAATTCAAAGAATAACAGGAACAGTTGTGTATTGGGGCAGAAGGAATAAGGTGACTCAATTAAATGATAGAGAAATCTCCAGGAAAAAAATTGTCTCATGTCAACCCAATACTAACAATAAAATTCTCATTACTGAAATCGATAATCCTGTAATAAATGCATAATAACTTCAAAAAGGATTCTTTTATTAAGTATTTTTTGTATGATTGGCTATGCACCAAATATTGAAATCAAATACTGCTTTGCTTTACTTTAAGAATGATAAAATTCCCTACCATGTCTCTAAAGAGAATCTTAAATGAGAAGCTTCAAAAGCGTAATTTGCAAATAAATTCACCTGCTGAATTTGCGCCCGAAACTCCTATATTTACCTAATTCATTTTTGGCTTTTGCTTAGCTCTAGCCATGGTGACACTGTGAGAAATGAATGTCAAGTTCTCCTGGGTTGCTGGAATGTTTGCACAAGGCAGCAGTGAAGAAGTAAGGGCAGTGCAAGCCTCAGGGTTTGGGTCCCACTTGGCTGGGGGTCTTGGGGGTGTTGGTCTTCTGCAAAGCTCGAAGAACCAGTGTGTGGTCTGGCTAATGGGTACTGCTAGCCTGTTGCCACTTCATGGATCTGGAAAGACATTTCAGTCCTTCTCCACATTCGGAGCTGGGCATGGAGCACTTGGTAGCTCTGGATTGGCAGAGTTCAGGATCTGTGTACTTGATACCAAAACCGAGCTCAGCTGTGTAGCTTTCTGAGCTAGATTAAGGACATTTTCATAGTGTTCACCGATACACAACTGTATCTGCAGTTTGAGAAGAAATTTGAGTAACTTAGGAAACATTCTGGGAGAGAATATGCTGCCCTGAGAACACTTCTGTTTTTTTGGCAGTGGCATCTGTTTTGAGCTTCCTGAACTTTTTTTTGCCTGGTGTTCTGCAGGGAATTTTGTATTCCAGAAGATAGGCCAGGCTGCCTTCCGGGGTCTGAAACCTCTAGAAGGTGCTCGGATAGAATAGAGACTTCCCCAGCCTGTTTTCAGGAGATAATTTCCCCTCACCTGGTGGTGGGTTTGTGTCTGGTTAACATTACAGTTGTTCTGCATATATTTTCCCTAGAACGTCTCCTGTGCAATCAGGGTCGTTACTTCCTTTAAAAGAGGATATCCATCATATCTCAATAAACCTAAAAAGAGTGAGAGTGCAGGAGAGGGGTGACTGATAATATTTGGAGAAGGATCGCTCTCATTTTTACCTTTCTCTATGTCTACCGGCTTGACCTATACCACTAAGACAAGGGAGGAGACTCCGCATGCCCATGAAGATGCTGTGGTCCTGAAGGTGCTGGCCTTGGTACGCTTTCCCTTCGTTCATTTTTTTCTTACTGTGGTTAAATTCTTATTCATGTAGTTTACCTCTCAGCTCTCTTAGTTTTGCCTTTATATTGCATATGTTACGGTTTGCTTGGAATGTAAAATATGCTTCAAACTTGAGAGACAGCGATGCTAGTAAGTTCATGAACTATAATGCCTTCTTTCCTCTTCCAGAATTATGTAGAAGGGAGTGATGGAGCTTTTTGGATTGGTCCCATTCTGCTTTGGGCTACTGTGGCTTTCAGTGTGCGGTTCAGTTCATTGGCACCAGATACCGAAGAAACGAAGGTCAAGGGTGTGAGCCTCACTTGGGCCAGGAGGCTGCGTACTTTTCCAACAGGTTGTGTGGCGATTCAGTCTGGTCACGGTAGAAATGCTGGCCTGAAAGGGGGCTGGTGAACATGTGAGTGATTGGGTGAAAAGCCAGCCCCATTCCCGGAAAAGCAAAGCCGGAGCCCTACTGTCATTTTTCCAACTGGAGAGAATGTACCACTTAAAATGTGAGCTTGTTACTCAACCTCCCTGTGTCTCTGCGTCCTCATCTGGAGAATGGAGATAAGATTTGCTCGCTTTCTACCTCACCAGGATCTGAGAAGATTAGATAATGGCTGTAAAGTCCTTCTACAAAGGTATGGGCATTATCATAAACAAGGAGATTAGTCAACAAATAAAGAAAAAATTTTCTTAAAGGACCTCCCAAAGTGTGTTACCTAATCATTTTTGATTCAGTATCAGTAGTTTGCAGTCTCCCCCCCCCCCACCCCTTTCGAGTTGGGTTTAGCTGCAAAAAGTTAGGTGTGAATGTTTGACCTTTCTAGTTGTTTAGAAGGTGAAAACATTGTTTGATAGCAAAAATGTCTATTAATCAAAACAAAGTGGGCTTTGAATCCGACACAGGTTTTCTTTGAAAAAGGAGGTGAGAGCAAACGTCTCTAGGAACATACGTGCCACTGAGGAATATTTGCATGCATTTGATCTGCAAGCGCGCTTCGGTGATTTTCACAGTCTACCTTGGAGTTTAAGTTGTCGCCGTTGCTCAGCGGCACCGTCCTCTCTCTCCAGCTTTATTATGGCACACAGCGACAACTTCATTTTTAGCATTAAAAAAAAATCCTCTTCACTTAATTCAGACAGTGACCTGCAGGCCTCATTCTGACTGAAGGAGCCATTCAGAATACTTGCAGACAAAAGCAGGGCTTTTTCCTAGCAACCAGATCAAAGCCAAATCTCCCAGAATAGCTCCCTCCCAGGTTTTCTTTGGCGCATAGGTTCACAAGGCTCGTGGTATCCAGTTCAAACTACTCTTTCAAACTGAAATGGAAAGGAAAACTCCTGAGGAATTTTCGCAGACTCTGAAAACTGGCGAGCGTTGCGAGGGCACTTAATCTTGGGAGAACACGGTGGTCATTTGGAGCATCCCTAACTTTGTTATCGCCGCATCTGCATGAACATTCTGTCGGACTTCCACAGAATGAGGTCTCTGTTTCCTTTCTGCCAGTACCTAATATCAGCTATGCCCAGGAGCCGGCTGATGAAGACTTCCTGTTTGTTTTGAGTCACTGTTAGAGTGATAAATATACTTTAGCTTTCTGCTTCGAGAGGAAAGAAACCAGCTGCCCTGAACTACAGAGAAAAATGCAGAAATTCCACTGAATGGCCCTGTTATCATGGAGCTAGCTTCAAGGGCAGCATCAAAATGAAAACTATAAGCCAGGGCAAAGTAAATAATTTCCATATTAAAGCATCGTGCTGCATGCTTGGACCTAAGTTGTTTGTCTTTAATCATTTAGGCGAGCGTTGCATTTTTCACTCTTCTAAGGCCAACTCAGCGATGTTTAGAGATTTTTGAAAATGTAAACTTACGCTACAGAATAATGGTGAGCTATATAAATAAACAATTATAGTTGTGGTTTTTTGATCTGACCACAAGCTTTTAATGCCATTTTTGCATGAGCATAAAATGCTTCTGGATAAATGATAATGTTTATATTGTCAGTGGCATCTACTGTTGTACTGAGTCATTTACATATGTGATTATTTGGATATAGAGTAATGCAAGAACAAAAGAACACTATAAAATGATTGAAAACAAGACCAACAGGAAATCCTTTATAGCTTAAATAGCACTTCTTAAATAAAGCCATGGAGTTTTTGTGTTTTGATTTTGTTTTTGTCCTTTTATTTTGAACAGGTTTTGGATTTAATGACTCGAATGTCCTTTGAGTGGAATTTCTTAACTCTGGTCTGAAGGGTGGTGAATTTAGGAAGCCTTATTGATCTGAGTGTCTTAACTGCTGCTTTCTGGCTTTTGTCTGTCTGTCTGTTTTTTAAGCTCAGTATAGACTTGACTTCCAGAAGGCATTAATTGGAAAAGACGGCAACAACTTGGATGTGCTTAGAGTGAGAATGAATTGCTTATTTCCTCCCAATAGCTATGGTCTCTCCCAACAATTTCTAATAGTAAAGGAAGAATACACAGTCATGTACAAGAAGTCTTTTTGTCCAGGATAAAGGAAATGGTTAATAAGCAAGATGAAGTTGGGCTGACAATGGCCTTTTAGGCCGTCGGATTTGTCATGCGGATGTGGAGGCAGCATGGTGTACACTGGCCTTAGGACAATATTTCTGATCATATGTGTAAACTGAGACTTGAAAGTGCACATGAATTGTTGGATATAAAGAAGGTGCCCAACACACTGAAAGTCAGCGATCGGAACATCAATCCAGTGGCTTCCTGGGTGAGAGAATTATGGTGCTAACGGCTTTATGGAGATTGGGTCCTTATCTCATAAAAACTCATGTTAAAGAAATTCATGTGTCATTTGGCAAATCATAAAGGAGGACATGCGTTTAGGAAAATTCAGCACATTGGTTAAAACAAAGCCAAATACTCTAAATATTGTTTTTGCTTTACAAATATGTGGTGCGTGGTATACGTCTCTTTTATATTCTCATCTTACTGCCACAGAAAGAAAAGAAGAAAGTGTCTTTAAATATGATCAAGGAGAGGATGGAAAGATTAAAGTACTAAATAATATATTTTCTATTCCAGTGGAGACCTGTATGCACATAAACCTAAAATAGCATCAGAAAATGGCTGGTATTAGGAGGAGAGAGAACAAATAGTGGAGCCAGCAATTTCTGTGGGTAAGAAAGAAGGGTATAAAACAAATTTATGAGATAAAATGTATTTGCAAAGATAAGTATGCCAGGGGATAATTTTCATGGGTATATCAGCCTCTGTACTTTAAAGAAGAGGTTAAAATTAAATAGAAGTATAGACCGTAGGGGTTTCGGTGAGGTTTTCGGTAAAATCTATTATTTAAAATAAATTGGAACCCTAGCTGGGTGGAACCTATCACTTACCAAATATAAAAAGGCGTGAAAAAACCACCCATTACCTTTTTCAGTGCTATTAAATGCCAAGTATCTGGTGCTGAAGTGAAACTATTATGGTCAGATTGATGCTGTACATGTCAAGCCACCATTCTCAGCAATGGCAATCGCTTAGATTGTTAAAACTAGCTTTGGTTGTGACAGCACACTTATGATCCAGCCTTAAGGAATTCCACCCACTGACAGCCAACATCTACTCCTTCATGATGGAACAACAACACAAAAGTCACATCTTCTATTGCACATTACATTGCTGTTTATAAAATGCTTTCGTTTGCAACCTCTTCCATGATCCTTGGTTGTATCTGGTTCTGGTTGTAAATGGGAACAGTTACAGTGTGTCATCTGTCCTGGGCCCTGGTGATAGCTTCACCTGGTCTCTTTCAAGGGGGCAGAAATATTCCTCATGCTTCCTCATAACATTTCAGGAGCATCTTCTTTACGAAACAGATGCTGCAAATCAGTATTTTTAAGTATAGTCCCTTGAAGTGAAGTGAAATGAAAGTGCGTTCCGGAGCAATGAACCCTCTTTCTCCCTGAACTTATCATGATGCCACATTTTGGATCCTAGGAGCTTTAGACATTCTGTTGGAGATGGGGAAGCATAGGCCTGGGGAATAAGGACGGTGGGATATTTACAATCATTTTGTCCTGGTAAAGGTTTGTAAAAAAAAAAAATAAATAAAGCGTTTATTAGAAGAAATGGTGGTGGGGAAGGGGCAATGTTTTTCACACATGTTTTCACACTTCTGAAGTGATAAGTCCAGCCCTCACAAAATAAAATGCAGGTTTCACACTGAACCCACCCAGGCATATTCCTATAGTGTCCTAAGCCATTTATTCTTTAAGAATAGATGCGCCTGGCTGGCTCAGTCAGAAGAGCATGCAACTTTTGATTTTGGGGTCATGAGGTCAAGCTCCACGTTGGGTGGTTGGGTATAGAGATGACTTAAATAATAGAAACTTAAAAAAAAGAAAGAGAAAACAAGGTCTCTTGTACAAATCAGCAGCTGGAAAGGTCTCCACCATCTTTGCTTTGTACTCCTGTCTTCCAGATGTGTGAACCATCTACTATATGTCACGTATGGATCTCCAAGGCAATCTTCTAGGTTTCCAAAGACTTTGGCTCTACATAAACAATCTTTTTCTTTGTCTTTTTTTGATCTAAATACTCAGTGAATCGGGCACCTGAGTTCATGATATTACCAACGAGATTCCCACATCTTTTATACGTCTTAGCTTCTCTTGGCCACCGTTTTCTATCCTTCCCCAGTCACTCACTGACATGGGTATAGCTTATTTCTCACCATCTTTCATCTCTCAATAGGGCTTATTTGATCATAACCTAAAGTCACAGATGTTGTAAGAGGAATTAACCTCAGAAATCATGTAGGGCAGTATCTAACAACCAACTCACAGAACTCTTGATTTACCAACCCTTCAAACTCTATCTTTACCATTTTTCTCCAGCTCAGTAATTGCCAACCTCATCTGTGCTGGTGCTGGAAAGAAAAACTAGGACTCATCTTCGATTTGTGTTGTCTTTACCACCCTGGGTCCAATCTATCAGTAAATCTTATCTTTTTGCTATCCTGAACATGTCTAGTACTATTCCAAGAGCCACTGTGATCTCCTGCCTTGATAGAGTAAGAGCGTAGAATTCATCTCCTTGCAGCTTAATGTCTCACCTTTCCCTGTGTTATTTTCTGTAAACTACTTTTTGAGACTTTGTCTATTGGTTTTCTTCCTTTACAATTTTCTGGCTCTGCTTCCCTTCCTAGGATGTAAGTTCCAGGAGACTGGTAGTGTTGGGTATAGAGTACACTATTTAACACATGTAATTATGCCTGGGACATTGTTGGCTTTCAAGGAATAGTTGTTGGATAAATTAATCTCCTCCTTCACAGACTGGAAATATGGGTCACAAAGAAGTTACATAGATTTCCTAGGCTCACCAGATTAGTTTGAAAGTTTACAACTAGAGCATGGGTCTCTTGACCTAAAGAAAAGTGAGAAGTAAGCAGTCTTCTCAGCACTGCCAGGAAACCTTGTCATAGATTGGGTAGATCTGCCTGGGGAAAGAGACCTCATCCAAGCACCAGGAGGAACTCTGATTAGCTGATTCAGGGAAACAATAAGTAAAAATAACATTAGGTTTTCTTTCTTTCTTTCTTCCTTTCTCCCTCCCTCCCTTCCTTCCTTTCTCTCTCTTTCTCTCTCTCTCTTTCTTTCTTCCTTTCTTTCTGTCTCTCTCTCTCTTTTTCTTTCTCTTCCTTTCTTCCTTTCCTCCCCCCTCCCTCCCTCCCTCTTTTTCTTCAAGGAGCAAAGTTACCAGAGTTCTTGCAAGTGTAGAGTCCAAGCACCTGCTGTGAGTCTCAAAATCAGAGGTATAAAAAGTTTCTAGAAATTCACCTGGATACTCAGTACCATGAATGTCTCTAGAAAAAGGGAGGCTACTCAGTAATGGAACTCAAGCAGATCCTAGGCTGTGCTCCAACCTACTGCCTTACCACCAAATGTTCACTGCTGTATCTACTCAAGCACAAACCTCCAGCTCCATGTTTAATGTTTACTCAACTCATACTTAGTGAATAACATACCTATAATGGCTTTCTCCTCACAACTACGAATATTTTTGAAAAAAGAGGTTCAATGTTTTATATTAATCACAATGCTACCAACAGCTAGTTATTGAAAATTAAATTGGATCAGTCTTAGCCTAGATTATATATGAAGGTCTTATATGACCTTATATGGTCTTATATGAAGTACCATTGACATTTTGAGGCCTCTGAGGTAACTTGGTATGTGGTCCCTCAGGGTTTCACTTGCAACTAGGATGAATTTTCTTGAATAGAGACTCTATCTCCTTTCATTGTTTTGTATTGTATTTATCATCTTCTTATCTTCACTATGTGCCAAACAGTTTTCCATGGAATGATTTATCCTAATAATTAAAAGAAGGCAATATTCTTTTGGTGGATGACTGTTTTGTTTGAGTTATAAAATATAATTTGCTTTTTTCTTTGTACCATTGTTCCAGAAGAGATTCATCTTTAATTAGTTTGAGGTGTACTGTGGCTTACCTTTGTCTCCAAGTAAAAGGTTTTTCTTTTTCAAAATCAGATGAATTCTGAGTTGACAAGGTAAAAAATCTGCAGTAAGATTAAAAATGCTAGGATTTTCCATTAAGAAGCTGCTTCTAGAAGTTGCTATAATTTAGCACTTCAGGTACTGAACACCTATTAAAGAAATGCTTGTTTGCATTATGCTAGATATAAATTAGGTGACTCACTTTCTCCATCTCTTTCTCTATATTTATTTTTAATCCTGTTCTAAAGCAGGAACTAGGACCAAATGAAATTAAAGCATTCTTTTGGTTTGATTGGTCTAATATTCTTCAACAAGCTGAGTATGACTCACAGCCTATCCCCCTTTTATTAGTAATTAAACTGAGACACTGAAACATTATGTAAACTCATAATAGCAGATTAAATATCAAGGCTGTAGCCCACTGAACAGCACAGCTATGTTTAAACTGATACCTTCAATCCTCAGAAAATTTTAATATTTCACCTTATAGGATTGCTACAGAAAAATGGAGTGATTAAAAACAATCATTGTATTTTATTTTCATTTTTGTTGGACAGGGGTTTTCACTTTGAATGGTAAAGAATGTGAGATAAATAATGTGCCTCTAACATTTTGTTCTGTTTTGTTTTTGCTGTACTGACAAATGCTTCTGTAGTGTGGTGGTGGCCATTTCTTCTTATTAAAAAAAAAAAGACTTTTTCTCTTAACCAAAATAATTACTATCCAGTACAGGAACTTTAGAAAGTATAAGCATATAAAAGTAAGAAAGTAAGGAACAACTCATAATCCCACAATGAAAAAGTAACCATTGCCAGTATTTTGGTTCACATGCTTCTAAACATTTCATCTATGCATGTTAGATTATGTGCACTTTAAGGATGTAACTCCACTGTAAATTTTTAAAAAATCCCTTTTCATGTAAGAACATATATTGAATGATTTCAGTGTCATTAAGTAGTCTTTCATGATGCTGTTTATCTTGCTGTACCATTTTTTATTTAATCAGTCCCCTATTGTTGAGTATTAGGTTGTTTCCAGTCTTTTTCAAGATTATAAATACCATTGGCATAAATGTTCCATGTAGCCAAATGTTTGCCCATATTCTTGACTGCTCTTTTAGAATAGATTTCTAGGGCGCCTGGGTGGCTCAGTGGGTTAGGCCGCTGCCTTCGGCTCAGGTCATGATCTCGGGGTCCTGGGATCGAGTCCCGCATCGGGCTCTCTGCTTGGCAGGGAGCCTGCTTCCCTCTCTCTCTCTCTCTGCCTGCCTCTCCATCTACTTGTGATTTCTCTCTGTCATATAAATAAATAAAATAAAAAAAAAAGTTTAGAATAGATTTCTAGAAGTGGATTGTTGAGTCAGTATGTATGGACTGTAGGCTTTTAGTTCATATTAGCATCCTTTTCCTCAGAAATGTTACACTAATTCATATGCCAATTTGATTATGGCTTATTATTTTGGTATTTTCACACAGCTATTCTTTTTATGGCAACCAAACATACTGGCTGTGAGGTGCTCTAAACTGCTTGTGTAAGAGGGTTGAAAAATAATTGACAAAATTCTACAATGCCTTGATTATTTCAGTTATATTAATTTGGCATAATTCTTCTTTTGGTCTGCTTTTGGCTAGTTGTATCTGGATCCATCATATGTTTTACTATCCTTCTGTAAGAGGCCTCCAATAAATTGAAAAAGGGAGCCTGTCAGTTGCAGTCTAATATGGTATATTAACACTCAATCCAAATTCAGGCAAATGTCATCTGTTAATCGTAGGCCAATATAAGAAGCAAGAGTTGTGAGGATATTAAACAGGAAAAGGTTCCAGGATAACTCTGAAGCAGAACCTGCAACCTATTCACCCAAGAGGATATCATACAAATTAATGTGCTCACCGTTAAAACAGGCAAAGCTTCCAAAGCTCAGCTAGATTACCTGCTCAGATGGCATCAGTAGGAAGAAGGCTCAGACAAAATTTCATCTCTTAATTTTATTTCTTGTCTCTTCTAAGCTTACTTCCCTTTAAAAAAAAAAAATCTTAAGTGGGTTATGGTAGAGATTAGGCATCACTGACACTTTTTAGATTCCAAATTATGAAAAAAACAAACAAACATTGATACTGGTATTTTCATGAGAATCTCTTAACCTCTCTATAAGTTATAAAGTCTGTTCATGAGTCATGCACCAGCAGATAAAAACAATTAAAATATCAAATCTTTTCCCGCTTCCAGCCCTAAAAATGTTTCTAGGCTCAAAAAGGAACTAGGTTCTCGGCAATTTTAACCTAAAATGCTTCTTCAGCTTTTCTTAGACTCTGGCCATCTCAAAATGCAACTGAAGACAAAATTGTCCCATAAGTTTAATTTTTGGTGATTGAACTTACATCTTAAAAACTAAGCTGTTTCACTTCCTTAGAAAAAGCAGATTTCTTGAAGATCGGTTTCCATTCCATGTTTGTGATTCCTAAAGCACCTAATCTTTGGTATATATTTGTGTGGAATAAATAAGAATGTTCTGTGGCCTCACAGAAGCAGGATAGAACAATTACCAGCAGCATACGTGGTGGGGAGCATACCTAGTTCTATGCAGGGGTCAGAATACCCAGCTTCTCTTTCCTGTTGTGCCAGTTGACTCGCAGGGTCACTTTTGACAGTTAATCAATCTCTTCGAACTTAAGTTTTCGTAGTTATAAAATGATGACACAAGTTTTCTTCCTGGAGAACAGATTGTTTTGAACATCAAAGGAAATGAAATAGAATATTGTGTAAGGTGATTAGTACATTTCAAATGAAAATTATTACTATTTTGAAGACATGTGTTTTCCTTATTGGAGTTCTTTATTCTTATTTTCCAGTGTTGGGGGTGGAATGATAACTTAAGTCAACAGTCTCTGTATATAGTCTTATTTTATCTTAAATTTTGTAAGTAGAGGTTTTTACTATATATATATATATATTTAATTATCTTTCTCTTCCTTTCCTTCCTTTTTTAATTGAAAGATAACACACTTCTATAAAAATACCCAATTCATAGATGAAGAAGCCCATGTAAACAGCATTGTAATCTAGGGATAGCACTCCTGCAGGTTGCCTCGCACTTTTTCCAACCTGTTACCTAATTCTCCTCACCTCTAGGGGGCCAGGATCCTGGATACCAGGATCCAACTCTATTAACTTATTTCCCTGTGATGTCATGCTAAAATGGAGTGGAATCAGGGTGCCCACTAAGCTGTGTGACATAGCAAGTTGCTCATGGTTTCTTGGCACCAATTCTCATCTTTAAAAATAAGGAGGTTGAACTTTTAAGGCACCCACCCCCATCTCAACATTTAAAGATTCTTCCAAAGGGTTGCAGTTTATATAAGTTCAACACGTTCTGTGATTTTGTTAACTTAGGTGGAGCTTCTCAGAATCCATGTTTTAAATGAGAGGTAGTCAATTAACTATCCTCTCCCATAAATTCAAACAAACCATGGACCCTATGGACTGTGTGATAAACGTGGTCCCAGGAGGAGTGGGTGAGTGAGGACTAATGCGTGGAGGAGCTGTCCCCTACAGCACTGGGAGGATTGCCTCAGAGGATTCTCCTCTGTGTGATGAACTGGTCAATATCACAGCAGCGGCAGAAAATCCTTTGTATTTTGACTGTCTTCGATCCTTCATTCAGGTTTGGGATGGATATGGACTCCTGCCTTTTAGCAACTAAAATACTGTCTGACAAGCAAAATGGAATACTTAAGTAATAAGATTAAGATTTCCTTTTGCCTCAGTGATACACTATCAAGAAGGAACCTATAGTTCTATGATTTCTGTCCTCAGAATCTGAATGAGATGAGGAAGAACAAATGAGGATAACTTCCTCCAAGAGTCAAAACAGTAAGCATTGCCACCTTCCTCCACAGTCTTGTGACACGTGCTCTGAGTCGAGTTTCCTATGGTTTTAAGAGCCTCTTCGCATGAGGGATTTATTTAGATACTTTTATTTTGTTATCTTTCTTGAATGGTTTCTTCAAAGAGAAAGATTTGTATTTAATATCAAGCAAACAGATGAGTGAATGACAACCTACTTTTCAATAGGACTAGAAACTGGATACTTATACCCCTGAGGGAAAGTGTACAAATCTCCAGGATGCAGGGGGCAGGTTACCCACGTACTTCCTGTTCTAGGCTTGAAGGAAGACTTACACCTTTCTCTGTGACCCGAAGTGAGGTTTTCCTCAAGAAGCTCATATAAGTGAGGTAAGAAGTCAACTCTCTATTCCTTGAGAAACACTGGATAGAACCACATGGCCCCAAAAGAGAATAAGAAAATGATTGTTCCCAATCGTGGTGGCTCCAAGTACATTTTTCAGATCATGGTTTTGGCTGCCCAGGATAAGGGCATGGTGAGCCGCAAGTTCACAATACGGTATTGTCACATCTTGATCCAACTTTAGCAGAGATAGGAGACACAGTTTCTTCTCTGGACTCTTGTGGAATGTGACTTTCAGCTCCTCCTACATAGAAAACCCATATTCCACTGGCTATGGGCGTTGTCTCTCTGAAGCCTTGTTGCATGAGGAGAACACTTTCTGCTTACCTTTGAGAAAATTGCTTAAATACAATGGCACTCCCAACCAGCATTTCCCCCAGCTCCTCTGATGTCAAACAAAAAACCCAAACCCCAAATCTAAACACCAGACAAGTAGCTTGAAAAATGAAAATAAATTTTCAAATCCAAAAGCCGTGTGCTTCTGTGATTGAAAATCTTTTTCTTAGCGCGTGGGAGCTGCTTTCATCATTGCTGGTCATATGTTTTTGTTTTTCATTTCTGGTGGAGAAGTTTTCTAGGGTATTTTTCAAACTTTCCAGCTTAGCAAAGCGTTGGCTAAAATTGAAAAGAGAACTAGGCGTTGGGTCGGAGGCAGCATTAGGTTTGTTCTGGTGGGGGGTGGGGGGGCAGGTTGCTGACACAGCGAAAATAAGACAAAACATTTGAAACTTCTGGCTTTGTACTTCTCAAATGCCTCTTTTAGAAATCGCTTAAGTCGTTATTAACATCCACCACCCACCTTCCCTTTTTGGTCCTGACATTGGGTAATAATAGATAATGTTGACATATGTTCCCTGCTGGTCAGAAATACTATACTTCTGTGAAAGGTAACATTTTCAAGCTATGACAAAATGTATTTTACTTGGACAGAACATTCGTTATTGGACTAATCTCAGAATGTGGGCTGTGGGGTAAAAGTTTTAACATTTTAGTTGTGGGAGAAAGTTTGTTGGAAGAGTAAAAGCATCAGTATGGGGTGTGTTTAGCTTTCACCATTTCTAGAGGTATTGGCTCGATGTCAAACTCTTATGTCCTTAGGAATGTAAAGGAAACATTCCCAGTATGTATGAAGAACAGCTGTCCATGGACACAGCAACTTTTAAAAATGATTATACCCAACTTTACTGCAGTATGGATTATGGAATCAAAAAATATTTTTCACTGTGTACCAAAGAATTCTGTTTTACGGGCCAGTTTTAAAGCTTTTAACTGCATGAGACATATGCTGCAGTTCTGTTGTTTGTTCTCCATGTGATGTACTCTGAAATATGTAAAAGAGAGAGAAAGAGAGAGAGAGAGAGGAGAAAAGCATGCAAATTCTTCTGATCAAATGTGGTCCTCAAAACTACTTTTGAAACTAATTTAGGGGATGAGTAAGGAAATGCCCCAGCTGGCTTCCATGCTACTGAAGTCTGAACAGCACTTTGCAAAACTGGAAAAATTGATTTTGTTTTGAAGGCTCACACAGACTTTTGTGTTGTGGAAATTGGACAGAGTTTTTATTGAAACTGGTCCTTTGTGTTTTATGACAGTCTGAATGAGTGTTAAGATTCCACGAATAAATCTCTTGCCGTTTCTGAGATTTCTGATATAAACATGGGCTCTGTCAATTTGTTCTCTGCACAAATGTCTTTTTGAATGTTAACAAACATGGCGCATTGACGGGTGGGCTGGCCAATGGGAGAGCAGTCTGCTGTACTTGGTAGGACATATTGTTGATTTTTCTTTTGTTTCTCGAAGTTGTGGCCCTTGAGAAGTAGTGGTTGCTGGTGGGGTATGGTGGTGGTAGAAGAAAATGAGGACTCCATGACAAAAAAGAGGTTAGGCTGTTGGGGAAGTGGTGTTAATGGCCTTCAATTGAAAGTCTGGCCAAGATACCACAATAAGGCGATTGTGGGCTGGCCTTCAGGAAACGAGTTAGTTATCTTCCTCAGAGCCTCAGGTGAGTCGCTGAGAGGAACATAGATGGTGATGGCGAGAATACGTTTTAAAAATATAATCTTCCTACATTCTGCATCAGTTTGTAATTTTTGAGTGTCCTTTAAACTCGAATGTCAAATGGATAATACCCTAAAATTAGTTTCCAAGTAAATACTGTAATTTAAAGCAGCCAAGAAAGCCAAAAAAAAAAAAAAAAAAAAAAAAAGAAAGGTCTCCATTTTTATAATAAAAATTAGGTCATGCTCTATATAAACACTTTTGAAAAAGAATCACGATTGAGTTTCAGGACATGTTGTGTTCCACAATTAATGGTAGTGAAAAATTACATATTGTATAATTTTGAAGTTTTCTAATGTATAACTATCATTATAGTCATCTTTCTGAACCTAGTATTGGGTTTTCATTTTGAAACACAAGTCCAAGTCTCAGTGGCCTAAATCTTATTCTTCAGATATTTAATGCCCAGACTAGAGATGTGATGGCTCCTTTTTCTTGCATCAATAAGAATTTATTATGTGGTTAAACTGCCAAACAACATCCAACTCTTTACTTAGCTTGTACATAATTGCCCTCCTAGCGTGGTTAGCGGGTATATGGAGCCATTGCCTCACCATATTCTGCCCTACATGCTGCCCTTCATGGAGACTTGGTAAAGGATCTAAGTAGTCATTTTGGTGGAATTTACATTCATGATAAAATCAAGGAGCTAATGGGGATGCTTCATGGGAGATTTTAATGCACTCTGTTATTGGCATTATAAATTGGGCCAGTTACTTGATGTGCTTCTCTTTGTGGGCCAAATTTTGCCCTCTGTTTCTTACTTGAGATTCCCACTGAAGTAGTAATTACCAAGTGGAAGAATACTAAAAATGTTCAGCCAAATTCTGTTCTAAGTTGCTATCATCTAACTCCCAATGAAGTTAATTATGACTTAGTAAGAACTAGTGCTACAGCATCTTAAGGGCTTTGGAATTCTGTGATCTGCCATCCAAGACACCAGGCCAACAGTCTGCCTTTAAATATCTCATTTTAAGAGGCAGATTGACTCTGTAGAAGGTAGACATGGTTATTCTGTAACTACATATGAAATGGGACTTAAGTAGTAGAATTTAACATATTTGAACTCGAGAAGTTTGATCTTGTTGCAGTTTCCCTCTTTGGGGGAGAGTTTGTTTTATAGAAACTTTAATTCTCTCTTGCATGAGAATCCATTGGTATGAGTTACCTCCTGTCCCATTTTCCCAACATCCCTTAACTGTAATAATATGTAATTTTTATTTCCATTAATTGTAAAACATTTGCTTAAGTCATCACTGCGTAGCTATTATTTCCTGGAGCTAAACCATTATCTTCCTTAAATACAGATGTTTATATTATGCATAATATAATTCCTGTCATAAGAATTCATTATAACTTTTCAAAATAGTTTGGTCCTCATTTAGCATATGTCTCAGTTTAGCCTTTTATTATTTTTTAAATGGGTAAAAAAGAGCCCCATGACCTATTGAATTTGTAGCCTTTTGTCATCGTGCGCATGGGGTAAAAGGGGCAGGCCATATTGCCCATAGATTTGGTGTGAGCAGAATATACTGCAGTTAGAACCATTTATTGGATTATCTCAGATTAAGAGTCTTCTGAAAGTTGGTATGTAGAGCTGCCCAGCCTTTGGGATCTGCTGGTTTGTTCCTGAGACTGGTGGTCTAGGGAGTTTCTTGAGGTATATACATTAGGAAGCAGACAGGTCAGGGAAGGTGGTACATAGATCCTGTAGGAACTCCAAATTGTGACTGGATTCACATTAAAAGCCATTCTACGTTAGGCTGCAGAGCAATCAACTCATCCTTAGAGAAGACTGGGCGTGACAAGAACTGATTTTACTTGACTTCAGGGTTGCTGAAGTTCAAAGCTGGCTTTCTATATGTTGCTAACAAAGCTATCAGGGTAAAAGGGGCATTGAGAATTCAATGTCAAAGTTACAAGTACTAGGTATCAGGCTAGAAGAAACATCCATCTTTCTTCCCTTCTTCCCATCCGTCCTCCCTTGCTCCCTCCTTTTTCCTTCTGTATATAAGCATTTATTGAGCTCCTAGTATTTGGCCAGTGTCGGGTGACCATCGCGTATAAACAAGAAGAGCCACAGTTCCTGTTCAGGAGAACTCATATTCCAGTTGGGGTGATATTCAAGAAAAACAATTATAGATTTTATCTTACGGGAGGGATACCCAGGGTGTGCCTCTGAAAAGATTATGTTGTAAATCCTTCGTAATTAAATAAAAATAATGTTGAACTATAGCCAATGCAATGAAGGCCAGCAAAGTTTTGATTTTGCTTGGGATAAATATTTATTTTCAAAAAAGCGTTCAAAGAGGATGCCTGGGTGGCTCAGCTCGTTGAGTGGTTGACTTCGGCTCAGGTCATGATCCCAGCGTCCTGGGATCAAGTCCCACTTCGGGCTTCTTATTCTGTAGGGAGCCTGCTTCTCCCTCTGCCACTCTGTCTGCCTGTGCTTGCTCACTCTCTCTCTCTCTCTCTCTCTGACAAATAAATAAATGATCTTAAAAAAAAAAAAGCATTTCAGAAACGCTGGTTTCTGAAAAAACAAAAACAAAAACAAAAACAAAGAATTTCAGACTTTTTCTTAGTTTTTTGGTGCCCTCCCCCTCCCTTCCCAGTTGGTGCCATTAGCATGTGATCTCCTGACCCAGGTTAGATTTTCAAAGATTCCAAGAGTGGATGACACTTGAATTGAATCTTGAATAAGTTGGAGTTATGTAAGTTATAATGAATTTGGTGAGGTGCCCTGGCTGGGGGCAGGAGAGAAAACAGGACTTTGTGGATGGTGTGCGTTATAGGTAGGCAAATTCTCTGTGAAAATGCACTAAGAAAAAAAAGGTACCCATGGTTTGGTGTGGGTAGAGCCCAGAATGGAGATTTGTGGGAATCAGGGCCCATTGTGACATATTGAAGAATCTGAATGCCATCGAAAAGAAATGAGGAAACACTGAAAATTTTGAGTAATTGAATAATAGATTCATATTTTAGAATGAATAGCTCATTTGACAGTGTTGAAAAGAGATTGGGAGATGGGGTTAAGGCAATTGGGAGGCTATTGTAATACTCCTGGCAAATAGCAGGAGACCTATAAAGATATTTTGATGGTTGAATCACTAGGACATAGGCACATTTGAAAAATAGAGATGAGAGAGAAGAAGCCTCTCAGATGACAGTTATTTTTCTGGCTTTTTGACTGGGTCGACAGTGATTTTAAAATAAGAATTAGAAACATACCCAGAAGGGGAAATGGTGTATTCTGTTTTATGCACCTTGTACCTGCGGTCCTTCTGAGACATCAATAGGAGAGCTCTGTTGGTTTAGCCTAAGAAAAAGACCCTATATCTCAGAGCCAGAAAGTTGGGGTTGAAAGGAGTTGTGAGGGCTGTTTCTGTTCCATATTAAGGGGTTTGGATTTCTTTTGTCCTATTTCATTTATTCACTACCATGTTGACCCGATTTAGTCAGAGTTTGCAAGTGTCTACTAATATATGTGGTTTGCGTGTTAGCTAGCACGAATCTCTATTGATTATAGAATATTCTTTATCAGCCACCAACCCCCAGCCTCACATTGAGCTGAACCAGCCTTTATTTCCGTGGCAATGGTCCACATCCTCTGGTCTCAGGTAAACACAGAGAAACATTGCTGTTGTCCATCACCTATGGCCTGGTAAGTGGCAGGATAAGTGGGGGTGAGGCTAATTGTGGAAGTTGGATCAGCAGCAAATAATTACCTTCTATTCCAATGGAGGTCCAGCTCTATATAATCTACATATGCTGGCCTAGGTAGCTATTTTACTGACGGAAGAATAGGAGCTTGGAAACAGGCAAATAGACCCATTAGATGAGGGCTTCTTAGCTGGGGTCCATGATCTGCAAGAGCCAGACTTGCTTGAAGGGAATGGTTAGAAACAAGCCCTTGCGGTCAGTCCAGGTATGGAGTCCCAGCTCTACCACTCAGCAGGTGTTAAGAAACGTTCTTCAATTAAACTCTCTTATAAGAAAGTAGGGTTGGTCATATCTTCCTCATAAGGTTGTTGCCAGGGCAAAATGTGATACAGTGCAACACTGTGCTTAACAAAGTGTCTGGTACTTAGTATAAGTATATAAAATTAGCGAGTATTAGTTTTATGGATGAATTTCAGAGAATTTGTGAACACCTGCCATTGTCTGCATTGCGTTGTTAGAATGTGTGGAAGTACTTTTATTTTTGCTGGGAAGAGAATAAATGGCTGTCATTGGAGTCTCAAGGGAGCCCTTTTAAAAACAACAATAACAAAGATTGAAAGCAGACAAATGAAAAACAAAGTAAAGATTAAGAAAGACTGTCCTAGAAGAGGTGTTAAACAGTGGCTTTAAAAAATAGAATTTATTTTTTAAGGGCAAGTTTAGATTTACAGCAAAATTGAGTGAAAAGTAGAGAGAGGTCCCATAAAGTTCTTTCCCCTGCACCATCATGGCCTTGTCCACTTCAACATCCTGTACTCGAGGGGACATTTGTTACAACCAGTTAACCTACAGTGACACATTATTATCATCTCAAATCCATAGTTTACACTAGGGTTCACTCTTGGTGTGGTACATTCTGTGGTTTTGGACAGTTGTATAATGACATGTATCCACCAGGATAGTGTACAGAGTAGTTTCGCTGCACTTAAAGTCCTCTGTGCTCTGCCGATTCATCTTTCCCTCTCCTCTGACCTGTGACAACCACCGATCTTCTTACTGTTCCCATAGTTTTTCCTTTTCCCGAATGTCATATACTTGGAATATTACAGTATGTAGCCTTTCAGATTGGCCTCTTTCACCTAGTATTATGCATTTTAGTTTTCTCCACGTCTTTTATGGCTTAGTAGCTCATTTCTTTCTGGCATCAAATGACAGTCTATTATTTGGATATATCACAGTTTATCTCTCTATCTACCGAAGGCCCTCTTGGTTGCTTCCAAGTTTGGCATTTCAGATTAAAGATGCTGTAAAGATCCTTGTGCAGTTTTTTGTGTGGATATAAGTTTTCAGCTCTGTCAGGTAAGTAGCAAAGAGTGCAATTGCTGGAACATCTCTTTCCCCTTGTGTTTTGTAACTCTTTGCAATCATCCTTTCCCCTGCAAAGATTCCTAATACTACTCATCCTATCAGAGGAGTTCTTTCATTTTCTCCTTCCTCATCAGGTACCAGGGCCATACTCACTGTTCACAGCAGCCCAAGGTCTCCAGTAGTATCCAAAATTCCTTAGGAGGATTCTACACTGAACACTTTTCATCTTTTATTCCCCACTGAACTCACCTTCTGTTCTGGATCCCATTTTCTATAGTCCAGATCTTAGTTGGGAAACTGAGAAATAAATTCTTCCTAATGACTTGATGGTTGGTATTGTTATTCCTACAAAATATATTTACATTTTAATA